>NC_041384.1:353243274-353348850 GCF_002162155.2 Triticum dicoccoides | reverse complement strand
TGTTGCCTCTGGATGAACAGGACCCCGATCGATCGAGCCGGTTGGGGCTGGATGAACAGGACCCCGTGGAGCGCTGGATGAATAGGACCACCCCGTGGAGGGCAGGATGAACAGTAGACGGTGGAGGGTAGGATGAACAGTAGCCCGTGGAGGGGTGGTTGAACAGGAGCCCGTGGAGAGGGCTGGTTGAACAGTAGCCGGTGGAGTAGCGCGCGGTGGAGGCTGGATGGACAGGAGCCCGTGGATGAACAGTCGCAGGTGGAGGCTGGAGGAGGTCGACGGTGGATGACTAGTAGCTCGTGGAGGCTGGAGGGGCTCGACGGTGGAGATGAACAGTATCCCGTGGAGTCTCGTTTTGCGGTACGCCACACCCCTCGCGATGAACAGGACCCTCGTTTCGACCGTAGCGCTCCAACACAAGTCCGTTTCGTCCGTTTTGCAGTACGCCACACCCCTCCCGATCAACAGGACCCCCGTTTCGACTGTAGGAGGTCTGTTTCCTCCGTTTTGCGGTACGCTAGACCCCTCCTGATGAACAGGATCCCGTTTCGAACGTGGCCGGTCGAACACAAGGCCGTTTCCTCCGTTTTGCGGTACGCCAGGCCTCGTTTCCATCGCCCGTTCCATCCAAGCCCTCCCAATGAACATGACCACACATTCCATTCTGACCCAGCCGGTTGGCTCCCACGCGTTCTGTTGCCTCCCCATGAACACAACGCATTCCGTTGCCTCCCCATGAACACGACGCATTCCGTTGCCTCCCCATGAACACGACGACGATGATGTTTCTCCGTTTCGACCCAGCCATGTACACGAGCCCTGGCCGTACATATGCGCGAGTAGGCGTTCGAGACCCCGCCCGTATGTACACATACGTGGCCGTATTTTCTTTCTTGCACCCTGGCCGCTGTACGTACGTGTAAATGCTACGTGCGCACCTCTACTACGACACGTGGGCGCCTCTACTACGACACGTGTGTGCCTCTACATCGACTAGCATGTACGTACACGTTCGCGACCAGAATGACAACGCTACGTACGCTTCGACCAGGTGGGTCCCGACTGTCAGGCACTTCCTTGCCTGCGAAGATGTAGCTGGTGGTCCCAGCAGTCAGGGGGCGAATCATTTTTTTGCTCGGACGCACTTCCTTGCGTTTGAAGATGTAGCTGGTGGGTCCCAGCAGTCAGGGGGAAATGTTTTTTTCCGTGAAATATGGTGGCCGTCCAGTGGGTCCCGCTATCAGGTGGAGGAATAATTATTTTGCACGTAATAAGGAGGCACTTCCTTGCTGCGACTGTGGACCCAGCTGTCAGCCTCTCCACGTATAGTCCACGTCCGATGGAAGCCGTTCCTTGACCATGTTGACCACGCCGTGCCGAGAGCACCAGGGCGGTGGACGACGACGAGGCCTAGGAAGGGGACGACGCGGAGCCGGGGAAGACGCGGTAGTGGACGCCCATACGTAGAGGAGTACGAGGGTTCACTGGTTCGCTGTGGTGTGAGGCTGCCGTCGCCGTAGAATAACATGGGTGTGGGTGAGTAGAGGGATGGCCTGGCCAGCGGTGGGAGTAGTAGGGGGCAGTGAGGCCTCCGCCGCATCGCAGCCGGCCACGGGAGGCAGGAGCACGAGGGAGGACCGGCGCTGGTTTGGGCGGCTGGAGCAAGAAGACCAGAGGTTGAAGAAGCACTACGGCCGTTGGATGGACATCGTATGGTCACTAGAGCTAGAATCGTGCATATTGACTAAGTTGACAAAGCCCTCCGTCCCCGTCAACTTAATAGGCCCACAAGTCAGCCTGCCACTATACTGGGTCCCAGCTAACAGGGGGAGTATTCATTTTTTTGTGCGTAATAAGGAGGCACTTCCTTGCGTGCAAAGATATAGCTGGTGGGTCCGAGCTGTCAGCGGCGGTAACGTTTTTTTTTGCGAAATACAGAGGCCCTTTCGGTGAGTCCCTGATGTCAGGAGGAGGAATCATTATTTTGCGCGTAATAAGGAGGCATTTCCTTGCGTGCGGCCGTGGACCCAGCTGTCGGCCTCTCCATATAAAGTCCCCTTCAGATGCATGTCGGTCGTTGTCCACGTTGACTAGGCCGCGCCGAGAGCACCAGGGCGGTGGACGACGGTGAGGCCTAGGAAGGGAACGACACGGAGGCAGGGAAGACTCGGCAGTTGTTTCCCACACAGAGGGGAGTATGACTGTACGAGGGTTTACTAGTTCATCTGCCGTCGCCGGAGAATAACAGCAGGCATGGGTGAGTAGAGGGATGGCTAGGCCAGCGATGGGAGTACGGTGGGGCGGTGAGGCCTGCGCAGCAGCAGAGCCGGCCACGGGGAGGAGGGAGCAGGCAGTCCCGCCGACGCCTGTTTGAGCGGCTGGAGCAGGAAGAGCAGAGATTGAAGAAGCACGCCAGCTGTTGGATGGCCATCCAACAGTCACTGCTTGTGCGTCAACCTTTTTTTAGGAAAGCCTCAAATTTGTGGAAAATAGCATACAACCCATTTGCTAATTATTAAGATTTTTTTGGAGCCCATATTCCTTTTGTTAGTATTACAACCCATATTGTGGCCATGGTTAAAAAATTATACGAAGTTTTGCATATTTCGGTGCGGTTCGAACTGTTTTTAATTCCGAAATTTCGACTCACATTCAAACTGATTTTAAAAATAAATGTATATCAATAGAAAATCCAACAAATTCTCCACGCATAAAAATTAATGTAATTTCAAATCTTGAAATGAAAAAAAGATATTTGAAACTAATTGCCGGTTAGATGTGTTTTAAAAAATGTACAGCCCATTTCTCATTACTGATGGGCCATTTTCTCGGCCAGCCGAATGAAAGCTCTCCTCGTCTCGAAAGATTTGCAGCTCAACGGGCCTGACAAAGCGACTTACTTGGCAAATCACAAAAAAACTGGGATGTGGCCGTGGACCCAGCTGTCAGCCTCTCCACGTACAGTACTCTTCCGATGGAATGTCGTTGACCACGTTGACCACGCCGCGCCGAGAGCACCAAGGCGGTGGAAGACGGCGAGGCCTAGGAAGGGGACGACGGGGAGCCGGGGAAGACGCGGCAGTGGATGCCCACACGAAGAGGAGTACGAGGGTTCACTGCTTCGGCTGCGGTGTGAGGCTGTCGTCGCTGCAGGGCCTGGCTAGCGGTGGGAGTAGTAGGGGGCGATGAGGCCTCATCGGCAGAACAGCCGGCCACTGGAGGCAGGAGCAGGCGGTCTCCCCGGCGCTGGTTTGGGTGGCTGGATCAAGAAGAGCAGCGATTGAAGAAGCAGCAGGACCGTTCGATTCAAATCCAACGGTTACTGCTGCTAGAATCATTTGTTGACTAAGTTGACAAGGCCTGCGTACGCGTCAACTTAGTAGGCCCACATGTCAGCCTCCCAACCGGTGCGCCCCAGATGTCAGTGGGAGGAATCATTTTTTTGCGTAATAAGGAGGCAGTTGATTGCGTGCGGCCAGGCCAGCGGAGGGAATAGGGTGGGCTAGGGAAGCCTGCGTGGCATCACAGCGGGCCACAAGAGGAGGGAGCAGGAAGTCCCGCCGGCGCTAGTTTAGGTGGCTGGACCAGGAAGATCAGAGATTGAAGAAGCACGTCGGCCGTTGGATGGACATCCAACACTAACTGCTGCTAGAATCGTGTGTTCATTGACAAAGCCTTGCGTAAACAAGTCAGCCTCAAAATCTGTGGCGTGTACAACCCATTTGCTATTATTTTTATAATTTTTACTCATTTTCTAATTCATATGGAATTTATTGCAGCCCGTTTTCCATTTTTAGAATTGCTGGCCATTTTCTGGTCAGTACCAGGGTCAAAAAATTAACTAAATATGTGAGAAATTTTGAAAATACGCAAATTTTTTGCTGGGGAATGAAATATTCTTAATCCAAAAATTAATAGCCATACTAAAACAAATTTAAAAATAAATTAGTACTATGTCATGTTAAATCCAATGAAATACGTATAAGATATCAGTAAAGAACAAAAACAAAAAAGAAACCTAAATCCCATTCGCTATATTTTTTTTTGGAATTTTCAACCCCTTTTGATATTACTTTTAATAGACATTGACCATACTCTTAAGCCAGGCCGGAATGCATCCCTCCTCGTCTGGAAAGATTTGCAGCCCAGTAATTCGGAGAAAACAAATAGGCCTAGCTTGGGTATTCTTCCAAAAGAAATACTGGGATACCTATTTTCCCAAAGAACTGGTGCATGAGCATTTAGCTTTATTTATTAATTTATTTATTTACTTATTTATGTTTAGGGGAACATGAGCATGTACCTGGGCCGGATTCATGTGAGAGCCTCCCTTCCAGTTAATTACGGGCTTCTCTATTGAGCCTTCATCAGTGGGCTGCATGTTATCAACAAGTGGAAAATGTGTTCCCAGTTTCAAAAAAATGTGTTCTGTACGGTAAATAGTATGCGCTACGTACAGTACGGGGCATTAAAGGATCGAACCGTGCAACGACTTCCAAAACATTATGTTCGTCGTTCTAACAACACATTTATTCAACCAACAAACGAAATATACTACTGATTGTACATTGAAAAAAGCAGCAGCAGCAACCAGGGCTGGGGGTGCAACAGAAGCAGTAAGCAGGCCAGAAGAGTGAAGACGCAGCTCTCTCATCCAAACCAAACATCAGCCATCATTACAAAAGGGCTACCAAAAAAGAACAAGTGTATGCATCAAACAAAATAAAGATCCTACTACACCAAGTGTACGAATCTAACTAATTGGCTTAGTTAGACGTTACTATTTATTAAGCTGTGGTGATTGGTTAACGGCTTGAACCAGATGGGTGCCCGACGGGGGAAACTCCAGCTAGCAGGTCGAAGTCTGATACTTGCGACTCTCTCTCCTACTTTGGGCTGCAAAGCGTGGCGTCACATATGAGGGTATGGTGCATGCAGAGACGCATGGTACGCTGTGTACATATAGTTTTGCCTAATGAACGAAACTGCGCTGCCATCATGATCCTTGCCGTCGGTTATCTCCTGGTTAATCGGATAATTCAGTCCGACAAACAGGGAGCGTAGCCAAGGCTACTTACCAGCTTCCAGTCAAAAATTCCTGAAGGCCCAGAGAAGCTAGGATCCTTATCAAAGACCTTGCAGTGACTGTGATTGTATTCCGCGAAACAACACATCCGGTACGTGCAAACGATCATCAATCTTTCACCGTCATCTCATCGAGCCAGGAACCACATGCAACTGCCATGCCGCTTTTTTTTGAATGGTTCTGGGATTAGGAAGGGTAGGGACACCAGGCGGCCTACAACATCATATCAATTTGGAGTCAAATAAAAAAGGGCTCTTGGTTTAGTCAATCTTAAGAACAACATGTTATGAGCATGAACATTTTTTCAGCAAATGTTGACAGTAATATAAGCAAGCCATCATGATATCATAGGAAAGTAACATACTACTGTAACAGCCGTTTGTAGCGATGACTGGAGTAGGCCAGCAATACGTCCAGCCATAGAAGGAGTCGACAGCGTAAATGAAGCTCTTGTGTTCAATGGCATCAGAGAACCATGGAGGATGTATGATCCTGCGATGGACGTGCAGATTTATCCACTTACCGAAGTGACCTGTCAGATAGGCGAGACCGCGGTTGAAGAACGCAATTAGCCTGAAGTCTTTATAATTCGCAGATCTTGTGGGCACTTGGCATATTACAGCTTTGAGCAAATCAAACTTGGTATCATGTTGGCTACTGTAAGATTCTGAGTATTCTGGGCCGCGGTGCCAAAGCAGTGCAGTGTTAATCGAAGGAAGGGGGATCAATCGTCGGGTGTAGACCTCCACGAGCATCCAGCTGTCGCGACCGTGGACGAGCACCATCCAAGACGTGTTCATGCCGACCCAGTACATACCGTTAATGTAGTTGAGGATGACGGGGATCGGATCACAGTCAAGGGGGTTGATGCTCGCCACCCTACGATCATTATGCTGTGTGACATGCTATTTCTGAAGATCAGGAGGCGTCAGCAAGCAAGGAGCTGGCTTAAAAAGCTCCGGCGTGAGGGCTTTGAGTAAACGGTACAGCCCCGACGAGCACGCGGCGAGCGGCATGGTACTGAGATTGTCCATGCGCGAAACAATGAGATTGATTACCTCTGTGGGGACCGAATTCCAGCCACTCTTTTGGCGGACGCTACTCAGTTCTGCCATTGTTAGTGCTTGGGTTTTGGACGAGGGGGGGAGGCGCCTTAGCAGGGATGGAAGATTGGACGAGATTATGTGCGGACAAAGATGGAGAAGCGAATATGTGCTGCGGGAAGTGGACAGGTGATGATGACTACATCATGCCGCTTGACTTACGAGACACATACCAGCAGCGTAGGGTCATGTCGATGCCAGACATCTTGCTTGAGTGATCATAGTACTGGTGCTCTCTACAATGATATGACCTAACTAGCTTGAGTAGAGTAGTAGAGTAGGACTCTGCTCTACTACTAGCACCGGAGGAGTAGTATATTCTAATCTAAAATAGTTACAAACTTCAATGCCCGAGCGTGGAATGACTACGAATCATGCTCAAAGACCGTGTCTACGTGGTGTTTGGACATGGGCGACAACCTCAACGCCAACGGTGCTGCTCCCATTGCACCGTATGTGTTTCTGTCCTTCATGTTCGAAATCGTGGTAGAATTCATGTTTCTAGTCTGTATCCTACTACTATGCTAGTCCACATGATTAGTTGTGAAAGACGACTTCTTCCCCGACCTCGGCAACCTCATCCTCGATGACATGGGAGACAACGTCAATGCCGGCAACCAGTGAGATACAGGGTGTAGGAAGCGGTTTGGGAATTTGCATGCCTTTCCAACCAGTGAGATACTCCGTACAAAGTACGACAGAGAAATAACCACAGAGAAGGAAGCTAAAAGTAAACAATCAAATGAGCATTTTTGCATTTGTTTTGCATTGAATCGTTTCACAAGCTTGACTAGTGCTGTTTTTCTACTTTTACAAAAAAACCGCATCGTAATGCTAAAACATGCATTTGCACGTACATAAGTAATAGTAGTACTCCCTCCGTCTAGGTGTATAAGTCTTCCCTCCTTCTTGGTCACGGTGCACAACCGAAGATGACTTATTGACCTGGACGGAGGGAGTAGCACAGTCTGCAAGCATATATCGAGAGAGACGTGTAGTGCGATAGTATATAGTAAAGTTTGTGCTATATGCACGTACTTGCAAAATGCGTATGAATACACAAGGTTTCCAAACTTTCCCTTTTACATACTTAATTAAGGACGCTAAAAATTCCTGAACGTTCGGGATTTATCATTTGCGTCCCAAAACTAATGAGATCGCCTTACGAAACAATAATTATACTCCTCCTAAAAGCCACAACGCTCGCAGGAGTGCTTGTAGCCCGCCACAAGTTCCCTGGTACGCGGCCGTTTCCCAGCGCGCCGACACAACGCCTCTTCCTCAGTCTCGCAACTCACGAGGTGCTGATTGGCGGCTTGCCGGCGGGCGAGCGCGATCTCACCGGTGTGGTGATCCGGCGCCAACAGGTACTCCTCCTTGCTGGAAGCGTGCACCCGGTCCACGTACCGCCAAGCATAGATGAGGCGCTTGGGCCCGACTGCACTCAGGGCGTCGGCACGGGCGTCCTCCGCCACCCTCACGGCCCTCGCATGAGCCTTCTGCCAAAGAGCCAATTGCCTGACTCTCTCGGACGCGACATAGGCCTCCCAGGCAGCTTGTTCCACGGTGCGCTTCTCTTCCTCGGCCTTCTTCTCCGCCTCTATTTTGGCGCGCTCTGCTGGAGGCAAAGCCTCCCATAAGGCGACATCAATTTCTTTCCAAAGCTCCTCAAGGTTGGGGGGCTCGGCGGGCGGCACGGCATTCTCCTCATAGCGGGGAGCCGACGCGTCCTCCGGCGCGCGTGCTAGCGAGATTGGGAATGCCGACGCATCCACCTCAACGCGTCGCAGCAAGGAGCGGAACGCTGACGCATCCTCCTCGACTAGTGGTGGCGAGTGTCGGTGTCAAAACCGGCGGATCTCGAGTAGGGGGTCCCGAACTGTGCGCCTAAGGCGGATGGTAACAGGAGGCAGAGAACATGATGTTTTACCCAGCTTCAGGCCCTCTTGATGGAGGTAAAACCCTATGTCCTGCTTGATTTATTCTTGATGATATGAGTATTACAAGAGTTGATCTACCACGAGATCGGAGAGGCTAAACCCTAGAAACTAGCCTATGGTATGATTGTATGTTGTCCTATGGACTAAAACCCTCCGATTTATATAGACACCGGAGGGGGCTAGGGTTACACAAGGTCGGTTACAAAGGAGGTGATATACATATCCGTATTGCCTAGCTTGCCTTCCAAGCCAAGTAGAGTCCCATCCAGACACGAGACGAAGTCTTCAATCTTGTATCTTCATAGTACAACAGTCCGGCCAAAGGATATAGTCCGGCTGTGCGGAGACCCCTAATCCAGGACTCCCTCAGTAGCCCCTGAACCAGGCATCAATGACGATGAGTCCGGCGCGCAGTATTGTCTTCGGCATTGCAAGGCAGGTTCATCTCCAATTTTTCAAGTGTTCGTAAGCAGTGTCCGGCTCCATAAATGTTGAACCTCTTGGCTTCTGTGCCCAATAAGGGCTACCTCCCATGCGTCGAATGAATATGAGGCGCTAGGGCATTTTTACATTCGCCCCCCTAGCTATATAAATAAATTGTCTATTAAAGGGATGGGGATTCTTAGATCCGATCCATACCATCCTTATCCCATTGAGAATCCATCAGAGCGCGTTTCGGAAAGATCCATTCCAGCATGGCCGACCTCCGCAACTCCTCCTCCCGCCCCCGTAGCCCTAAGCCCGGTGATTGGGAGAGGTGTTTAGTTCCACATAGTCGATTGGTCGAACTACAGACCAAGGGATTTCTCCCTCCGGTGTATATGGTCCCCGTCCGAGCTGGGCTTGCCACCTACAATGGCGGGGAGCAAGCGGAGAGCTTTCCCTGTCCCTCTATGGGGGAACGGGTCTGCCTTGTTCCTTATTTACTAAGGGGACTCGGATTTCCAGTTCATCTATTCCTCCGTGGGCTCCTAGAGTTCTACGGCCTCTAATTACACAATTTCACCCCTGCCTCCCTTCTACACATCGCCGGCTATGTTGCTCTCTGCGAGTTGTTCATGGGCTGCGAGGCTCACTTCGAGCTGTGGAAAAGGCTATTTTGCCTCGTCCCTCGCACACAGAGGTGGTCACTTTATCAAGTGGGCGGAGCCGAAATATGGCGCATCGCCAATACCGGATACCTATCCGGTACCCCGAAGAAGTCGTCCAAAGACTGGCCTTCAGAATGGTTTTATATGGAGGACGTTCCCCTTCCGGACCCTGTTCAGCGGGGTCTTCCTGAGTTTAACAATGCTCCTCTGAAGAAACGCCGAATTGGCACCCACGGATCCCCCAGGCGGAAGACAACGGAGAAGTCCTCTATCTGATGAACCGGATCAAAGCACTGGCTCAATCAGGATTGACACTAATTGAAGTTATGTCGATTTGCATAATGCGGGGAGTGCAGCCACTTCAATATCATGTGCACCCATTGTGGTGTTTTAATGGGGCGGATGATGCCACCCGCTACGGGCGTAAGGGTCCGGACAATGCTACCGCTTTAGCAAAAATTCTGTCCGAATTGTTCAAGGGAGAGGAAGAGGAGTTCACCCGCATTAAGCCATGGGATGGATTTTCCATGTACAATCCTCCAAGCTGGGTAAGTTATATCCCCTTACCCCCATTTTTCCCACATTCGTTGTTGTAAGTATTCACCTTGCCACCTTGTGGCAGGAACTGCGAAAAGCCATAAAGGAGGTCAGCAGCCCTCTCCACAATCAGAGGACCCTGACCGGGCCCTCGACTCCGGACATGAAGAAGATACGATTATCTTTGTGGAGTTGATAGACCGGCAGTTCTATCAGTTAAGCTGTGAGTACGCCATTGTGGCCATTATGGCCGACTATCCCGGACTGCTCCCTGCGTCACACATAAGAAAAACCAAAAATCCCAACTCCAAAAACTAGGATCCCCTTTTTAGACACTTCACCTACCATATACACATGGAATTTTTTACAGGGAAGGCATTCGGGATGCCCTGCCGAACCCGCAGCAACTCACCAACAAGAGGTACCGAGGCCGGGTAGGCTAAAAAGGAAGGCGGTCAGGACGGAGACACCGGCGCAAAGGTATAACAAAAACCCAGCTCTGTGGTTATCATCTTTCTCGAAATGTAATGACGCCCATGTCTTTTTAACAGAAAAAACGCTCGCCGTAATATGTCCGGTGATGTTGGCAATCATGCTTCCAATAGTCGGGCGCCAGGACCGGACATAGAGGCAGAAGCCGATATGGGGCAGGCGCCGGATAATCCCCCTATAGAGGACGCGAATAGATTATCCGCTACAAACTCAGAAGTGGAAAGCGCCATGAATCATAGGCGCTGCCGGCCGTACTCCGTGATGCGTGTTTCTCACCAGAGGCATTTGATGCCTTCAATTCTGGAGAGGCGTACCTCCGTGCTGCTCAAGATGGTCTAGCCAGAGCCACGGATCAGTATGTAAAGGATGTACGGGTAAGTAAATCTGACGATTTATATGTATCAGTAGCCCCTGAGGCTTGAAACAGTTAGCAGAACTGATTTAGGGATCATCTTTATTGTGCAGGTTCTTAAAGAGAAGAATACTAGGCTGCATTGCAGTAACCGAAAAAGTCTCCCGCTGGTAACATTTACTTTTAAAGAATGATGGTTACCATATAGTGTGCGGCATGGCTGTAGATCTAACAATTGATGTTGCAGATGAATCCGAAGAAAATCCGGAGAACTAGCATCTAGTGGGGCAGCTAGAGGCTGGAAAACGCGTGCTGACCGAGGTTAGGCGGGAGAAGAACAAGCTTCAAGACGCCAATATCAAGCTGAGCGTGGAACTAAAAGACGTTCGAGCCCAGCTTGCAGACTCCGAGAAGGAGAATAAGCGGCTTCGGCGCGGCATTTTCAGTAAGTGCTTAAACGAATCCTTTTGAAGGAGTTCGACAAAGAAGTCGACTAACAGTGTTATGTCTGTAGGTATGCTATTGGGTCGTCCCGCGGAGGAAATGCCCAGGTCTGCGGGTGATCTTCTATCCGAGCTCTCACAACTGCATGAACAAGTTCGGCAGGTGATGCAAGGTATTGCCCAGGCCTTATGGCCCTCCATCTCCCTGCCGAAAGGCGTTGTAGAGCTTACAGAGAAGCTCAAAGGAGCACGGCGGCGCTTCCGGTTATGGAAGATATCGGCCTGCCGTCAAGGTGCCAGGGAGGCCTGGGCCATGGTGAAGACGCGGTATACCAAGGCTGGCCCAAATCACATGGCCGAGGTCGGACCTGTGGGGCCCGACGGGAAAGAGATCCCTATTAGCTTAGTTTATGGGCAAGTGGAATTAGCCGCAAAGTATTCCCAACAGGATTGTAAGCTAGACCACCTGTTGGATGGTATAGAAGAGGAATTTAGTCAGTCTGCATGACTATGTAATTAAAGTGACATGTATAATGCCTTCTAGCCGGATTGTAGATCATTTGTCATGGTGGACCTTTTCGCTTCAACCTTGGGACCCGATAGTCCGGAGTGTATCCGAATACTCGCCCAGTTATATAAGAACTGGGGAATGCATGGAGACCAGGTGTAGGGGTCATTAGTGCTTGAACAGACAAGTGCCCAACTAGTTATGTTATATTACATGGGTAGTAACAAATATCTTCCAGGGAGAATAGTTTCGTTAAGGGTTCCTTTCCCTGGGTACGCATGCCCTAAAGTGCATGTCCGGACTGTGATAGGAAACGCAGGAAAAACATTTGGGGGCACATATGGAAAATAAGTAAAAATCATCTTTTGTTCACCGACCGAATATTCCCTTAAGAACGCTAGCTTTCGGCTTCACCCAGTCTGAGGTACACATCCGGCTGACCCGGTAGTAACAATCGCAGAGGTGCTCCCCTTATGCCCTAGCCGAATTAACGGGAACGTAGGGCATAAATACAAGAGCCAGGCAACCCAGCTTGGCCAAAACTTAAGTCATATCGATGCATATAATGGCGAAAAAAGGTACATGCGGAAGTATAACACATGTGTGGGGCATGAGGCCCAGATAAAGAATTTAAGCTTCTATGAAAGATGCCCCCAGGTATGATGAGTGTGATCAGCGCATCTATAGTGTGCAAGCGAGGCACAAGTTGGCCCTTGAAGGCCTAGAGAAAGAGTAGAAGAAAGAAAGAAAGAAAAACAAGATAGATAATGTATGTGCAAAAAATGGACAGGGGAAGGGGACGAACATAAGGTCCGGCGCTAGGCGTAGAATCTTTGGAGCCTGGCCACGTTCCATGGGTTCGGCTCGAGTCGATTAGTCAATGCATCCCGCAGTCGGTACGCTCCACCGGTCAGAACTTGGTCAATAATGAAGGGACCTTCCCATTTGGGCTCGAGCTTGTTCTTTTTCTTATCCGGCTGGCGTAGACTAGTTCACCAATGTTATAAGTTTTGGCCCGTACTTCTCTACTTTGGTATCTGCGAGCCTATTGCTGATAAAATGCGGAACGGGCTTTTGCTACGTCGCGCTCCTCCTCCGGGGTGTCCAGACTGTCCTGCCGATCGAGCTCGGCTTCTCTTTCTTCGTACATGCGCACTCGAGGTGAGTCATGAATTATGTCACAGGGCAAAACTGCCTCTACGCCGTACACCATAAAGAAGGGTGTATATCCGGTACTACGGTTCGGCGTGGTCCGCAGCCCCCAGAGTACAGAGTCGAGCTCCTCTACCCAGTGCGTGTTAGACTACGTTAAGGAACACACTAATCTGGTTTTAATGCCGCTCATTATAAGACCGTTTGCTCGCTCAACTTGGCCGTTGGTTTGCGGGTGATAGACTGAGGCATAATCGAGCTTGATGCCCATTTTGCTGCGCTAGAGTTTTACCTCATCGGCCGTGAAGTTCTTGCCGTTGTCAGTGATGATGCTGTGGGGGACGCCATAACGGTGTACGACCCCGGATATGAAGTATATCACCGGTCCGGATTCGGCTGTTTTAATAGGTTTGGCCTCTATCCATTTGGTGAATTTATCCACCATGACCAATAAGTATTTTTTTCTTGTGGGTTCCCCCTTTAAGGAGTCCAAGCATGTCAAGCCCCCAGACCGTGAAGGGCCACGTAATGGGTTTTGTTTGGAGGGCGGTGGGTGGCATGTGGCTTTTATTTGCAAAGAGCTGGCAACCGGCGCAACGTTGGACCAAGTCTTGTGCATCTGCCCGAGCCGTTGGCCAATAGAATCTTGTATGGAAGGCCTTGCTTACAAGAGCCCAGGCTGCGGCATGATGACCGTCGAGTCCGGCGTGAATTTCTGCCAAAAGATTCCGCCCTTCCTCTTTAGAGATGCACCTTTGAAGGACTCCGGTAGTTCTTTTTTTGTACAATTCTCCCTCATGGACCCTGTAGGCCTTGGATCGCCACACTATGCAGCATGCTTCATTTTGGTCCTCCGGAAGTTCCTGTCTAGTTAGGTAGGCCAGGAATGGTTCTGTCCACGGGGTAATAATGGCGGTGGCGGAGCCTCCGATTGTGTCAGAGACTTCGGTATCGGGTATTTTGGCCGGGTCCGGACTGTTGTTACCGGTGTCCCCTTCCCATACTATGGATGGCTTGAACAGCATCTCCAAAAATATGTTGGGGGACCGCATCGCGTTTTGCACCGATGCGGGCGAGGATATCTGCCGCCTGGTTGTTTTCCCGAGCCACATGGTGAAATACGAGCCCCTCGAACCGAGCTGATATTTTTAGGACGACGTTTCGATATGCCGCCATTTTCGGATCCTTGGCGTCAAAGTCTCCATTTATTTGGGATATTGCGAGGTTTGAATCCCCACACACCTCCAGGAGTTGAATGCCCATGGAGACTGCCATCCGAAGACCATCCAACAGAGCTTCGTATTCGGCTGCATTGTTGGAGTCTGTATACAATATTTGCAGTACGTACTGAACAGTATCTCCGGTTGGGGACGTCAGGACGACGCCAGCCCCTAGACGAGCTAGCATTTTAGAACCGTCGAAGTGCATGATCCAATTGGAGTATGCGCCGTACTCTTTAGGGAGTTCGGCCTCCGTCCATTCGGCGACGAAGTCGGCCAATACTTGCGACTTAATGGCTCGTCGAAGTTTGTATGTTATGTCGAACGGGAGGAGCTCAATGGCCCATTTGGCAATCCGGCCCGTAGCGTCGCGGTTGTTTATAATATCATTAAGTGGCACTTCCGAGGCAACTATAATCGAACACTCTTGAAAGTAGTGTCGCAGCCTCCGCGATGCCATGAATACCGCATATGCTATCTTTTGATAATGTGAGTACCGTGATTTGCATGGAGTGAGGACAGTGGATACATAGTATACCGGCTTTTGAAGAGGGAATTTCTGTCCGCCCGCTTCCCGTTCGACAACGAGCACCGCGCTTACAACTTGATGAGTTGCTGCAATGTACAACAGCATTGGTTCACCGATGTTTGGCGTGGCCAGGATTGGGTTGGTTGCCAAGATGGCCTTTATTTCTTCCAATCCGGGTGTGGCCGCGTCCATCCACTCGAAGTGTTTGGTGCGTCGAAGGAGGCGATAAAGGGGTAAAGCCTTTTCTCCTAAGCTGGAGATAAAGCCGCTTAGAGCCGCCACACATCCAGTTAACTTCTAGATTTGTTTGAGGTCTGTTGGGGTAGCCAACTGTGACAAGGCTCGGATTTTGGCCGGATTAGCTTCAATACCTCTACTGGAGACAATGAAACCCAGGAGCTTTCCGGCTGGTACGCCGAAAACGCATTTTTCCGGATTGAGCTTGATCTTGTATGTTCGGAGGTTGTCGAATGTGAGCCTCAAGTCGTCTATCAAAGAGTCGACGTGTTTGGTTTTGATGACCACATCGTCTACATATGCCTCTACTGTTTTGCCGATTTGTTTCTCCAGACATGTCTGAATCATGGGTTGATATGTTGTGCCGGCGTTTTGAGCCCAAAAGGCATTGAGTTGAAATAGAAGGGGTCGTATGGTGTGATGAATGTCGTTGCGGCTTGGTCGGACTCCGCCATCTTGATTTGGTGGTAACCGGAGTATGCGTCGAGGAAACACAATGACTCGTGTCCTGCGGTAGCATCAATGATTTGATCGATGCGGGGGAGGGGGAAGGGATCCTTTGGGCAAGCTTTATTGAGGTCTTTGAAATCGACACAAAGGCGCCAGGATTTGTCCTTCTTTGGTACCATCACCAGGTTTGCTAGCCAGTCCGGGTGTTTTATTTCTCTGATGAATCCGGCCTCCAATAACTTGGCTAGTTCCTCTCCCATGGCCTGTCTCTTAGGTTCGGAGAAACGCCGAAGAGCTTGGTTGACCGGCTTGAATCCCTTTAGGATATTGAGGCCTGCGTGGGATTCTTGGCATGTCTGAGGGGTGCTAGGCGAATATGTTCCAGTTCTCGTGCAGGAACTCTCGTAGTGCGGCGTCCACGGCGGGGTGTAACTGGGCCCCGATGGAGGCTGTTTTTGTAGGCTCCGTTGGGTGGACTTGGAATTTGGCTATTTCATTCGCTGGTTTAAAAGAGGTGGACTTGGATCTCTTATCGAGTATCACGTCGTGCCTGTCCACTGTGGAGCGTAGCGTGGTTAATTCCTCGGCCTCGAGGGCTTCGGATAATGCCTCGAGGGCCAGTGCGGCTTTTTTGTTTTCAGCGCGGAGTGCTGTGTCCGGATCACTGGCGAGAGTGATGATTCCGTTGGGCCCGGGCATTTTGAGCTTCATGTACCCGTAATGGGGTACGGCTTGGAAGATTGTGAACGCCTCCCGTCCTAAAAGAGCGTGATAACCACTGCTGAACGGGGCCACTTGGAATGTAATTTCTTTGGACCTGTAATTATCCGGCGTGCCGAATACCACATCTAGTGTGATTTTCCCAGCACAGCGTGCTTCCCGACTGGGGATGATTTCTCTAAAGGTTGTGCTACTTTGCTCGATGCGGTTCTAGTCTATTTCCATCTTTTGAAGAGTTTCCTCATGGATGAGGTTTAATCCGCTGCCGCCGTCCATGAGTACTTTGGTGAGTCGAAAGCCGTCCACGATTGGACTGAGGACCAGTGCGGCTGGTGCTCGGGCTGTTTGGAATTTAGGTTCATCACTGGCATTGAAGGTAATAGTCGTGTCACTCCATGGATTTATTGCTGCTACATGGCAGATTTCGGCCATGCTGCGGAGTGTTCGCTTGCGCCTATTATTTGATGCGAAGGTCTCAAAGACTGTTAACACTGTATTGTTATCCACGGGATGGTGCTTTGTGGTATTTGGGATAAGAAGATCCTCACCACTTTTGGCCACCTGCCGGAGTATCCAACATGCTCTAAGGCTGTGCGTTGGTATTGTATCCGCTATACTATGAATTTTGCAGGGTCCGTTGAGCCATCCCTCCAGTACGGTTCCATGACCTATAGAGGGTTTTTGTTTCTTTACAACTAGCTCGGGTGTCTTGTGATAGTGGACCCTTTTACTTCGGACTGGGTGTATATTCAGAGCCGGATTATCCCAAAATTTCATTTCGGTTTTCCAGGCGCTCTCCATTGCACAGTACTTTCGTACTATGGACGCCAAGTCAGCGAAGCATGATATGTCACGGCGACTTAAGGTGTTAAGGATTCCCTTGTCCGTGCAATTATTCGAGAAAAGTGAGACTGCATCTTCCTCGCGACAGTCCTTAACCTTGTTCAATACAAGGAGGAATCTGGCCAATAATGATATACTGTTTCATGGGGCTCTTGCCTGATGTGGGAAAGATCGTTTATGTTTGGGTGGGTGGGAGGATTTAAGTCAGAACCCCTACCCGATCTGAGACCCAGGGGCCGAGGGGTTTCCGATCTTGGAAGTTCGGATTCTGGTATGTTGCCCGATGGGTCTGGCCCGCTGCCTGACTCTAGGTTCAGGGTTTGGGTGATGTCCTCCCGTGAACGGGTATCCGGCTCGGAGAGCTCAGGTATTCAGACATAGTTGGTCCTCAAGATAGAGGAAGAGTTGCCGCATTGTTCCTCCACAACCGCAACATGATGGGTGACCGGTGGAGAGTTAATCTCCCTTTGATCGGGTTTAAGCCCAATCCGATCATAGTCCGTAGCAACTCCCAGGGCAGCGATGCGATCCAAGAGTTCATTTAGGGAGGCGAGCTCCACTGGATCCATCTGCTCGGCAAATTCTGAGCCGATGTGGAGGCTGTTTTCGATGACCCGAGAAGTCATCATCGGCGCAGCAGCCGAACAGGCGGTCACGACGAAACTGCCTAGCTGGAGAGTTTGACCGACAGCCAGGGCTCCTCCGGCGATAATGTTGTTTTTAACAACGAGATGAGGCATCCTACCTTATGGCGACATCACAGAGGAACTCTCAATGAAAGCACCAATGTCGGTGTCAAAACCGGTGGATCTCGGGTAGGGGGTCCCAAACTAAGCGTCTAAGGCGGATGGTAACAGGAGGTAAAACCCTACGTCCTACTTTATTTATTCTTGATGATATGAGTATTACAAGAGTTGATATACCACGAGATCAGAGAGGCTAAACCCTAGAAGCTGGCCTATGATATGATTGTATGTTGTTCTACGGACTAAAACCCTCCGGTTTATATAGACATCGGAGGGGGCTAGGGTTACACAAGGTCGGTTACAAAGGAGGAGATATACATATCCGTATTGCCTAGCTTGCCTTCCACGCCAAGTAGAGTCCCATCCAGACACGAGACGAAGTCTTCAATCTTGTACCTTCATAGTCCAACAGTCTGACTGTCCGGAGACCCCTAATCCAGGACTCCCTCAGCGAGGAACGGAACGGCGACACGTCGCGTAGCGGCGAGGAGCGGAACACAGACGCGTCCTCCTCGACCAGTGGCGGCGAGGAACGGAACGGCAACATGTGACCGTCCACGCGGTGCAGCGAGGGGCTCCTAGGTCTTGGGAGGGGCGATGTCATGGTGGTCGACGTGAGAGGGAGGGGGAGGAGATAGTGATGAACGTGAACGTGAGGGGGATGAGATAGCGATGTCGTGGGAGGCGCGGTATTTATAGCGATCAATGGCACACCTACGTAAGATATGGACTGAGCTGCACTGACTTAACTGCCGGTCCAGTTGCGTCACTGACATGTGGGCCAGACCCCTGTTGGGCCCATATGTCAGTGACCGAATGCACTTGCAGTTAAGTAACAGCTACGTGGGCATATTTGTTGGAGTAAATTACGGGGGAGCGAAGGGGTGGAAATATTGCTGGTCACAACGGATTGGACGAGCGTGGGGGGAGGAGAGTCATGCATGCAGATTTTTTCACTTGGGGTGGAGTGGTGGGACCGCCGGAGGGAGAAGGAGAGTTTGGCAGGCATATTGTTTCCACACATGGAGAGGAAAAAAATTTGGAGTCGGGCCTCCTGCAGGTATGGGGAACGGTGCATAATAAGTCATCTTGCATGCCGAGCTAGGTATAGTCTCAAGTCATTAAAAACAAACACGCCCCACACATGTTCAAATTTCAAGGTGCACTAAATTATTGCATGTGATGATTAAGGCTGGCCATAATGGTGGTATCTTAGCTGGTATCATGCACACGGGAATAACAAACATGCTGATGTGGCAAAGAATTAATGAAGAGAGGGGGGTTAGAGTAACTAGAGTTCATGCATGCATTGGTAAACACATTTTTTTGTGGAGAATGACAGCACTAGTTGAGTACTTTTGCAGACTTCAAAAACTATTCCACAATGTGTCAACATTCACAATGTCAAATCAATATTTTTACACTCATTATAATCAGTATTCCCTCCGTCTAGGGGATCAAGTCATCTTAGATTGTGCACTGTGATTAAGGAGGAGGGGAAAACGAGAGATCTTAATGTTTATTTGCTAATTAATAGCATTGCATGCAATGAACTAACCATTGCACGTCGTGTTTGGTAGTCTCAAGTCATTAAAAGCATGCACACCCACATCTCCTATTGGTTGATATGTCAAGAAACAAGAAACGAGGTAGAAGTTAATGCACCACGCCTAAGTGTTTTGGGAGTATTGTAGATATTGATATTTTTAGTATAAATTTGGTCGTGGGATTTCATTGATGCCTGTCAAAGCGTTGACAGGTCTGCTATGTGTGACCTGAAGATGAAAGCATTGAGCATCTCGAAGTTGATCAAAAATCTTCAATTGTTGAAGATTAGCCATTCGGCCAATAAGGTGGCACACTTAATCACTAAGTATAGCTTTGACAATAGATTAGATGGTATTCTTGTAAATAACATACCGCCCTGTGTGGTGAATATTGTATCGAATGAGTGTACTGGTGTGGCTGGTTAATTAATATAAGGTGGTGTTAAAAAAGTATAAATTTGGTCAAACACTTTGCAAACGGTTGACGGGAGTAAAAAGGACCAGAGGGAGTATCATGCATGCGGAGTAGGCAAAAAAATTTGCTTGAATAAAAAAGGCAAAAAAATTGCTCATTTATAGCAGGTCGAAGTCTCAAAGGGCGCGACCGCGCGAGGGAGGCGAAGGTCGTGGGAGGCGTGACGTTTGACAGAATTAAGTGAAGTTATATCCACGCGCCGGCATGGCGTGCGAACAGGCAGAAGCTATACCGTCTGGCCTATGATATGGGTCTAGTAGACATGACATCTAGTGGGTCCCGCATAGTTCTCGAGAACTCTTTGGGGGCTTGCAGCCATTTATCCATCGGGCAAGCCAGCAACCCCACACCGTTCGCACGCCCTACTCGTCCCCGTATTCTACCTTACAACAGTTCGCTCCTAGTCGTCCCGTCCATTCACATTAGTTCGCTCCTAGTTTTTTTTTGCGGGGTACAACAGTTCAACTTCTCCTAACCCTCCTCCAAAATCCATGGCCTCCCAAATCTCCATGGTCGCCGCTGAGTATCAGGTTAGAGCCATCACCGGCGATCAGTTCATTGTCATCTACACACGTGGATCCGAGACGGTGAAAGCATGGCTTGCTCGCTTCCTACGCATGTTCAATAGTTCAACGGATGAGTGAGTCGCTGGGCTAGATGTTGAGTACACCACAGTCCTGGGACGAGAGAAGGATCTAAAGTATGAAGAGAGGAGGAAGCTCGCCGTCATCCAGGTTTGCATACATAACGTTTGCTTGGTCTACCACATATGCCATGCCGATGTTGAGTGCCAGGATTTTAAGAACTTCCTCAAGGACAAAAGAGTGAAATTCATTACTTTAGGCTTTAAGAACGACAGTGACGTCCTGCGTCGGATAGGTCTCGTTGTAGGCCAGCCCTTCGATCTCCAGAAGGCAAGCCTGGTGTCCTCCTCTCAACCTTCAATGCTGACCCTGGCAGTAGCCATGATTGATCCTTCGTATGCTAAACTGAAGAAACCTCATCACCAGTTTCATCATGCATGGGAGTTGAAGACATTAGATGAAGATCACATCCTGTACGCAGCAATGGATGCCTACCTTTGTTTAAATATCTACAAGGGTTGGATGAAGAAGCAGAGCCCAGTGTCCGGTTCAAGCAAAGAAGCGTCGGCGAAGAGGAAGAGGAAGAGGGACGAGGACAAAGTCGAGGACGTGGACTCGGACTCCAAGTAGGTGGCAGTGCCGTCGCTCATGCTGGTTCTACTACAGTGTCCAGTGGACTAGTTGCTTATTAGTTTATTTTCAAGGGTGTGTTGTGCTGAGGCCCCAACAGAACTATGTTTATGTTCTTTCTCATTATTTGAACTCTTGCAGTTGGTACTACTACTCGTATCTTTGTGTTCCTACTGTACTTTATACGTTCGTACTAGTAGTATAATTTGGGTCAGTCGGTTTGTGAAAGAAGTTCGACGGAGCAAAGGAAGAAGATGTCAGAAGAGGTGGAAGAAGCCCTTCTAGCCATCCATGTTGCATCAAACAACTCACATGAGTCAACTGACCCAAATTGCTCCTTCAGATTGCAGGATCCATGTGGCATTGAAGGTCTCGAAGGTAGATTCCGCATCCGCACCCGATTTGCGGGCTCGACGCATGCGCGACCGGCTTCCACCGCGACAGCCACCATGCGTGCCTCCTCCGCGCGGGCGGAGGCGACATTGACACGCTAGTTCCTCCTCGTCGGCGTGCTGGAGAACACGCTCGTCCTCCTCTTCGTACGCTGCGTGCATAGACGCGGCTCCACCATCTCCTCGCATGCTTGGTAGCGCGGTGGCATCACGAGGAGGGACTGCAGACGACGTGAGCGGGCGAGCCTTCGGCTTCATGGCACAGGGATGGCGGCGACATAGCGGTGATGGGCGAGAAATTGTTGGCCGGAGCAGGCGGGCGCCGGCATGCGCAACGGCAGCGGCGGCATATTGATGAGTGCGCGTGTGGGAGATTACTTTAGTTTTATATATAAGGTTGGTCAAACTTAAAAGAAAACCGTACTAGTACACGTAAATGTTAGACTTAGGCATCACTTTTATTAGTTACTAGCTTATGTTCTTCCCCATTGTGACCAGCCTTAGTACCACGGCTACGATACAGAATCCTGTGCAAGCGCGTGAACCGCGGCCGCGCGGTCGATCGAACGGTGCGTCACCGTGTCACGCTCGAAGGACATCCACCGAACCTTTTTTTGTGTGTGAAAACAATCCTCGAATATTACTCAACTTTTTTTCCTGTGAAAGTTCTTGACGCTGCAATATTTCTTATATTTTAATTTAGCTCCAGTTTATGTTTATTTGGATTTGGACGTTTTAGGTGCGCCCTAGTTTTTTTAATACTGATTTTGTGTGTGTGACTGAGAGAGAATGTGTGTATGTGTCCATATATGTGTTGTGGCGGAAGGGCAATGTGGAGACGGTGTGCGTGTGATACAGACATAGAGAGGTGTGAATGTGCAAATGATCGTGCATGAGTGAGACATAGACAGATGCCGATACGTTGTGTATACATGAGAGAACGGTCTTCTAGTTTACTTGTGTGTGTGTGTGTGAGAGAGAGAGAGAGAGGGAGAGAGAGAGAGGAGCATCCGTAACACAACAACCATCTCTCTCGTTTCGTCCGTCCCTCGCACGGTCGCATGCAACACATGCATCAACGCGCACATTTTGACACCCTCACCCGGCCCCTGCCCACCTCAAGGCCCGCACAATCTCTTCGTGAATACCCATTTCTCTCCTTAGGTTTGTTTTCTCTCAATATCTGACACACACACACACAGAGACACACGCAGCACAACACACATACACACACTCCCCCGAGCACACAATTCATCCCCATCCAAGGTTATACGGCAACCACTCTCGCTTGTGCTTCTTTGCACCCCAACATGCACAACACCTCAATCTTCAAAGAGGCAACGAGCAGATCGAAGACGGTGACCACACCGCGCTAGAGAATGCGGGGTCATTTGGAAGCAGGGTGATGTGACGACGGCTGACTGACTCCTCCCCCCACCCTCTCTCTCTCTTGCCCAAAATTACCAATCCCTCTCTCCCCCGCACAAAATTGTCAATCCCTAAACCCACGAGATCCTTCCCCTCTCGTCCATGTTTTTCCTGCTCTCTCATCAAACATGTTGTCTCTTCTCCTTCCGCGTATACAGAATCTAGATGCACACGCATCTCATGTATATTACATGTATGCATCTTTCTCATAGACCTAACTTCTTCCTCTCTCTTTCTCTCTCTATCTCTCGCTCTCTCTGTCTCGTTAGGTTTGTCTCCTACTCTCTCGTCCACATACATACAATCTTTCCCACCCTATCTGCTCCATCTTCAAAAGCTCTCTCTGCACGTTTCATTCACACATTGGGATATGTCAACATGTTGCTTCTATAATGGCTGATGTAGAGTTATGGTTGTTCTTGTTGCATCCTACAAAATAATAACTATGAAATGCATTTAGATTCTCATTTGACTGGGATTATGTGAGTTTGAGCATGTTGTGAAGTACTATAGACCTTGTATACATCTTGGGATTCGACAATGATTGTAAGTATTGAATTATATAGACCATTACATTCGAAGTCAATAGCCTAATATATTTATTTCACAATTTCAACAAATAATTAGTTCACTACAAACTAAGAAAACAAATGTGTACTCCCTCCATTTTTATTTAAGTCCGCGTATTAGCATTGGTCAAAGTCAAGTTTTGTAAACTATCAGAAACCTTATAACAAAAAATATTAACATATACAATAACAAATAAATACCATTAGATTCATTATTGAATGTACTTTCACATCATACATATTTGTTATGGTAAATGTTTATATTTTTCTATAAACTTGGTCAAACTTTAGGAAGTTTGACTTCGGTCAAACCTAATATGCAGAGTTTACTACTACTACTCGCTAGTTGCTTAGCCGAATCACTCAACACGCCACACGGGGTGTCCAGTGTCACAAAATTTTGAGATCGGCGGGAAAATCTCCTGCGACCATGATTCGAGCAGTGGGAGGTTACCATCATAGCCTTCGGAATAGGCCTACGGATGACGCTTGGTAGGGGGCTGTTTTCGTAACTTCAGGATCACCCTACCCAGCCAACCTCACCCCGGCACCCAGAGTAGTACACCTGAATACTCCCCAATTTCTATCCCCACCGCAAAATAGACTTCTCCACGGCACCGCAACCTTCGTGCTCCTCCCCTTTACATCAGCGCACTCATCCACCGCAGCGCATCTGCCTCATCGACGACCTCGTACGCCGCACTAGAGCCGGTCCACCGTCTTCTTCGTACATAGAGCCTCTTCCCCGGCATCGTCTTCCACGGTCTCGGATCTGCTTCCCGGAAGCCGACGCAAAGCGCAGAAGTACCACCGTCGTGGACAATGAACTGACTCCCGTTGCCGACCATGACTCATAGAGGCCGCCGCGACCATCGTTCTCCTCCTCGATTGGTAATGTGTGTATTGAATCACTTAGCAGTACATGTGCAGTTCCAATTTTGTTCATACCTACCCTTCAAATTTCCTGGGTGCTATTGTTCCCGTAAAACTAATTGGTTATAGCCTCCATTGTCCAACAGAATATCAGTTTGTAATTGTGCATCGCTCCTGTATCGCGTTGTGCTTGGGTAGGTTTTTCATCTGCAACCAGTAGTGTGGCAAATGATGGAAAGGTCTTTAGAACTAGCAAAATGCCCATGCGTTGCATGCATCAAAATGCATTTGTATGAGTAATTTATCTTGTTGGAGATGCTCTAACATGGCAGACGAGTGCTTTAATGTTGCCCACAAGATGCGCGAGTATTACTATTAGTATATTTTTCTTGCCATGTTGAGATTTTAAAACCACGAGTGCGAGCATGCAGAGGAGCAATGAAGACCAAACACGGGATATTCGGGACATCTTCAAGGAGCGTGGCAAGTTAAAGAGGAGCTGCACTGAACCTATAAAACGAGCTTTGGTAAGTAACACCCTTTCAATTACTTTCGTGTAGCCTCGTGTTCTTCGATGTGTATATGTTGTAGTTTCTGTTTCTCTTAAGCGTGGTGTTCTTCGATGTGTAATAAGAAGAGTCTTAATCGTCCTAATGCTTTCGTTTTTAGCTTGATGTAGGAAGTGGGTGTTCTCACCTTGTAGTCTGTTTTTATTTATTTTTTCCTTTTGAATTCACTTCTTCGAGTTCTGTTTATCTGGCTTCTACTAAATGGATCTAGGTTGCTCTGAGTATTGATCTAAAAAAGAAGTAACTTCATGTCAGGATGCAGTTCCTGCAAGGAAGGAAGTATGGTCAACCTCGAGATCATGTTTCCAAAATGAGGCTGGATTACACACAAGGTGCCAGTTCCCTAATGATGCTGGATTAGACACAAGGTGCAAATTCCCAGATGATGCTGGATTACACACAAGCCAAGTGGAGTCGTCAGTTGTTCGTGTCCTCATGGCATTAGTAAAGGCTGAAAGAAAGCATGCGGCAGCCCTTGAGAATGTAGCTGAGTTCCTGAAGAAGCGAAAAGAGCAATCATATGCTCTCTTCACCCAAGCCAAGGAAGAGATGGAAGAAGCCAGAAATAAGCTAGCAGAGGCAGAGCAGGCTAGGCCTCTCCTGCTATCTAAAACTATTGTCAATACAAAATTTCCTTCATAATAGCTAGGTTCAAAAGTTTACCCAGTCAGCATGCCTGTTGTGATGTCCGTGCATCTACTGATGTGGCACAAAATGTTTTTTTTTGGGTCATGTAATAACAGCAATTACTTTCCAAACAATAACAGATGAAGCATTGGACATGGTATATGTCACATCCCTAGCTTCACCATGGCCTTGGACTATCTTGGTTGTTGCATTATGTTTAAATTTAAGGAAAATTGAACTGAGGGAATTCCCAAAGCCTCAGAAATCTTTGAAAATGAGAAAGTTAAAAATTTCTTCAAATGAGCCCAAGGAAATGTTCACTTTAATCCCTGAAAATATTGGCAAGAGGTAAAAATCCAAACCAATATTTTAGGGCATTAAGGGTAATTAATTTGGGCATTTTGAATTAAACCATAATGTATTTGAATTGGCTTTATTTCTGTTACAAAAGAAATACATGTCCAATAATTTTGGAAATTATTGTCGGGCTCCAGAGTAATATCTCTAGTCCATACAATAATTTACAGAAGCAACAAAATTGGTTTAGTTTTAAACCTAATTCAAAATAGAGGAAATAAATAGGAAACAAAATTAAAAAAACAGAGAGATCTACCTGGGCCAACCTACCTGGCCTTCCAGCCCACTTGGTGGCCCAGCTGGTGGCCCAGCCCACCAGGGACTCCCGTGTCTTCTCCTTCCTCTGCCACAAGGACCGAGGCGCGTTGCCACCGCACGCCGGCACGCGCACGGCCACCGCACGCCACCTCCTGCATGCCGCCGAGGGCCTGGATGCCTCCACGACGCCACGCAGCCCCCTGGTCCCTATCGCTCACTCCCTCGAGCTCATCCCTCTCCTCTGTTCTCTCTCCCGCACGCACCCGAAAGCTACCGCCGCCGCCGTTCGCTGCCGCCGTGCCAGAGCCACCCCCTCACCCTTCCACCATGTCCAGAGGCTCCGCAATGTCTTCATCTTTGTCTCCGACGAGCCGAGCGAGCCCGGGAGCCCTGTGGAGCCGCCTTCGCCCTCGTCTTCCTCCTCGGGCACCCGAGGTCGCCGTCATGGGTTCGTCGCCTCCGAGCCGTCCCCAAGCACGCTGAGCTGCTCAATGACCCCCCAGTGAGCTCCGCCGCATTTCCCCTCTCTTTCCTGCGTCCTTCCCGTCCTCTAGCCGCCGTCCCGCCAAGGCCGAGCACTCACCTCCGCACGACCTCGACGCCGGCGACACTCCGGTGACCATTTGGTCCCGGGCATGCGTTCAACGTACTTGCCGCACCGCGTAGAAGCCATAGGTGCCAACCTCGCAGCGCCACGGCTGTTGTAGCCTCGGCCCCGAGCTCACCCGTGCTCCGGCAGCCGCCATGGTCGACGCCGACGAAGATTCCGGCCACCCCGCCATCCCCCATGGCCACCATCCGATGCGCCCCGACGTGCTGCATCCGTAGAGCCCAGCCGCGCGAGCTCTCGTCGCCGGAGATGGCCGGACGAGGAGCTCCGTCGCGTTCTTCTTAGCACCGGCGGCTAACCGCCGTTTAGCCGACGTGGCAGATTAGTTTAGGCTTATGACGCCCTAACTAATCCCCCTGACCCACTGACCGCCAGGCCCCACGCCGTAACTAACTGGATTTTATTTATGTTTAGATTAAATTAACCCCCACGGGCCCCACCGGTCAGTTTGACCTGGCCACGTCACACGTTGACCAGGCCCCACCTGTCATTGACACCAAACAGCACTGTGTCACTGACCAGTGGACCCCACTGGTCAGGTATGACCTGGACCATGCCCCGTTGACTTGCTGACGTCATGACGATGCCATGCTGACGTAGTAAATAATTTCTGTTTTTAAACAATTCAAGAAATTCCAGAAATTGCCAAAACTTCTAAAAATCATAGAAAATAATCTATAACTCAGAATGAAATAAATTATATATGAAAAATTATCAGAAAAATTCAAGGAATCTGTTTATGATATTTGCATGCATGTTCGAAAAACCTAGTGTTGCTATACAGGGCAATTTGCACAATTGACATTTAAATAAGCACATATGGAGTTTGATTTTGAACCCTTGGTTCAAACCAACTTCATTTAATATGGTTGCTAGTTGCATTAGCTCAATCCACAACATATTGCCATGACATTATCATGCATCATAATTTTGCATTGCATTGATTGTGTTCCTCTTTGTTTGCCGGTAATTGTCCCCTCTCGATAGATGTGGTTTCAACGATGAGTTCGATGACACCGATGAAGAGCTATATTATCTTCAGAAGTGCCAGGCAAGCAAAAACCCCTTGTTCATTCCGATACAATCCCACTCTCTCGCTCCTGCTCTCTTTTACTGCAGTAGGACAACAACGATTCAACTGTTACATGCTACGATAGTTGAACCCTTTTCCTCTGCATGACCTGTCATTGCCACAGTAAATAGATGAAACCCACTAGCATGAGTATGAGTTGTTTGAGCCCTGATGTGCCTACTCATTCATGCTTGTTTGTCATGCCTGCTAGTGCATAGAGTTGTGTCAGGTCTGATTCATCTGGGATGAATCGGAGGTGTGGGAACATGTCCTACTGTGTGTGAGCTAAGTGTGTGAACACGATTTGGTAAAGGTAGCGATGAGAGGCCATGTAGGAGTACATGGTGGGTTGTCTCATTGAAACCATCCTCAGGAACTGAGTTCTGTGTCTGTGATCCATGAACAGCTACTACCACTCATTGGGATCCTTAATTGACCCTCTCGGCTTCTTAATCACCCTAGTACTCTGTCCAGGAGTTGCAATTAGTTTCTGGTGTTTGTAGGTTATGTGTTGGCGGCCGTGCGTAGCGCTGACCCTAGGGGTGGGCTATGATGCGGTAGATACACCATGGCATGGTGTACCGGCGCCCGTTTGGTGTCTCGGGAACCCTGTTCACATCGTTCGGGGCCGTATGTGGGAACCTCGGCCGGACTCCCTGCGGATGGAACCTGGATAGGCGATAAACCTGGACTAGAGACTTGAGTGTTTAGGTAGGCCGTGGCCGACACCCTCGCCAGGCTTCCGCTTGAAGGTTGCCGAGATACATGACTTGTATATGGTGATAAGTGGTGGGAGCGTGTGTCAAGAAGTACACCCCTGCAGGGTTATCATTATCTAGTCGAATAGCCGGATTCCTCGGATATGGAAACTTGGACCCCTTGCATAGTTCATAGACAAGTGAAAGTGGATACTCTAAAACTCGCAAGATAAGCGTGAGTGCTATGGATGGCCTTCTCGTAGGGAGATGGGAGCGGATCCATAGTGGTGTATTGATATGGTGAATATGTGGACTCGTGTGCACCACCTCAAAAGAGTTGCTTGCTGTCGTAGTTCAGGTTAGCCACTGAGTCAAAGCTGGCTTGCTGCAGTTAAACTCCACTACCCCTTTGTTCATACCGATGCATATGTAGTTAGTTCTGATGTAAGTCTTGCTGAGTACAATTGTACTCATGTTTGCTTAATTTATGTTTTGCAGAGAGATGTTAGTCTTGCTAGTAGTTCCGTGTGGGCTTCGCTGGTAGATAGTCAGGCTTCTTAGCCTTTTTCATTTGTAGATGTCTGTACTCAGACATGTTAAGCTTCCGCATGTGTTTTGATTTGTATGCTATGATTGTTGGGTCATGAGACCCATGTTTGTAATATCTCGCTCCTCGGAGCCTACTGAATAAATACTTGAGTCGTAGAGTTATGTTGTGATGCCATGTTGTACTTACACATATCGAGCATATTGTGTGTATGATTGAAATGCTTGGTATGACTGAGATCCGGCAATCTAGTTGTTTATCCTTGGCAGCCTCTCTTATGGGGAAATGTAGTCTAGTGCTCCTTGAGCCATAGTATTCCGCTACAGCCCGGTTAACCAGAGTCCTGCTAGCCCAGCACTACTGCTCAGGACACTTGACTGGCCGGCATGTGTTTCATTTCGTTCCTATGTCTGTCCCTTCGGGGAAATGTTACGCGGTGACTTCTAGAGTCCTGCCTAGCCTGCTACAGCCCGGGTTCCCCGGAGTCCTGTTAGCCCAGTGCTACAGCTCGGATTCACTCGCTGATGACCGACATGCTTGATGTGATTCATGTATGCCTGTCCCCATAGGTCTGTGCCGCTTTGGGTTCATGACTAGCCATGTCGGCCCGGGTTCTCTGTCATATGGATGCTAGCGACACTATCATATACGTGAGCCAAAAGGCACAAACGGTCCCGGGCCATGGTAAGGAGACACCCGTGGGGATACCGTGCGTGAGGCCGCAATGTGATATGAGGTGTTACCGGCTAGATCAATGTGACTTGGAATCGGGGTCCTGACAGTATAGTTCACGCGCAAGCCCGACATTCCAAGTTCAACTTCCACATCAAACTCATGTTCACAGATATTTGCACATTCATACATAATGTCCACAACCATGATTCACTTCAAAGCCAAAAAAATGTGAGGAGAGTTATAAATAAAGAAAATCCTCTACTAGTTCCCGCTACCAGTGCGAGCATAACAAGTCAAGACCTTGCGTAAATTAATTATATTTTAGTCATTTTTTGTGTTCTAAAATGCAAGCCGGCTCGCGGAAGGACGTGTTGCCGGCACACGCGCGGATTCAATGAAGGAAGGCGGGGCAGTCTTAAGCTGGTTGCATGCGGCGAGGAGGCGTGCTCAGCCGGGCCTGCAGCGAGTGCGGCCCTCTTGGGCGGCATGCCGGTTCAATGCCTACGCTATGAGAGGTCGCGTCCGTGTCAGAGCAATCACTCCCTCCGGTCCTTTTTTGTTTGGGTATAACAAAATCTCGTTTTCCATTCACATTTTAGTGGTAGGAGTTGTGCGTGTGTGTCTGTGAGAGAGAGAGAGAGGAGACGGTAGTAGGGGTTGTCTGATCGGTAAACAAATGAATAATGTCAGTCTGGGATGGAGACGAAAAGGAGATCGCAACAAATGTTGTGTCTACAGGAGAGATAGAGAGAGTGATTTTAGTGGTATGAGTCATATGTAGAGACATATAGGGTGTGTGAGAGAATCCCATAGAGAGAAATACAAAGTGAAAGATGAGTGGAGACTGTGTGTTTGGCGGTGAAAAAGAAAGCTTAGGTACCGAGTGATAGCAGAGAACAGTAGAGACATGAGAGATAATGAAAACCATGTAATTTATAATGATAGGGAGAGTGTGACACTTCTCAAGGGAGACATCGAGAGACCATGTTTGCGAGGATAGGAGCAACATGAAGTGAGCGTGCGGGTGAGCTGGAGAAAAGAGAGTGATAGCTACCTGAAGGAGCATGCATGCGAGAGAGATGGGCGTGAAAGGAGTGAACAAAAAAGGGATTCAAATATTTGAATTCGAGATGATGATACATGTAATCCATACTAGAACCAAAATTGATATATCAAACATGCATACTCATATGAATTCACGCACATCTACGTTATTTAATATGTAGATATTATTGATCCATACATTTTAATAGAACATAATTTGGTTAAATTTTTCGAATTCAACCTTAAGATTTCGAGATCGTTGTATTTGTAAATCATATTATACATATAAAGGAGCAGAATTCTTTGTTGTGCTTTTGAAAGTATATATTAAAAATTGATGTATATAGAATGTATTTCCAATTGAAAATGGATCCCGCGTGGAAAAAATAGAATACAAACGGGATTCGAATTGAGTTGGCACGGTAAACGTGCACTCTGCAAAATTTGAACGAAGCGGGGAAAGTCGCACTAACCGCTCGAAACCAAAATCTATGAGATGGAAATCACTACTGCCTATCCCTGCCACGCAAAGCCTATATGCTGGATTTCTATAGGTTTCGATAGCGGTAGGTTTGTAATTTCACCCAAACGTGAAGTAACCTTCTCTCACCCGGATTCATACACGGTGGGCGCCAAAACACAGTGTGTCCTCGGCCAAAATCGACTCCCTCCCCGATTCATATTCATACACGGTGGGCGCCAAAAACAAACTCTCGTCGGCAAATATTCGGTGTATGGGAGATTACAGTCCTATCCCCAACTGACTAGTGTTGATGTGATGTAGTAGAAATTTGAAATGGGGGCTAAGTTTGTAAATTTCCTCGCATTTGAGACAAGCGCGCCCTGAATACATGGTTCCCCCCTTCCTCTCTACCTCCCTTTTCCCCATTCGTACTCCGTGGGCGCCAAAACACCCTCTCCACCCCACCCTCCTCTGTCCGCCACCCCATCCACCGCCATCTTCCTCCACCATGCCGGAGCTGATACCCCGACGCCGCCGTCCATTACAAGAGATCGACCTCTCTCATCCATGGCTTCAGACCGAGATCCTTGCATCCCGTCCTCTCGCTTCATCCCCGCCGTCGTCCACCTTGCTGGCGCCGCTCCTACGACCGTCTCGTCCACCGCGCCCCGCCGCCATCGTCTACCCTCCTAGATCTGCTTCCACGCCGCCGACAGCCGTCGCTACTGCAGCACCGTCAAATTCTCAGCAGATGCGTACACGGCGCCGCACCAGAGGCAGTACTCTTTCGTATCTGCTCAACTTATTTATCGCAGCAAGAAAAATAGATCGCCACTGCTTTACTCTGATTTCTTGTCTTGGTTGCGAAGTTGCCTTTGTCCTGTTTGCACCTTCAGATCCGCCATGGCACGCTCAACACCATACTCGCAATGCTTATGGTTTCCCCCTTTTATATTCCACACTAGTTAAATCACAGTAGACTAAATTTCAAAATTGGGTCAGTTGATTTTCAGAGCTCACCGGAGTTCGCCGGTGCGATCGAAGGGGCCCGGGTGGTTGTGGGGCCTTGCCGAACGAAGAAAACTCGACGCGGGTGGGGGTTGGGGTGGGGGTGGGGGTGGCGGAGGAACACAGGCGGTGGGGGCCGGTGGTCCGGCCGGCGGCCCATGCGGTGTTCTGTACAGGAAGAATCAGAGACGAGGAAGAAGAAGGGTTAGGAGACGTAGGATCTTCATCCAACCGCCTGAAATGGTCGAGAGGCAGTTAGGAGTTGCATTATTAATGCGCTCTGGTTCATCATGTGTGGGCACTGGGCAACCAACATTTTATTATCCAAAATCTGCTTGCTCTTCTTTACCATGTTCCTCTTCCGTTCTTCTTTAATATGTACTCTCTCCGTTCCTAAATACAAGTCTTTGTATAGATTCCACCATGGACTACATATGGAGCAAAATGAGTGAATCTACACTCTAAAATGTACCTGGATACATCTGTATGTGATCCATAGTGGAAATCTCTACCAAGACTTATATTTTGGAATGGAGGGAGTATGATAGTAGTACAGTATGTTCCTTGTACTGAAGATGAGCAGGGACATTTGCAATGTAGAGGTATATACGGTCGGTTGTGATGGACACTTTGAGCCTCTTTGATTCGTAGGATCTTATAAACATAGGAATAGGATTTGTAGTGGCCTGCCCACTTGAATCCTATAAGAATAGCAAGGAAATGCGGGGAGCTGTGTCGCCTTTGAGAGTTACATTGATATTAACAGTACTGCACCTTCACTTGAAGAGAGCTGGTATCCGAAGCCTTTCTAGCCGTACCGGCAATACTAGCACATATATTCCAGCAAGTTCCACTTTGCTGATTTTACTCTGATGCTTAAGGTTTTCCCGTTATATCTACACTATGATCTGTGTAGCTGCTTTGTGTCGCACTAGCAGCAGTCCACTCTTGAAGCTAAACACTGCAATGACTTACAAAATTGGCACCAAGGCATTGAGTGCCATTCTGGATGCAATGAAACTCATACGCTCCCCACCTGATGATTCTTGTTCAGAATATGATCCTAATGACTATTCTAACCTTGAGGAGTCAAAGGCAGATGGCCTGTCCTGTTCACCCATCAAGGTGCCTGTTCTAATTTGGCAACGTTTTATTGATTGTGGGTATCTTGCATATGTTGTCTTGCATTTCTTCTACTTTGTTGCACCGCCATCTTCTTAGTTTACTCATCATATATGTCAAGATGCCATGCCCATCCATTATCAATACATATTCCATCTGTCATCATACCATGTTTTTCCACTCAAATGTTGTTCTTGTGCGTCAGACATCAAAAAGGAAGAGGGTGATTGCCGAACCTGAAGGAGCACCAGCAAAGTCCTTGAAAACGTGGTGGTGCCAGAGAAATCAGACAGCACCCCACTTATATTGGTTGTACAACCAGTGACACAAAACGTAGGGCCGACTCCAGGAGACTGTACCATACTTCACTGGCCACACCACTAGCCCCAGCACACAGGACCTGCACTCTAGCAAAAGGTATACCGATTTCATTTGCCATAGCACCAGCTGTACCACAGAAAAATCCCACTCCAGCAAAAAGTACAGCAAGTCCACAGGCCGAAGACCTATCCCAACTGCAGAGACGGCCAATTACTGCAGATTGGAACCCCATTCCATTTATTCCTAGTTTAAAAGACAATGCTTTCAATGTTGTTCGGGACTACGTGCATATATTCCCATCATGGGAAGATTTTTGTGAAGACAAACACCATTTTCACATCTTCCTGTCCAACTTACATGTAAGTGCTATTATTCATGGCTATTATTTTTCTGTTTTCTGCTGATTGAACACATCAATGATTTACATTACATTGTTGTAACTAGGCGAGGGTCAATCTGGATAGTCATGACGAGCAAAGCTTGCTTGTGCTTTTCAATGAAGCATTGCAGTAGTATCGGTGTTACCTGAGGAAATCACACTTTGATGGCAAGTCTACAAACGAATTTCCGGTGAAGTCTCCTGTGCTAAATTTAGAAGACATTGAATGGAAAAACCTTGTTATGCACTGGTCTCGTTCCCAGGATGAGGTACTGTCTATGAAATCACATGACAATTTGAACTTCTACTTTCCCGCATGTGCCTTACGGATCTTTTTTGCAGGAAATCTGCTGGAAGAAGAATTCTGGTTTGACAAGAACGACAGGATATCGCAAATATGCTGCCCGTTGCTTTGCTCTTGTTAGTACCTATTGTCCTGTATCACTGTACTTGCATACATACCTGGTTCATTATGTGACAGCAGTATGCATGATAGCTTGCTTATCAATTGTTCGCTCCAAATTATCTGATCTGCATGAATGGTTACATTAGTGTAGAATATATCCAATGCCAATGTTTTTTAGCTCTGCATTGTTCTTGTAAGTACATGATGTCCTTTATCAGTGTACTTATAATGATAGGTAGTTGTTCATGTACCATCACTCTGCAGCTTATTTTCCTTTGCCCTCCATTCTCTACAAATTAGATCTATATTTACTCTTACCATAAGGTTGGTACTGAAGAAGTTTAGCTGTGCATTGCTCTTGGCTGTACCTTTTGCCTGTATCGCTGCACTTACATTTATAGCTACTTGGTTATGTAGCATCACTCTTCATCTTATCTTAAATATTCTCCATTTTTTATTATCACATCTATATTTACTCTTAACAAAATGTAGAATAAAGTCAATGCTTTTGAAGAAGATTCTGTGGTAAACTTCTTGAATTGCCCCCCCCCATCAGCATGTACAAGGCCTTTATAGAGCCTGTCTTCACCAATAATGTAAGTTTGTCCATCTCGAGCCTTCAAAATTTGTTGTATATATTTGGTTAGGCATGACTGCAACAACTGTTTATTTTTTGTGTTTGCATCAAATTGCTTGTTTAAAGTTTATTATATGTAGTTCATAAACAAAAGTTCATCCTTTCTCAATTTAAGTTTTCAGTTGTACAACCAAGTTCCTTCTTCATACCATGTAAATTAAACTATACAGAGCAAGTGATCTTCTTTTGCACTGCATGTATGCTTCTGTTCTTCATCTGTAATCCAGTGGTGTGGTGAACCTACCCACTACAGCACAATGTCATATTCTGCAATGTCTTAACTATGAAAAATGTCATATCATTCTACTATTATTTAAACCATCTCTTTATTTGCCAATATGAAATGGTATAAATTGACAGCACACTAACCATTGATACTTATGAGTTCTTGATCTATAATCAAGTGGTGTCATGAAGCTGCCAACTCCTTCACAATGTCATTTCCTGCCATGTCTTGACCTGAACAATACCATATTGTGTTAATGCAAATTTAAACTGTGTCACTTTATTCGTCGGTAAGAAATGTGATGAATTGTCAGCACTGATACTTTTATGTGCAAAACCTGTCATCTGTCTGCTTGTTTATCTTTCAGAGTGAGGAAGATATAAGTGTTGAACAAGCGCAGTCTCATCATCTTGCTCAGCTGCTTGCGCTGCAGCTCCCCAACAGGGCTAACCTTTCTTGAACTCTATTGAAGTGCTGTCAGTTTTGTATATTATTTTGTCAGCGTGTTTATTTGCACTGGTGGCGATCTTTGATGCCCACTGTATGTAATCTGATGTCTGCTTGTGCTTTATTATCATAGTGGTGAACTTTGATGCCCAGTGGATGTAATATGTCGTAATTTCTTTATTGTACAATATAGGTTTTTTCTTATTCACGAAGCTATAGTTATTTTACTATATATATATATATCCTGTCTTCGCAGTAAACTGGCCAAACCGTAAAATTACGGTACATAATCGGGCCGTCGTGCAATCACGATGTAGGTTGGGCCTGAAACGTGCCGATCAGCTCACGGGCCGGTAGCAGCCCGAAATGAACCCTGACCCATGATTGTGCGAATCAAATCATGGGCTTTTAACAGGCCGAAAAAATTTCTCGGTCCTTGTTTGGCCCAATCAGATATCGGCTGCGAGCAGGCCGGATACAAACCGGGCCGTAGTTAGGCCCAACTATATGACGGGCTTTTAACAGGGTGAAATTAATATAGGGCCGAAATGTTAAACGGGCCCTTAACAGGTCAAAACTAATATCAAGCCGAATTACTAAGTGGGCCTTTAGCAAGTGGGCCCAAAAGCATAGTGTCCAGTTGGCGGGCCGAATCTGATATGGGCCATAATTAGGCCCAAAACCTCTTAAAGGGTCAGACCTGATCTGGGCCGTAATTTGGCCCAGAACGTGGTAGGCTTTTAACGGGCCGGATCTCATATGGGCCACTATTAGGCCCGGAGCATGGCAGGCCATTAATAGACCGTATCAAATATGGCCGGTATTTGGCCCAAAACATGGCAGCCAGTTAACGGGTCGGCCTACTAGGGTCCTCAAAATCTTGTGGGCCTACAGCTCGGCCGCGCCATTAGTGTCGGCAAAATCTCGTGGGCCTTTAGCTGGGCCGGCCCATTATGATCCGCAAGAATTTTGTGAGCCTTTACCTGGGCCAGCCCATTATGGCACAAAAAAATCTTGTGGGCCTTTACCTGGGCCGGCCCATTATGGCCCGCGAAATCTTGTGGGCCTTTAGCTGGGCCGCCCATTATGGTCCACAAAATCTCGTGGGCCTTTAGCTGGGCCGGCCCATTATGGTCCGCAAAATCTTGTGGGCCTTTAGTTGGGCCGGCCCATTTAAACTTGTTGTGCCGTGCCACGTGTCGACGTATCATAGGTGCCTTCTGTCCAGTGAGTGGATAACATCTGTCCCGACGATGAGCCGACATGTGTTTTCTCTAGCCAATGATGATTTTACACGTGGAAAATCCCCATTGGTCAGGGCTGTTAACGGGTTATCGGATCCAAAACCCGACCCGATAGCTTAACGGCGTTCCGTTACGGTGGATGCCACGTGTCGGTCACCCTTGACGAAAGCACTTCCGTGACGCGCGATTTATCGTCATGGAAGTGGACACTTCAGTGATGATAATTTTGGTAATGTCATGGAACACTTCTACGACAGCACAGGTATGACTATCTTGATTCTGTCATAAATTAGTCATGGATGTACATGCATGACAAAAAAAGCGACCTACTATGACAAACACGTATCATCACGGAAGTGTATTTTTTTGTAGTGATGGGTTTGGCTCGAATCGATTGTTCGATGCATCCCGCAGACGGTATGCTCCGCCGGTCAGAACCTAGTCGATAATGAAGGGACCTTCCCGTTTGGGCTTGAGCTTGTTCTTTTTCTTCTCCGGCAGGCATAGAACTAGTTCGCCAACGTTATAGGTTTTGGCCCGCACTTCTCTGCTTTGATACCTTCGAGCCCGTTGCTGATAGAATGCGAAACGGGCTTTTGCCACGTCACGCTCCTCCTCCAGGGCATCCAAGCTGTCCTGCCGATCGAGCTCGGCCTCTCTTTCTTCGTACACGCGCACTCGAGATTAGTCATGAATTATGTCGCAAGGTAGCACCTCCTCGGCGCCGTACAACATAAAAACGGTGTGTATCCGGTAGTGCGATTCGGCGTGGTCCGCAACCCCCAAAGTACGGAGTCGAGCTCCTCTACCCAATGAGTGTCTGATTCCTTTAAAGACCGGACTAATCTGGGTTTAATGCCGCTCATGATAGGACCATTCGCTCGTTCGACTTGACCGTTAGTTTGCGGATGATAGACAGAAGCATAATCGAGCTTGATGCCCATGTTGTTGCACCAAAGTTTCACCTCGTCGGCTGTAAAGTTCCTGCTGTTGTCAGTGATGATGCTGTGGGGGACGCCATAACGGTGTACAACCCCGGATATGAAGTCTATCACCGGTCCGGATTCAACCGTTTTTATAGGTTTGGCTTCTATCCATTTGGTGAATTTATCCACCATGACCAGTAAGTATTTTTTCTTATGGGTCCCCCTTTGAGGGGTCCGACCATATCGAGCCCCCAAAACGCAAAGGGCCAAGTAATGGGGATTGTTTGGAGGGCGGTAGGTGGCATGTGGCTTTGGTTTGCAAAAAGCTGGCAACCGACACAATGTTGTACCATATGTTGTGCATCTGCCCGGGCCTCGACCAATAAAAACCTATACGGAAGGCCTTGCTTACAAGGGCCCGGGCTGCGGCGTGGTGGCCGCGAAGTCCGGCATGGACTTCTGCCAAAAGCTGCCATCCTTCCTCTTCGGAGATGCACCTTTGAAGGACTCCGGTTGTGCTTTTCTTATAAAGCTCTCCCTCATGGACCTTGTAGGCTTTAGATCGCCGCACTATGCAGCGGGCCTCATTTTGGTCCTCGGGTAATTCCTGTCTAGTTAGGTAGGCCAGGAATGGTTCTGTCCACGGGGCGATGAGGGCCATTATCACATGGGATGAAGGTGTTATTTCGGTGGCGGAGCCTCCGATTGTGTCAGAGTATTCAGTATCTGTGGTTGATGCCCAGTGGATGTAATATGCACGGCAATAGAAGCATGACCAATAATTTCATATTTACTAGGGAATTCTTTATCATGGGGTTGTCTACGAAATTTAGCAAAATTAAAATCATGAGACATATCCCCTAAACCAACAGAAACAATATCCTTTTTGAAGTCTAACTTAGCATTAACAGTATTCAAGAAGGTTCTACCAAATATAATGGGACAAAAGCCATCTTGTGGGGAACCAAGAACAAGAAAATTAGTAGGATATTTAACTTTCCCACACAATACTTCAACATCTCTAACAATCCCAACTGGTGAAATAGTATCTGTATTGGCAAGCTTAATTGTAACATCAATACATTCTATCTCAGCAAGTGCAATATCCTGCATAATTTCTTCCTATAAAGAATGAGGTATTGCACTCGCACTAGCATCCATGTCACATAAGCCATGATAGCATTGATCTCCTATTTGAACAGAAACAACAGGCATGCCTACAACAGGTCTATGTTTATCTTTAGTATCATGTCTAGCAATTCTAGCAGCTTCATCACCAAAGTAAGTAACATGCCCATCAATATTATTGACGAGATCTTTGACCATAGAAATAGTAGGTTCAACTTTAATTTGCTCAGGGGGTGTAGGTGTTCTAGCATTACTCTTACAAACCACAGTTGAAGCTTTAGCATGATCCTTTATTCGAACAGGAAAAGGTGGTTTCTCAATATAAGCGGTAGGAACAATAGGATCAACATTATAAGTGATAGTATATTCTTCAACTTTAATAGGTTCAACTACTTTTACTTGAACGGGGGATGATATTTAAACCACTTATCCTTAGGGAGATCAAAATGAGTAGCGAACGATTCATAGAAAGAAGCTACTATCTCGGAGTCAAGTCCATATTTAGTGCTAAATTCACGAAAAGCATCGGTATCCATGAAAGATTTTAGCACAATCAAACTTAGGTGTTATACCTGACTCCTTACCTTCATCGAGTTCCCAATCTTCAGAGTTGCATTTAATTCTTTCCAATAAATCCCATCTGAATTCAATAGCCTTCATCATAAAAGAACCAGTACAAGAAGTATCGACCATGGAGCAATTATTGAGAAAAAGCCGAGCATAAAAATTTTGAATAATAATTTCTCTTGAGAGCTCATGATTGGGGCATGAGTATATCATTGACTTAAGCCTCCCCCAAGCTTGAGCAATACTTTCTTCTTCGCGAGGCCAAAAATTGTATATATAATTACGATCACGATGAACCAGATGTATAGGATAAAACTTCTGATGAAATTCCAATTTCAATCGCTTGTAGTTCCATGATCCAATATCATCACATAGCCTAAACCATGTAAATGCCTTTCCCTTCAAAGATAAAGGGAAGACCTTCTTCTTGATAACATCCTCGGGCATACCTGCAAGCATAAATAATCCACAAACTTCGTCCACATAGATTAGGTGCATATCGGGATGTAATGTTCCATCTCCTATAAACGGATTCGCTAGCAGTTTCTCTATCATACACGAAGGAGTTTCAAAGTAAACATTTTCAGTAGGTTCAGTAGGTTGAGGAGAAACTCTTTGCTCTACTGGTCGGTGTGAAGATACCGAAACAATGTAAGACCCATGATGCGGTTATATCTCCCACGTGTCGAGGCACAACTTAGAGGTATAACTGCATGGTGGTTTAGTCGCAAGAAGGGTCATCTTCACAAACATACCATGTAATGAACAAGACAGGGATAAATAGAGTTGGCTTACACTCGCCATGTCACACAATACATAAATAATTCATACATCATCCAAAATAAACACATAGACCGACTACGGTCAAATCCAAATGAAAAGGAAGATAAACCCCAAATGCTAGATCCTCGATCGTCCCAACTGGGCACCACTACTGATCATCAAGAAATGAAATGTAGTAACGACGAAGATCCTTGTCGAACTCCCACTTGAGTTCGGTAGCATCACCTGCACTGGTATCAACGGCACCTACAACTGTTTTGGACGTATCCATGAGTAACGATGACTCGGCAATCTCACACCCACGAGATCAAGACTATTTAAGCTTATGGGTAGGATAAGGTAATGAGGTGGAGTTGCAGCAAGCACTAAGCAAATATGGTGGCCAACATATGCAAATAAGAGTAAGATGAGAAACTATGCAACGGTCGTGAAGTTAGAATTGATCAACAAGTGATCCTGAAACTACTTACGTTCAAACACAACCCAAACCGTGTTCACTTCCCGGACTCCACCGACAAGAGACCATCACGGCTATGCACGCGGTTGATTCATTTTAATTAAGTCAAGTGTCAAGTTATCTACAAACGGATATTAACAAATTCCCATCTGCCACATAACCGCGGGCATGGCTCTCGAAAGTTTATAGCCTGCAGGGGTGTCCCAACTTAGCCATTACAAGTTCTCACGATCAACGAAGGATATTCCTTCTCCCGAAAAGACCGGTTCAGTCTCGGAATCCCGGTTACAAGACATTTCAACAATGGTAAAACAAGACAAGCAAGACCTCCCGATGTGCCGACAAATCCCGATAGGAGCTGCACATATCTCGTTCTGAGAGCACACCAGATGAACACTACGTACAGCAGCTGAAGACCCCGGGTGAATGGGTGGCACCGCAAGTGGCTCTAGGTTGGACCAACACTCAGAGGAGCACTGGCCCGGGGGGGTTTAAAATAAAGATGACCCTCGGGTCAGCGGAACCCAAGGGAAAAGGCTTAGGTTGGCAAATGTAAAACCAAGGTTGGACCTTGTTGGAGGAGTTTTATTCAAAGTGAACTGTGAAGGGTCCCATAACCCCAACCGCGTAAGGAACACAAAATCAAGCAACATAACACCGGTATGACGGAAACTAGGGCGGAAAGAGTGGAACAAAACACCGAGCAAAAGGCCAAGTCTTCCACCCTTTACCAAGTATATATATGCATTAATTAAACTAAGAGATATTGTGATATCCCAACATATCCATGTTATAATGGAACAAACTTCAACTTCACCTGCAACTAACAACACTATAAGAGGGGCTGAGCAAAAGTGTTAACTTTGCCAAACAATGTTTTGCTAGGAATGTGGGTTAGAGGCTTAACATGGCAAAATGGAGGCATGATAAACAAGTGGTAGGTAGCATGACATAGCGATAGAATGAACAACTAGCAAGCAAAGATAGAAGTGATATGGAGGGTAATGGTCATCTTGCCTGCAATGTTCTCAGAGTTGTCGAAAGCTTGCTCCTCGTTAGCGTACTCAATAGGTTCCTCGTTCACGTACTCATCTCCCGACTCTACCCAAAGCAATAACATAAGCAATGGAATAACAAAAAATCAATCATGGTGCAATGCACAAGAAACATGATGCAATACATGGCATGATATGCAAGATATGATGTGCAATGCATATGGGTAGATCGGAAGGAAAGGATGAACGAGGCATCAACTTGTCAAAACAAGTATGCCGCTGGAAAGATGAGGTGATTTTGGTCAAAATCGATATAAGGATCACCGGAAACGGATGCACGGTTTGCAAATGACAAGCAATACAAGAATGATGCAAGTCTGTGATTAACAGCATCATAGCACTTAGAATGCAACAAGCAACTATGCTACAACACTCCAACATAGTAACAAAGCACATTACCATAAATTACACATGAAGCTCTACAAATCATGAACACTGAGCTCCTACTAGAACTCACTATAACAAGCTCAAAATAGCATGGAAAAAATGCAAAAGATAACAGATTCACAGACTTAGAGAAAATACTTAACATGTCAAAACAACACCAGGAAGCAATGAGGAGAGCTAGCAAACAACATGCTACAGGAACACATCATGGCAAACGAAGGCATGGCATGCTAGTACTAAACACATAGAACATAACTCCCTAATTGAACTTGATCAAAAGAGGCATGGAAAATGATGTGGCACCCATGCAAACATGGCAAGTTATATAATCAGTTTTAGACTTCGAAGAAAAACAGAGCATGGACAGTAACATGCATGCAAATGCCACTAACATGAAGAGCATCACGAGACGAACATTCTTATATATCATATGCATGAATCGGAGCACCGATCACGGAGATATAGCAAGTCAAAGGGGGCATAATGATGTAAGAAAATAAAGACTAAGAGGAATTTTGGGGTCAACCTCAGATTGGATCTAGGGTTTGCCCGGGATCCGAGGATGGCCGAAGATCTTGCCGGAGCACGGCCAGAGACGAAGAGGACGTGGTGACTGGAGGTTGGGGGTTAAGACGGATCCGGCGGAGCTTGCCGGTGAGGGAACCACCATGGTCGAGCGCCGGCGGAGAGGAGCTGCAGCGCGGGCGCGGCATCGCCGGCGAGTTCAGCAGGGCGGCGCGATGAGCTGGAGTCATCCGACGACGGCGACAGGGGACAGCGGGCGGCAGCGTGTGGAGGAACCGCGGTGAAGGAGGGCGGCGGCACACGGGACGAAAGGCGGCAGCGCGCTGGGGTTCGGCCAGGCAGCGGCGGGACCCAATGGGTTCTTGCGGGCTCTCCATGGGCCGAGTGGGCCGGGCGGCAGAGGGCAGCGGGGCACCACGTGGAACGCGCCGATTGGTTGCGGGCGGCGGCAAAATTCATCCTATGGCGCCTAGACGTGTCCGGCGGCGGCGAGGGAGGACATTTAGGGTTTCATCTGCAAGAATTTCGGGGGAAGGTGTCGGTGTCAAACCCGGCAGATCTCGTGTAGGGGGTCCCGAACTGTGCATTTAAGGATCGATGGTAATAGGAGACAGGGACACGATGTTTACCCAGGTTCGGTCCCTCTTGATGGAGGTAATACCCTACTCCTGCTTGATTGACTTTGATGAATATAGGGGTTAGAAGAGTTCATTGACCACGAGATCGTAATGGCTAAACCCTAATTATCTAGCATGTATGATTATGATTGTGTCTTCGGACTAAACCCTCCAGTTTATATAGACACCGGAGGGGGCTAGGGTTGTACAGAGTCGGTTTACAGAGAAAGCAATATTCATATCCGCACGCTAAGCTTGCCTTTGACGCCAAGTAGAGTCCCATCCGGACATGAGGTAAGGCCTTTTATCTTGTATCTTCACAGCCCATCTGTCTGGCCCACATCATGTAGCCCGGACACCCGAGGACCCCATAATCTAGGACTCCCTCAGTAGCCCCTGAACCAGTCTTCAATGACGATGTGTCGGGCGCGCAGATTGTCTTCGGCATTGCAAGGCGGGTTCCTCCTCCGAATTCTTCAAAGGAGTTGATCGTCAGTACTATATCCGGCTCTATACAACAGTCATACCTCTGAATTAAAATACAGATAAGTTCTGTCCTCCGAAGATTTCACTGGTGAGACATTACGTCCGGCCATTCTATCATTTCAAACATTTTTTCGGCATCCCATTTTGCGTTTAGAGATGCAACCACCAACGACACGTCTTGTCAAAGCAAAGATCGTGCCCCCTTATTATGGGATTGTCATCAATACAAGTATGGGAAACCCAACCGTGCCTTTTCGCATGACCCCTTGGAAATAGGCGAGCTTTAAGGCTCGTGGGGATGCATGATATTCACTGCCTTTATAAGGAGATAAGATTCCCCCTTTTAACCCACGCCTTCCCCTTCCTCAGTCCATCCTCCCTCAAGCTCCAGTGCTCAAGCTTTGATCCACTCCGTTCCCAGAAAGTACTCTAGCCATGTCCGGATCCGGAGCACAGGGTAAGTGGATGGCGTCCTCTGTCACAGAGAAAAACATCAAGGAACTCCGGGAATCGGGGTATCTGGCCAAAGAGATCGCCCACCGGCTCCCGGCCAAAAAAGAGGTCATCCGCACTCCAAAGCCCGGCGAGAGGGTAGTATTTATCCCTCATTTCTTCGCAGACTGGGATTTCCCCTTTATCGTTTCATTCGCGGCCTCATGTTTTACTGCGGGTTAGATTTTCATGATCTAGCCCCGAATTCTTTCCTCAACATTTCGGCGTTCATCGTCGTATGCGAGGCATTCCTCCGTGTTTCCCCCCACTTAGGCCTATGGCTCAAGGTCTTCAATGTGAAGCCGAAAGTGGTGGATGGCCAGCACGCGGATTGTGGTGGCGCTATGGTGAGCAAACTGCTCAATGTCACGTGGCCCAAGGGCACCTTCGTGGAGACCGTGAAAGGATGGCAGCAGGGGTGGTTCTATGCCATAGAGCCCCGTGACTCCACATGGGCTGCTCCTACAGAGTTCAAGTCCGGGCCCCAATGCGGCTGACATCCTGGCTCAATAAGGGCCTGGACTAGGCGTCGTCTGACGAGGTAATGATGCTGGAAAAGCACATCAAGAGCATGGTAGATAAAAAAATACCAGCCTCACCAGCGTGATTCGAGTGATGCTCTTCCACCAGATACTCCCCTGTCAGGCGCGTCAAGAGCCCAAGTGGAAGTTCGACCCGGCGGGTCCCAGGACCCTGCAACGGTTCTTCGACATGAAGCACGAAGACATGTGGAAGCTGCTCTTCAAGAACCGGAAGCTATGGCCGGAGGCAACCGAAGACCTCGGCTACGATAGCACCCATGTTGCGACCCCTGTAAGTTCTTTGATAACATTACTTTGCGACCCAAGGAGCACACTAAACTATCCATTTTCTTCTGCAGGGCTGGACAAAGAAAGCGGAACAGATTCACTGTCCGGCTCCGCTGCCCGAAGACGAAACTATTCCTCTGTTGACGAGGATGGTAGTCTCGGCGACGTACTACACACCATAAAAGAAGGCCAAGGAGAAGGGAAAGGAGGCCAAGAACGGCCTTCGCCGTAAAGGCACCTCAGATGTACTGTTCGAAGACACCGAAACTCTCTCCTCCCCTGACGAAGAGGAAGAGGAGGAGGAAGATAGCGATCCCCCACCCAAGGGGGAGAAGAAGAAGAAGAAGAAGAGGGCAGCTTCCGCCGATCTAGAAGCGGAAGTGTCCAAGAAAGGGAGGACCTCCCTTACGGATGACTCCGAGTCGGACGCCGATGAGTGGCGCCCCAGGCCGAAGCCCTTGGCCAGATCGTAAGTACTCAAAGATATATATATATATATGTTCGGCTTTTCTGGCTTATAGTTATAACACGCTTGAATTGCATCCTACAGTTACAGTCCAGTTCATGTCCTCCCCTAGCGATCTTTCTCTACAGGGAGTTCGCTGGGTCCGAACATGATGGAGAGCGATTCACCTCCACCAGCTTCCTCCCCCCTGTAGCGGACAACACCGAGGTGTCGTCCCAAAGGACCCTTCCGGAACAAGGAGAGGTGCCAGAGGCTGCCAAGATGATGCCGAAGGGTGACACCTCGGCTGCCGAGAACATGGGGGAACCAACCCCCATGGAGACTGGAGACAGGGGCCATGTCCAGTTTGGCCCCCAACCAAATGTCACTTCGAAAACCCACATGGTTCCGGAAACAGATGAGCAACCCTCTTTGTGAGAAGTGGGTGCGCCTACAACACTGGCGTTCTCTGTCAATGCAGAGGCGCTGGACACTCTGGTGAGAGCGCTTCAGAGAGCCACCATTGTGGAAGAACATCGTAGCCTTATGGATACGGTGATTGAAAAGGCCCAGTCCGTGAAAAGCGGATTGAGCGAAGCCTGCACTAGCCTTTTAAGAGGCTTTGAGGTATGTGCCTTATAGTGTATTTTAACTGTATAAAAGAATGCCTGTGTATAGATAATAGCCCATGAGACTCTGTTCGGTGTTCGGAAAGAAAAACCGAATAGAGGATCTAACAACTCATGCAGGATACTAACGCACATATCTGTTTAAACAAGAAGGTTGCAAAATAGGCATCAGCTGCCCATGCCGCCGAAGCATCCGAGCTAAGGCAGAAGCTAGAAGAAAAGCAAGGTATGTAATACCGAAGCACGTTTGAAACGATGCCAGCTATGATGTAGTATCTCAATGAGTTTCATAATTATGTTTGCAGCTGACATGTCTGAGGTCGAGGCCATCAAGAGCACGCTGGCAGAGGCCAGGAAGGAGGCGGAAGAGGAGCACGCCTCCCGCCTTAAACATGAATCATGAGTGGAGGAAGTCCAGCAAGACCTCAAGGATGCCATAGGAAAATGCGAGTCCTTAGAGCGCAAGAGTTCGGAGAAGAACTCTGAACTTGCTAAGGCACTCCGAAGCACACAGGAAGCCCGGGCCGAAGCCCAAAGCGCTGCCCGGGAGATCCAAGAGGCAAAGCGAATTGCGACAGGTAAGGACTTTAACATGTAGAGAAAATTTGTGAAGAAAAGGTATATCTTTCTAACCCGGATTTGGAGTTCTCCAGGAGTGTTTGTGGACCTGCCCCGGGGTGTTGTTGATGCCGTGGAGTTCTTTTGGGCCGAAGAGAGGAGCTCAACGGAGAAGTTGTTCTAGTCGCAGTACCTTGCGCTAGAGCATCCCGTGCCCCTCAGCGATCAGATGAAGTAATGGACCGAACTGCACAGGGTGTATGAATTGTCCAGGAGGGATTTGATAATCCGTCTTTGGCCCGCCAAACCCATGCGCAGTAGCTACTTCGGTCTCATCAAGCGGCTGGTCAGCGCCTCCCCTCGGCTTGATGCCATGAAGCAGTCGGTCTGTATTGAAGGTGCGTGGATGGCTTTCGCCCGTGTCAAGGTGCAATGGGCGAAGATGGACACCGTCAAGCTTGCAACCGAGGGACCGCCCGCTGGCAAAGAGCATCGCACGCCGGAGCGGTACTTTGATGATGTCCTGAAAGGATCCTGCATTGTAGAAGGCAATGTTCGAAGGACATCATTTTTGAATGAATGTATCTATGTTGTCCAATCCTGTATCATGAAACAAGGCTTATGTATGATATGTTGCTTATTTTACTTTAAAATATCTCCTCATGTGCGGCTGTTTATGATATCTGAGAGTTGGCCAGTCGTTGGTTTCATCCCCCACGTAGGTAGTACGGGGGTGTTCAGGATAACACGTAAACACACTTGACCCAACGTATTGGTCCGTGAAGGAGGTGTTAGTGCGGCGAACCAGGCAATCGGACTATACGGCTTTATCGCCCTCAGTTAGCCATAGGAGTTTTATAATGGGAGTACGGGTGCAGCCCCTAGTATTGTTCGATTATTTGAACTTCGGTGCTGTGAATGCCCGGCCGGGTGGAGGCCGGCCTATCGCATAATGCAGAAAAAATCGCTAGAGATTTATACTTAGTCACCGAATAGCTGACCAGCTCTCGCCGCATCATGACAGTCAGTTTTTGGCTTTCTCTACTGAGGTGTTTGTCCGGGTAAACAAGAAACACAATCACAGTAATTCTCCCTTTACTACCCTAGCCGATCAGACGGAATGTAAGGTAGCAAGCACAAGAGCCGGGCAACCCAACTATTGACCAAACACATGATTCGGAACCAATGCATATAATGCCATATTCGAGATGCCGAATTGCACTTGTGAAAGTGTATGGACTTTAATATTTAAAAGGTGTGCACAACTTAATAAATCCCCTGGCAATTTAGGCCATACCGAGGTGTACATGATAATCAGACAAAAACAGGGAAACATATGTTAAGAGATAAGCCCACGCCGTGTAGGTTTGGGCTAAAAACTGTTTCCATTGTAGTCTGATTGATACGTCAAAACGTATTGATACAAATAGTGCAATAAGAAACAAGGCTATTTTACATGCCGAACACAAGGGGAAGCCGTGCGTGCGTCTTGAATGCAGACGGGGTGATCTTTAAGGATCCTTTAGGTACTCTGGTACGCGTCTATGCGACTTTTCTCCTTGGTGTATTGTCCTTTGAGAGGATCATCGACCGGTGTTTTCATAATAGGCCACAGAAAGAGGCCTTGGTACCATCGAAAGGGTGATGTGGTTTGAGGGAACCTGAAAGAACAATAAAATAAAGGAAGAAGAAGAGGAATGTGAGTTTCCTAGTAGGGTCTGGCTGTATTGCTGGCATTGTCCTTATTGTGCCTCCATCCTTCCCCATGGTATTTTTAGTGTGTAATTATGTATGCATGGCACTTGTGCCACAATTTGGTAGGGGATGAGATGGAGGACGAATTGCTAATCGAGCTCCTGACGAGCTGGACTGTCGTATAATGGGGTAGTCCGGACTCGTTTGACAGTGTCCGAGGACTTGGCCGCCGACGTAATAGTGGGCTTAATGAGGCCACCCTGTACTTCCGCCGCTAGGGCCGCAGTGTGCTCCTCAGTGTGGAGGGAGCGTTCCATGTTTCCATTCACTGTTATGACTCCGCATGGTTCGGGCATCTTGAGTTTGAGGTAGGCGTAGTGCGGGACTGCATTGAAGCGAGCGAACGCGGTTCGTCCGAGTAGTGCATGGTAGCCACTTTGGAAGGGGGCGATATCGAAGATCAAGTCCTCGCTGCAGAAGTTGTCTCGTGATCCAAAGACCACATCCAATGTGATTGATCCCGTGCAGCGGGCCTCCACACCGGGTATCACTCCTTTAAAGGTAGTTTTAGTGGGCTTGATTCTTGACGGATCAATACCCATCTTGCAGACTATGTCCTGATAGAGCAGGTTAAGGCTGCTGCCGCCATCCACGAGGACTCGCGTAAGGTGGAATCCATTGATGATTGGATCGAGGACTAATGTGGCCGACACTCCGTGACAGATACTGGGCGGATGGTCACTGCGATCGAAGGTGATCAGACAGGTCGACCATGGGTTGAATTTTGGGGCAACTGGCTCTATCGCATAGATGTCCCTTAGCGTGCGCTTGTGCTCCTTCTTCGGGATATGGATGACGTATATCATATTCACCATTTTGACTTCGGGGGGAAATTTCTTCTGACCCCCTATTTTTGGTGCGCGAGGTTCCTCATCGTCATCCTCACTGGGCGACCCTTTCTCCTTATGTTCGGCATTTAACTTGTTGGCCAGTTTCAAGACCGAACAACTTCTGTTTGTATGGTTGGCAGGCTTATCAGGAGTGCCGTGGATCTGGCAGGGTCGATCAAGTATTCAGTCGAGGCTTGATGAACCGTCTTTGTTTCATTTGAATGGCTTCTTCCGTTGGCCGGATTTGGAGCCGCTGAATCCGGCACTGACTGTCGTATTCTCTGTATCATCATTGTTGCTCCGACGCTTATGTTTGTTGTGTCGGGGCCTTCCGTTGCCGTTTCGGGCTTCGAAAGAGCCGGGGTCGTTGGTACTGTTACTGCTATGGGCTAGCCAACTATCCTCGCCCGCGCAGAAGCGGGTCATTAGTGTTGTAAGGGCTGCCATGGATTTCGGCTTTTCTTGGGCGAGGTGTCGGGAGAGCCATTCGTCGCGGATGTTGTGTTTGAAGGCCGCCAGGGCTTCAACATCCGGACAGTCGACAATCTGGTTCTTTTTAATCAGGAGCCTGGTCCAGAATTTCCTGGCCGACTCTGTGGGCTGTTGGACTATATGACTGAGGTCATCGGCATCCGGAGGCCGGACATAAGTTCCTTGGAAGTTGTCTCTAGCTGGCCCAGCGTCCAATAGAGTTTTTTGGGAGGCTGTTTAACCAGTCTCTAGCTGGCCCCTTAAGTTTTAGGGGAAGGTATTTTATGGCGTGTAGATCATCAACGCGAGCCATGTGAATGTGGAGAAGAAAATCTTCAATCCATACTACAGGATCTGTTGTACCGTCATATGATTTGATGTTCATGGGGTTTAAACCCTTCAAGGAACTCATGCTCCATTACCTCATCAGTGAAGCATAGGGGGTGTTCGGCGCCTCTATATCGGGCCATGTGACGACACAGTTTGGATGGAGTCCGTATGCGGTTTTCTGCCCGTGGTTGATTGTGTTTATCGCACCAGGCTTGATAGCCCTCCTCTTGCTCCGGGGCACGCCCTCGCAATCCGTACATTGACCTGGTCTAACCTGCCTTGTTTTCCAGGTCCTGTCATAGGTCGTATGTGTATCCCCAAGCTGTTGTTTCTCTGCTTTTACGGCTAGGTGGGGCGGGCTGGTGTTTGGCTTGACTTGCCGTTCTGTCCCGGCCACGTGGTGGTCTATCGGGTCCGTCAGCCGCATTACGCACGAGTGGTATGGGCTCCAATGCCTCATCATCGAATTGGGTTTGTAGCTTATGCTTCGGGTAAATCTTTTTTGGTCGCTCGAAGCCGTATTCTTCGGCCGCCAGGACATTAGTCCATCTGTCGTTGAGTAGGTCTTGGTCAGCTTGAAGCTTCTGCTATTTCTTTATAAGGCTTCTAGCTGTGGCTATTAGTCGACGCTTGAAGCGCTCTTGTTCGAGGGGTTCCTCTGGCACGATAAAATCCTCGTCACCGAGGCTTACGTCATCTTCAGAGAGTGGCAGATGGTTGATGTCCTCGGAGTAATTGTTCCCTGTTTGTTCGACAGGGTCAACTTGCCCGTCCTCCCGATCATCCTGTTCGGATGTTGGTTCGATGGGGTCTTCTTGGTCTTTGGCGTTCTCCAGAGTATCATTGCCTTCGCTGCCGGTATTGCTATTCTTACCGTGACGCGATTTAGAGTGGCGCCGCTGACGTCGACGTTTCAGCGGTATCTCAGGAGGTTCGTCCTCTACTGGGTTTTGCTCATCATCGTCGTTGTTGTTTTTAGGTGTATCCACCCTGTATACGTCATACGAGGAGGTGGCCGTCCAACGTCCGGTCACTGGCGGGTTTTTGGCCTGCTCCTCTCCGGCATCATCGTAAATACCGTCGATGTCTTCGGAGGCGTAATCAAGCATGTCGGTTAGGTCCTCGACAGTGGCTATGAAGTGGGTGGTGGGTGGGAAGTAAAATTCCCTATTTCCAGCCCATAGTCCGGGCTAGGCGTGATTCAGAAGCGGTTCCTCTGTGATGCGAAGGGATCGCATTAAGTCTAGAGCCTCGTTTAAGAGCGGGGTTTGGACGGGGTCGAAAGTTTCTAGGCCGAGCTCGCATGACGCGGGCCTCCAGGGTTCAGAAGTAGTATCAGGAGAAGAGTCCGGCCTTGGAATGATTTACGGAGACGCAATTCTCTCGGTGTTGAGCTCTAAGGACGTAGAGAGTCCAGCGAGCTCTCGACTCCTGTCTTCGGACCTGATGATACGCTCCGGATCTAAGGCCGGAATGGTGGTTGAGGCCGCAAACCCTTGGAAGAACAAGTCTCCTCGGATATCAGCGACATAGTTCAGTTTTCCAAAACTGATCTGGTGACCAGGGGTGTAGCTGTCGATCTGCTCCAGGTGGTCAACCGAGTTGGCACGCAGTGCGAAGCCGCCGAATACAAAGATCTGGCCAGGGAGAAAAGTCTCCTTCGTGGCAGCATTGTTGTAGATGATTGATGGAGCCATCGTGCCTTTCGACGACGGCACAATGGAACTCTAAATGAAAGCACAAATGTCGGTTTCAAAACCGGCAGATCTCGGGTAGGGGGTCCTGAACTATGAATCTAAGGATCGATGGTAACAGGAGACAGGGACACGATGTTTACCCAGGTTCGGGCCCTCTTGATGGAGGTAATACCCTACATCCTGCTTGATTGACATTGATGAATATAGGGGTTACAAGAGTTGATCTACCATGAGATCGTTATGGCTAAACCCTAATTGTCTAGCCTGCATGATTATAATTGTCTCTTCAGGCTAAACTCTCCGGTTTATATAGACACCGGAGGGGGCTAGGGTTGTACACAGTCGGTTTACAGAGAAAGGAATATTCATATCCACACGCTAAGCTTGCCTTCCATGCCAAGGAGAGTCCCATCCGGACACGAGGAAAGGCCTTCTATCTCGTATCTTCACGGCCCATCTGTCCGGCCCACATCACTTGGCCCGGACACCCAAGGACCCCTTAATCCAGGACTCCCTCAGGAGGCACATATTTATAGGTACAGGGAGCTAGGAGAGTCCAAATGAGGTGTGGTTTTCGCCCACACGATCGTGATCCAATGGCGGAGAGCATGGAGGGGGTTTAGATGGGCTAGTGGGCTTTTTGGAGGGGTGTTGGGCTGCAACAATAGAGGGGCTTTTGCGGTTACCCGGTTAACCGTCAGGGCATCAAACAACCTCCCAATGGAACAAAATTTGATAGGCCGCCTAACCATGGTGTACTAAGGCCACTCGACAAATCTCAACCCGTTCCGAGAACTTTTTTCTCCCACTCACGAAACGAGATTAGAGGGGTGCAACGGGTGCGTGCGGGAGTGTTGGATTGCAAAATGGAAAATGGGGAAAAAGACCAGATGCAGGAGACGAACATAAATGCACTTGAGATGCACATGATGACATGATATGAAATGCATGACATGAACAAAATACAAAATGAAGTCAAAACCCAATCACGAAGGGAATTTCATATTACATAGCTGAAAATGGCAAGAGTCGGAGTTACAAATATGGCAAGTTACATCCGGGGTGTTACAACAAGCCCCTCAAAGGATTATTTTCCATAGTAACAAGTGACAGTAAATTTCAGCACATTATATAAATTTTTCCTTACCAAATTCCACTTACCAAGGGCGCTTCACTCCCCGGCAACAGCTCCAGAAAAGAGTCTTGACGACCCACAAGTATAGGGGATCTATCGTAGTCCTTTCGGTAAGTAAGAGTGTCGAACCAAACGAGGAGCAGAAGGAAATGACAAGCGGTTTTTAGTAAGGTATTCTCTGCAAGCACTGGAATTATTGGTAACAAATAGTTTTCTGATAAGGTAATTCGTAACAAGTACCAAGTAACAAAAGTAAACAAGGTGCAACAAGGTGGCCCAATCCTTTTTGTAGCAAAGGACAAGCCTGGACAAACTCTTATATAAGGGAAAGCGCTCCCGAGGACACATGGGAATTATCGTGAAGCTAGTTTTCATCATGCTCATATGATTCGTGTTCGTTACTTTCATAATTTGATATATGGGTGGACCGGTGCTTGGGTAATGCCCTTCCTTGGATAAGCATCCCACTTATGATTAACCCCCTTCGCAAGCATCCCCAACTACGAAAGAAGTATTAAGGTAAACCTAACCATATCATGAAACATATGGATCCAAATCAGCCCCTTACGAAGCAACGCATAAACTAGGATTTAAGCTTCTGTCACTCTAGCAACCCATCATCTACTTATTACTTCCCAATGCCTTCCCCTTGGCCCAAACATTGGTGAAGTGTCATGTATTCGATGTTCACATAACACCACTACAGGAAAGACAACATACATCTCATCAAAATATTGAACGAGTACCAAATTCACATGACTACTTATAGCAAGACTTCTCCCATTTCCTCAGGAACAAACAAAACTACTCACAAATCATATTCATGTTCATAATCAGAGGGGTATTAATATGCATAAAAGGATCTGAACAAATAATATTCCACCGAATAAACCAACTAGCATCAACTACAAGGATTAACCAACACTACTAGCAACCCACAGGTACCAATCTGAGGTTTTGAGACAAAGATCGGATACAAGAGATGAAGTAGGGTTTGAGAGGAGATGGTGCTAATGAAGATGTTGATGGAGATTGACCCCCTCCCGATGAGAGGATCGATGCTGATGACAATGGTGATGATTTCCCCCTCTCGGAGGGATGTTTCCCCGGTCGAACAGGTCCGCCGGAGCCCCAGATTGGTTCCGCCAAGGTTCCACCTCAAGACGGCGGCGCTTCACCCCAAAAGCTTCCTTCTGATTTTTTCCAGGGCAAAAGACACCTTATACCAGAAGATGGGCATCGAAGGCCTGCTAGGTGGCCCACGAGGCAGGGGACGCGCCCAGGGGGGTAGGACGTGCCACCCACCCTCGTGGACGGTGGCTGGCCCCCCTCTGGTGCTTTTTTCGCCCAATATTTTTAATATATTCCAAAACTGACTTTCGAGGAGTTTCAGGACTTTTTGAGTTGTGTAGAATAGGTCCCTAATATTTGCTCCTTTCTCAGCCTAGAATTCCAGCTACCGGCATTCTCCCTCTTCATGTAAACCTTGTAAAATAAAAATTAAAATGCATAAGTATTGTGAGATAATGTGTAATAACAGCCCATAAATCAATAAATATCGATATAAAAGCATGATGTAAAATGGACGTATCAATGGGCAACAAACCAAGGAATTTGTGTACGTACGATGAGTGCACCCAATATATTTAGCTTAGACTAGAGAATCATACACAGTGTGCGAGAGAGACATATAGATGGAGTATATATGCATGCGAACTAGAAAGACGCCCCCACACAGACAGAGGGAGAGGGACCAACAAGGTTTGTGTGTTGGATGCGTGCGACAGAATTCAAGATTGTCGGCGAGAGAGAGAGCAGGAGTCCGGGTGTAACGCCCCGGACACACCCGCTGGTGGTCGTTGCTCCTGGCGGGATCTAGACTGGCCCCACACATCAATACTAGTCTTTTCTATGCACTTTGTCCTCCAAGCTGAGCACGCTTAACTTTGGAGTTCTATCCAAATGGGCTTCCGGAAAAGAAGGAATTCCTTATTGATATGAGTAGTCTATCATCCCTATTAAGCTAGGCTATCACACCGGGAGAGGGGGAGGTCACGTTTTATGCATCAAATACTGATATAAACTAGCATTCAAATATTTAAATTGGAGAACATGTTGTCTGCAATCCACACATGAACGAAGATATGTGTATATCAAACAATTTCATTAATTTGACTTTCAACATGTTCATGGAGTACTATAATACTATACAACATGCTACTTGATACGTCCATTTCGCATCATGCTTTTATATCAATATTTATTGCATTATGGGATGTTACTACACATTATGTCACAATACTTATGCCTTTTCTCTCTTATTATACAAAGTTTACAAGAAGAGCGAGAATGCCGGCAGCTGGAATTTTGGGTTGGAAAAGGAGCAAATATTAGAGACCTATTCCGCACAACTCCAAAAGTCCTGAAACTTCATGGGAGCACATTTTGGAATATACAAAAAATACTGGTGAATGAATTAACCAGAGGGGGCCCACACCCTGGCCACGACGGTGGGGGCGCGCCCTACCCCTAGGTGCGCCCCTATCTCGTTGGCCCCCTGGCAGGCCTCCGGTGCCCATCTTCTGCTATATGAAGTCTTTTGTTCAAGAAAAAATCATAAGCAAGCTTTCGGGACGAAACACCGCCGCCACGAGGTGGAACCTTGGCTGAACCAATCTATGGCTCCAGCAGAGCTGTTCTACCGGAGAAACATCCCTCCGGGAGGGGGAGATCATCACCATCGTCATCACCATCGATCCTCTCAATGGGAGGGGGTCAATATCCATCAACTTCTTCACCAGCACCATCTCCTCTCAAACCCTAGTTCATCTCTTGTATCCAATCTTTGTCCCAAAACCTCAGATTGGTACCTGTGGGTTGCTAGTAGTGTTGATTACTCCTTGTAGTTTATGCTAGTTGGTTTATTTGGTGGAAGATCTTATGTTCTGATACTTTATGCATATTAATACCCCTCTGATTATGAACATGAATATGATTTGTGAGTAGTTACGTTTGTTCTTGAGGACATGGAAGAAGTCTTGCTATAAGAAGTCATGTGAATTTGGTATTCGTTCGATATTTTGATGAGATGTATGCTATCTTTCCTCTAGTGGTGTTATGTGAACGTCGACTACATGACACTTCACCATTGTTTGGGCCTAGAGGAAGTCATTGGGAAGTAATAAGTATATGATGGGTTGCTAGAGTGACAGAAGCTTAAACCCTAGCTTATGTGTTGCTTCGTAAGGGGCTGATTTGGATCCATATGTTTCATGTTATGGTTAGGTTTACCTTAATACTTCTTTTGTAGTTGCGGATGCTTGCAATACGGGTTAATCATAAGTGCAATGCTTGTCCAATAAAGGGCAGTACCCAAGCACCGGTCCACACACATATCAAATTATCAAAGTAACAAACGCGAATCATATGAGCGTGATGAAAAATAGCTTGACGATAATTCCCATGTGTCCTCGGTAGCGTTTTCCCTCCTATAAGAGTTTGTCCAGGCTTTTCCTTTGCTACAAAATGGATTGGGACATCTTGCTGCACCTTATTTACCTTTTTACTTGTTACCCATTACAAATTACCTTATCACAAAACTATCTATTACCGATAATTTCGGTGCTTGCATAGAATACCTTACTGAAAACCACTTGTCATTTCCTTCTGCTCCTCGTTGGGTTTGACACTCTTACTTATCGAAAGGACTACAATAGATCCCCTATACCTGTGGGTCATCAAGACTATTTTCTTGCATCGTTGCCGGGGAGTGAAGTGCCTTTGGTAGGTGGAATGTGGTATGGAAAAATTTATATAGTGTGCTGAAATTTACTGTCACTTGTTACTATGGAACATAATCCTTTGATGGGCTTGTTCGGGGTATCCTCACCCCGACCAGTAGAGCAAAGAGTTGCTCCTCAACCTACTGAACCTACTGAAAATGTTTAGTTTGAAATTCCGTCGGGTATGATAGAGAAACTGCTAGCTAATCCTTTCACAGGTGATGGAACACTACATCCCGATTTGCACCTAATCTATGTGGATGAAGTTTGTGGATTATTAAAGCTTGCAGGTATGCCCGAGGATGCTATCAAGAATAAGGTCTTCCCTTTATCTTTGAAGGTAAAGGCATTGACATGGTTTAGGCTATGTGATGATATGGGATCATGGAAGTACAACCGATTGAAATTGGAATTTCATCAGAAGTTTTATCACATGCATCTGGTTCATCGTGATCGTAATTATATATATAATTTTTGGCCTCACGAAGGAGAAAGCATCGCTCAAGCTTGGGGTAGGCTTAAGTCAACGTTATATTCATGCCCCAATCATGAGCTCTCAAGAGAAATTATTATTCAAAATATTTATGCTCGTCTTTCTCTCAATAACCGCTCCATGCTCGATACTTCTTGTACTGGTTCTTTTGTGATGAAGACTATTGAATTCAAATGGGATTTATTGGAAAGAATTAACGGAACTCTGAAGATTGGGATCTCGACGAAGGTAAGGAGTCAGGTATAACATCCAAACACCCAAGTTTGATTGTGTTAAATCTTTTATGGATACCGATGTTTTCCGTAAATTTAGCACTAAATATGGACTTGACTCTGAGATAGTAGCTTCTTTCTATGAATCCTGAGGAGAAGTGGTTTAAATATAATCCTTCCATTGAAGTAAAAGTAGTTGCACCTATTAAAGTTGAACAAAAGACTATCACTTATAATGTTGATCCAGTTGTTCCTACTGCTTATATTGAGAAACCACCTTTCCCTGTTAGAATAAAGGATCATGCTAAAGCTTCAACTGTGGTTCATAAGAGTAATACTAGAATACCTACACCCCCTAAGCAAACTAAATTTGAACCTACTATTACTATGGTTAACGATCTCTTGGCCAATAATATTGATGGGCATGTTATTTACTTTTGTGATGAAGCTGCTAGAATTGCTAGACACGATACTAAAGATAAACATAGACCTGTTGTAGGCATGCATGTTGTTTCTATTAAAATAGGAGATCATTGCTATCATGGCTTATGTCACATGGGTGCTAGTGCGAGTGCAATACCTCATTCTTTATACGAAGAAATTATGCATGATATTGCACCTGCTGAGATAGAAGGTACTGATGTTACAATTAAGCTCGCCAATACAGATACTATTTCACCAATTGGGATTGTTAGAGATGTTGAAGTCTTGTGTGCTACTATTGGATATACTCTTGATGATCTTAAGGGCATTAGTCCCACTCTATCCCAGCACAAAATAAAATTGGAGAAAGACATGAAACCGGTTGTTGATCACCAACGATGGTTAAATCCTAAGATGAAAGAAGTGGTAAGAAAAGAAATACTAAAGTTTTTTGGGAGGCTGTTTAACTAGTCTCTAGCTGGCCCCTTAAGTTTTAGGGGAAGGTATTTTATGGCGTGTAGATCATCAACGCGAGCCATGTGAATGTGGAGAAGAAAATCTTCAATCCATACTGCAGGATCTGTTGTGCCGTCATATGATTTGATGTTCATGGGTTTAAACCCTTCAGGGAACTCATGCTCCATTACCTCATCAGTGAAGCATAGGGGGTGTTCGGCGCCTCTATATCGGGCCATGTGACGACACAGTTTGGATGGAGTCCGTATGCGGTTTTCTGCCCATGGTTGATTGTGTTTATCGCACCAGGCTTGATAGCCCTCGTCTTGCACCGGGGCATGCCCTCGCAATCCGTACATTGACCTGGTCTAACCTGCCTTGTTTTCCAGGTCCTGTCATAGGTCGTATGTGTATCCCCGAGCTGTTGTTTCTCTGCTTTTACGGCTAGGTGGGGCGGGCTGGTGTTCGGCTTGACTTGCCGTTTTGTCCCGGCCACATGGTGGTCTATCGGGTCCGTCAGCCGCATTACGCACGAGTGGTATGGGCTCCAACGCCTCATCATCGAATTGGGTTTGTAGCTTACGCTTCGGGTAAATCTTTTTTGGTCGCTCGAAGCCGTATTCTTCGGCCGCCAGGACATTAGTCCATCTGTCGTTGAGTAGGTCTTGGTCAGCTTGAAGCTTCTGCTATTTCTTTATAAGGCTTCTAGCTGTGGCTATTAGTCGACGCTTGAAGCGCTCTTGTTTGAGGGGTTCCTCTGGCACGATAAAATCCTCGTCACCGAGGCTTACGTCATCTTTAGAGAGTGGCAGATGGTTGATGTCCTCGGAGTAATTGTTCCCTGTTTGTTCGTCAGGGTCAACTTGCCCATCCTCCCGATCATCCTGTTCGGATGTTGGTTCGATGGGGTCTTCTTGGTCTTTGGCGTTCTCCGGAGTATCATTGCCTTCGTTGCCGGTATTGCTATTCTTATCGTGACGCGATTTAGAGTGGCGCCGCTGACGTCGACGTTTCAGCGGTATCTCAGGAGGTTCGTCCTCTACTGGGTTTTGCTCATCATCGTCGTTGTTGTTTTTAGGTGTATCCACCCTGTATACGTCGTACGAGGAGGTGGCCGTCCAACGTCCGGTGACTGGCGGGTTTTTGGCCTGCTCCTCTCCGGCATCGTTGTCAATACCGTCGATGTCTTCGGAGGCGTAATCAAGCATGTCGGTTAGGTCCTCGACAGTGGCTATGAAGTGGGTGGTGGGTGGGAAGTAAAATTCCCTATTTCCAGCCCATAGTCCGGGCTAGGGGTGATTCAGAAGCGGTTCCTCTGTGATGCGAAGGGATCACATTAAGTCCAGAGCCTCGTTTAAGAGCGGGGTTTGGATGGGGTCGAAAGTTTCTGGGCCGAGCTCGCATGACGCGGGCCTCCAGGGTTCAGAAGTAGTATCAAGAGAAGAGTCCGGCCCTGTAATGATTTACGGAGACGCAATTCTCTCGGTGTTGAGCTCTAAGGACGTAGAGAGTCCGGCGAGCTCTCGACTCCTGTCTTCGGACCTGATGATACGCTCCGGATCTAAGGCCGGAATGGTGGTTGAGGCCGCAAACCCTTGGAAGAACAAGTCTCCTCGGATATCGGCGACATAGTTCAGTTTTCCAAAACTGATCTGGTGACCAGGGGTGTAGCTGTCGATCTGCTCCAGGTGGCCAACCGAGTTGGCACGCAGTGCGAAGCCGCCGAATACAAAGCTCTGGCCGGGGAGAAAAGTCTCCTTCGCGGCAACATTGTTGTAGATGATTGATGGAGCCATCGAGCCTTTCGACGACGGCACAATGGAACTCTAAATGAAAGCACAAATGTCGGTTTCAAAACCGGCAGATCTCGAATAGGGGGTCCTGAACTATGCATCTAAGGATCGATGGTAACAGGAGACAGGGACACGATGTTTACCCAGGTTCGGGCCCTCTTGATGGAGGTAATACCCTACATCCTGCTTGATTGACATTGATGAATATAGGGGTTACAAGAGTTGATCTACCACGAGATCGTTATGGCTAAACCCTAATTGTCTAGCCTGCATGATTATAATTGTCTCTTCAGGCTAAACTCTTCGGTTTATATAGACACCGGAGGGGGCTAGGGTTGTACATAGTCGGTTTACAGAGAAAGGAATATTCATATCCACACGCTAAATATGGACTTGACTCCGAGATAGTGTCCTCGGTCTTAAAGACCGATCATTTTTCTGGTTGGAGAGGCCGCTCAGTGTTCGGCTGCCAAAGCTGCCACACATTCTTCCCCACGTAAGGAACGTTCTGTGTTTCCGCTAACTATAATGATGCCACGTGGACCGGGCATCTTAAACTTAAGATAAGCGTAATGTGGTATTGCATTGAAACGGGCGAATGCCATTCTTCCGAGTAGTGCTTGATAGCCGCTGTGGAACGGAGCCATGTCGAAGGTTAGCTTTTCACTTTGAAAGTTGTCGGGAGAACCGAATACAACCTCTAGTATTAGAGAGCCCATGCAGCGGGCCTCTAGGTGTGGTATTACTCCTTTAAAGGTAGTATTTCTTTGGCTGATTCTTGTCGGGTCTATCCCCATTTTGCGGACCGTGTCCGGATATATCAGATTAAGACTACTGCCGCCGTCCATAAGGACTCAGGTGAGATGGTATCCATCAATTATTGGGTCAAGTACCAAGGCAGCCGATCCTCCGTGCCGGATACTAGTTGGGTGATCCCTACTATCAAGGGTGATCGGGCAGGCCAACCAGGGGTTGAACTTGGGGGTGACGGGCTCTACGGCGCATGTGTCTCGGAGTGCGCGTTTGCTCCTCCTCTTCGTTACGTGAATCATGTTCACTGTTTTGACCTCTTGTGGGAATTTTTTATGTCCCCTAGTGTTCGGCTGGCGAGGCTCATCCTCGTCTTCGCTTGGTGTCTCCCTCCCCTTGTGGTCGGCGTTTAGCTTGCCGGCCTGCTTGAAGACCCAGCATTCCCTGTTGGTGTGAGTTGCCGATTTGTCGGAGGTGCCATGAATCTGACATAATCTGTCTAGAATCTTGTTTAGACTGGACGGTCCATCTCTGCTGCCTTTAAATGGTTTTTCCTTTGATCGGGTCGACAGCCCCTCAATCCGGCGTTTACTGCCGTGTTGGCTAGGCTATCTTCATTGTTTCGACGCTTGCTTTTATTGCGGCATGGTTTTCCATTGCCATCCCTGACTTTGGATGTGCCTGGGTCGCTGGTGCCTCTACGGGCCAGCCAACTGTCTTCGCCCACGCAAAAGCGGGTCATGAGGCTTGTGAGGGCTGCCATTGTCCTCGGTTTTTCCTGACCGAGGTGTCTGGCGAGCCATTCGTCCCGGACACTGTGTTTGAAAGCCGCTATGGCTTCGACATCCGGGCAGTCGACAATTTGATTCTTCTTAGTGAGGAATCTGTTCCAGAGCTTTCGGGCTGACTCTCCGGGCTGCTGAATTATATGACTTAGATTGTCTACATCTGGAGGTCGGACATAGGTCCCTTGAAAATTAGCCCTAAAAGCATCTTCGAGCTCTTCCCAACTTCCAATGGAGTTTTCGGGGAGGCTCTTCGGCCAGTGCCGAGCTGGTCCTTTCAACTTGAGGGGTAAGTATTTGATGGCATGGAGATCATCTCCATGATCCATGTGGATAAAGTCCTCAATCCAGACCCCAGGGTCTGTCGTTCCGTCCTATGCCTCTATGTTCACGGGTTTGAATCCTTCGGGAAATTCGTGATCCAGCACCTCATCGGTGAAGCATAGGGGGTGCGCGGCACCCCTGTATTGGGATGGTTGTAGTGTTCTGTTTTCATTCTGTGCCGGAGCGCGCTTCCTAGATCCGTAGATGGATCTGGTCAGACCGGCTTTTTGGTGCAAGTCCTCATGTAGATCGTGCACTGACTTATGTTCGACATCGTTAGCCACCCTATCGCGGCCACAGGGTGGTCAATTCGGCTGATTGGTCGTTTTATTTTTCGGCTGTGTAGGCTCTAAAGCCTCATCATCTAATTCAGGCAACAACTTGTGCTTTGGATAGCTCTTTGTGTGGAAACTGCCACCATACTTTTCTTCAGTGTGGAGCACTTTGTTCCATCTACTGTTGAGTGTATTTTACACAGCTTTAAGCCTTTACTTCTACTTCTTTAGACTCCTCGCAGTGGCAATAAGCCTTCTATGTAGGTTCTCTTGCTCCAAGTGCCTTTCCGGGATGATGTGTGCCTCGCCGTCCGAACTGTTCTCCTCTCCGGAGACAGGTTGGTGAGCTTTACCCTCGGCATCGCCGTGATCGGGCAACGGCTCCGTACTATGTTCGGCATCCGCTGGTTCATCCTGCTCTATCGTTGGGTCCATGTGGTCGTCGTTTGCTTTGGATTCGACCGGGGTATTATTCTTTCCTGCGCTGTTATCGCTGTTTTTGCCGAGGTGGGAGTTGGAGCGGCGCCTACGTCGTCGCTTTGGTTGCTTCTCGAGGGGATTACCCTCCGCTGCATCCTTCCGTTCCTCGTCATTGTTTTCTTTTGGTGTATCCACCATGTATATATCGTGTGATGAAGTGGTTGTCCAGCGCCCTGTGGGCGGTAGTTCCTGTTCCTCTCCTGCATCATCGTCCATACCGTCGATATCTTCGGAGCCGAAATCAAGCATGTCGGTTAAGTCGTCAATAGTGGCTATTAAGTGGGTGGTGGGTGGGCAATGAATTTCTTTGTCATCCGCTTCCGACTGAAGTCGGACATAGTTCGGCCAAGGGTCTCCTGACAAGGAGAGAGATTTCAATGAATTTAGCAAGTCGCCCAAGGGTGAGTGCTGAAAGATATCTGCGAAGGTGAACTCCATGATCGGTGCCCAATCAGATTCAATAGGCACCGGCGCGGGCGGTTCAGAGCCTGTGGCCGGGGATGAATCCAAGGGTCCGACAACACAGGTCTCATAGGGGGTGAAGTCAGTATTCGGCTCTATCGCCGCTGAGTGTGCGGCCTCTGTGGCGGGGTCTATCCACCCGTCCTCGGACGGCCCGATCTGCTCCGGATCGAGGGCCGGAGTAGCCACATGTGTGATCTCCCAGACGCCATCCGACGGCAGAGCTAAGTCATGATCGTCGAGACTGTGCGGCACACCTGACATGGGCGCGAATCCGTCGAAGATCAAGTCTCCTCGGATGTCGGCAGTGTAGTTTAAGCTTCCAAACTTGACCTAATGGCCAGGGGCGTAACTCTCGATCTGGTCTACATGGCCAAGTGAGTTGGCCCGCAGTACGAAGCCGCCGAATACGAAGATCTGTGCGGGGAGAAAAACCTCACCCTGGATCGCATCGTTGCCGATGATCGAAGGAGCCATCAAGCCTTATGGCGACGACACAGTGGAACTCTCAATGAAAGCACCAATGTCGGTGTCAAAACCGGTGGATCTCGGGTAGGGGGTCCCGAACTGTGTGTCTAAGGCGGATGGTAACATGAGGCAGGGGACACAATGTTTACCCAGGTTCGGGCCCTCTCGATGGAGGTAATACCCTACGTCCTGCTTGATTGATCTTGATGATATGAGTGTTACAAGAGCTGGTCTACCACGAGATCGTAGAGGCTAAACCCTAGAAGCTAGCCTATGATCATGATTGTTGTTGTCCTACGGACTAAACCCTCCGGTTTATATAGGCACTGGAGGGGGCTAGGGTTACACAGAGTCGGTTACAAGGGAGGAGATCTACATATTCGAATTGCCAAGCTTGGCTTCCATGCAAAGGAGAGCCCCACCCAGACACGGGACGAAGTCTTCAATCTTGTATCTTCATAGTCCAACAGTCCGGCCAAAGTATATAGTCCGGCTGTCCGAGGACCCCCTAATCCAGGACTACCTCACCTTCTACCTTTCAAAGATGTATGATGGCTATATTCTCTGACTTCTGTGAAAAGATTGTTGAGGTTTTCATGGATGATTTCTCCATGTATGGAACTTCTTTTGATGATCGCTTAAGCAACCTTGAGCGAGTTTTGCAGAGATGTGAAGAAACTAATCTTGTCTTGAATTGGGAGGAGTGCCACTTTATGGTTAATGAAGGTATTGTCTTGGGGCATAAAATTTCTGAAATAGGTATTGAAGTTAATAAAGTTAAGGTTGATTCTATTGAAAAGATGTCGTGTCCTAAGGACATTAAAGGTATAAGAAGTTGCCTTAGTCGTGCCAGTTTTTATAGGAGATTCATTAAATACTTCTCAAAAATTTCCAGGCCTCTGACTAATCTTTTACCAAAAGATGTTCCTTTTGTCTTTGATGATGATTGTGTAGAAGCATTTGAAATACTTAAGAAAGCTTTGACTTCTGCACCTATTGTTCAGCCACCCGATTGGAATTTACCCTTTGAAATTATGTGTGATGCTAGTGATTATATTGTAGGTGCTGTTTTACGACAAAGTGTTGATAAGAAATTAAATGTTATCCAATATGCTAGTAAAACTCTAGACAGTGCCCAGAGAAGTTATGCTACTACTGAAAAAGAATTTTTAGTAGTTGTATTTTATTGTGATAAGTTCAGACCTTATATAGTTGATTCTAAAGTAATAATTCACACTGATCATGCTGCTATTAAATATCTTATGGAAAAGAATGATGCTAAACCTAGACTTATTAGATGGGTTCTCTTGCTACAAGAATTTGATTTGCATATTATTAATAGAAAGGGAGCTGAGAACCCTGTTGCAGACAATTTGTCTAGGTTAAAGAATGTTCTTGATGACTCACAACCTATAGATGATAGCTTTGTTGATGAACAATTAGCTGTCATAAATGCTTCTCGTACTTCTCCATGGTATGCTGATTATGCTAATTATATTGTTGCTAAATTTATACCACCTAGTTTCACATACCAACAAAAGAAAAGGTTTTTCTATGATTTAAGACATTACTTCTGGTATGACCCACACCTTTATAAAGAAGGAGTAGATGGGGTTATTAGACATTGTGTACCTGAGCATGAACAAGAACAGATCCTACGCAAGTGTCACTCCGAGGCTTATGGAGGACACCATGCTGGAGATAGAACTGCGCAAAAGGTATTGCAATCCAGTTTTTATTGGCCTACTCTTTTTAAAGATGCTCGTAAGTTTGTCTTGTCTTGTGATGAATGTCAAAGAATTTGTAATATTAGTAGATGTCAAGAAATGCCTATGAATTAGTCACTTGTTATCGAACCATTTCATGTTTGGGGATTTTATTATATGGGACCGTTTCCTTCCTCTAATGGGTATATACATATTTTAGTTGCCGTTGATTATGTTACTAAGTGGGTAGAAGCTATTCCAACTAGTAGTGCTGATCATAAAACCTCTATTAAGATGCTTAAAGAAGTTATTTTTCTAAGGTTTGGAGTCCCTAGTTACTTAATGACTGATGGTGGTTCACATTTTATTCATGGTGCTTTTCGTATAATGCTTGCTAAGTATGATGTTAATCATAGAATTGCATCTCCATACCACCCACAGTCTAGTGGTCAAGTAGAACTAAGTAATAGAGAGCTCAAATTAATTTTGAAAAAGACCGTTAATAGATCTAGAAAGAATTGGTCCAAGAAGCTTGATGATGCATTATGGGCTTATAGAACTGCATATAAAAATCCTATGGGTATGTCTCCGTATAAAATGGTTTATGGAAAAGCATGTCACTTACCTGTCGAACTAGAACATAACATATTGGGCCATTAAAGAGCTCAATTATGATTTCAAACTTGCCGGTGAGAAGAGGCTTTTTGACATTAACTCACTTGATGAATGGAGAACCCAGGCTTCTGAAAGTGCCAAACTGTTTAAAGAAAAAGTTAAAAGATGGCATGACAAAAAGGATACAAAAGCGTGAGTTTAATGTAGGTGATTATGTTTTGCTATACAACTCTTGTTTATGATTTTTTGCAGGAAAACTCCTCTCTAAATGGGAGGGCCTTACGTTATCGAGGAGGTCTATCGTTTCGGTGCCATAAAATCAACAACTTCAAAGGCACAAATCCAAAGGTGGTGAACGGTCAAAGAATCAAACGTTATATCTCAGGTAATCCAATAAATATTGAAACTAATGTTATTGAAACCGTAACCCTGGAGGAATATATAAGGGACACTTTCCAGAATGTTTCAGACTCCGAAAGGAATAGGTATGTGGTACGGTAAGTAAACCGACTCCAAAACAGTTCTAATAGCAATTTTTCTCCGTTTTGGAATATTTAAGAAAATAGGAAAATAAGAAGTAGTCCGGGAAGGACACGAGGCGTCCACGAGGGTGGAGGGCACGCCCCCTACCTTGTGGGCACCTCGTGTGATCTCTGGACTCGGTTTTCTTGCATGATACTTCTTTTGGTCGATAAAAATTCATTATATAATCTCCCAAAGGTTTTGAACATCGTACCACGCAAATATCCTCTATTTTTGTTTCGAGCTATTTTTCTGACAGATCTAGATCAGCATGATGTCTCCAAGTGCCCCCAAGGACAAGTTCTTCGAGAAGGTCATCAACCCCTACCTCGCGGAATTGCTGCAACATCCTGAAAACATTGAGATGCGTGAGGGGTTGCTGCATATCCGCGATGTTGAGGGACTAAGGAGGACCGGAAGCGTGGAGACAAGGCTCGAGGCAATGGAGCAACAAGTTTTCAAGTGCCAGGAGATGGTAGAACATGGACTCGACACCAATCATATAATGATCACGGATTTCACCAACAACCACAAGCTGGATGCCAAGAACATTGGGGACGCCATCTTCAAGCTTCACGAGAAAATTGAGCGCCTCCAAGCCCAGATCTATGACCTACAAAACCAAAACTGTGAGTATGAATATAGATTCAAGAGGATGAGTTTGGCTACAGATTTGAGGATCCCAGACACTCGATCATCCTTTTACGATGGTGAGCCTGTGCCTTGGAAGATGGACGACAAGCCTACATCATCAACAACTCCACCATCACCACCCCCGAGGGAAGAGGTATAAACACACGGGTATGGGCACTCCCCTTGGCAACTGCCAAGCTTGGGGGAGGTGCCCCGGTATCGTATCACCATCGCACTCCTATCTTTACCGTTTTTCTTAGTTTTATCCTTTTAGTAATATTTTGATCTAGTAAAATAAAGTTTTAGTATGATCTAGCTTTGAGTTTTGCTTTATGAACCTTCTGTGTAATCGAGTCTATGAGCTATATATAATAAAGATTAGTTTCGAGTCAAGGGCTTTGATTATCTTACTATGATCTTGAGGGAATAAAAGAAAGAATAAAAAGAATTAAAGAGATCATATTGATCTTATGAAGAGTAATGACTTCACATATAAAGAGTATGATGAATAAAAGTTGTTGAGATTTTACAAACATAGTTTTGGTCATTATTGCAATTAATTGGAAGTAATAAAGAAAGAGAGGTTTTCACATATAAATATACTATCTTGGACATCTTTTATGATTGTGAGCGCTCATTAAAATATGACATTCTAAAGAGTTGATGTTGGACAAGGAAGACAACGTAATGGGTTATGTTTTCTTATATCTGAAATAAAGTATATTTTCATGGATCATCCAACATGTTGAGTTTGCCTTTCCCCCTCATGCTAGCCAAATTCTTTGCACCAACTAGAGATACTACTTGTGCTTCCGAACATCCTTAAACCCAGTTTTGCCGTGAGAGTCCACCATATCTACCTATGGATTGAGTAAGATCCTTCAAGTAAGTTGTCATTGTTGCATGCAATAAAAATTTCTCTCTAAATATGTATGATTTATTAGTGTGGAGAACATAAGCTTTATACGATCTTGTGATGTGGAAGAAATAAAAGCGACGGACTTCATAATAAAGGTCCATATCACAAGTGGCAATATAAAGTGACGTTCTTTCACATTAAGATCTTGTGCATCTAACCACAAAAACACATGACAACCTCTGCTTCCCTCTGCGAAGGGCCTATCTTTTACTTTTGTCTTACACCTTATACAAGAGTCATGGTGATCTTCACCATTCCTTTTTACATTTTATCCTTTGGCAAGCACATTGTGTTGGAAAGATCCTGATACATATATCCAATTGGATGTAAGTTAGCATGAACTATTATTGTTGACATTACCCTTGAGGTAAAAGGTTGGGAGGCAACACTATAAGCCCCTATCTTTCTCTGTGTCCGATTAAAACTCTATACCCACAAGTATTGCATGAGTGTTAGAAATTGTGAAAGACTAAATGATAGTTGAATATGTGGACTTGCTGAAAAGCTCTTATATTGACTCTTTCCGATGTTATGATAAATTACAATTGCTTCAATGACCAAGATTATAGTTTGTTGGTTTTCAATGAAGTTTCTGATTCATAATTTACATTGTGAATAGATTACTACTTGAGCATAAGAAATCATATGACAATATTTATATATGTTGCAGTTATAAGAATGGTCATGATGCCCTCATGTCCGTATTTTATTTTATCGACACCTCTATCTCTAAACATGTGGTCATATTTTTCATTATCAGCTTTTGCTTGAGGACAAGCGAGGTCTAAGCTTGGGGGAGATACGTCCATTTTGCATCATGCTTTTATATAGATATTTATTGCATTATGGGCTGTTACTACACATTATGTCACAATACTTATGCCTTTTCTCTCTTATTTTATAAGGTTTACATGAAGAGGGAGAATGCCGGCAGCTAGAATTCTGGGCTGGAAAAGGAGAAAATATTAGAGACCTATTCTGCACAACTCCAAAAGTCTTGAAACTTCATGGGAGCACATTTTGGAATATATAAAAAATAATTTCAAAAGAATTAACCTGAGGGGGCCCACACCCTGGCCACGGGGGTGGGGGGGCACCCTACCCCCTGGGCGCGCCCCCTGTCTCGTGGACCACCTGGCAAGCCTCCAGTTCCCATCTTCTGCTATATGAAGTCTTTCGTCCGAGAAAAAATCATGAGCAAGCTTTGGGGACGAAATACCGCCGCCACGAGGTGGAACCAATCTAGGGCTCCAACGGAGCTATTCTGCCGGAGAAACATCCCTCCGGGATGGGGAGATCATCACCATCTTCATCACCATCGATCCTCTCGGTGGGAGGGGGTCAATCTCCATCAACATCTTCACCAGCACCATCTCCTCTCAAACACTAGTTCATCTCCTGTATCCAATCTTTGTCCCAAAGCCTCAGATTGGTACCCGTGGGTTGCTAGTAGTGTTGATTACTCCTTGTAGTTGATGCTAGTTGGTTTATTTGGTGGAAGATCATACGTTCAGATCCTTTATGCATATTAATACCCCTCTGATGATGAACATGAATATGATATGTGAGTAGTTACATTTGTTCCTGAGGACGTGGGAGAAGTCTTGCTATAAGTAGTCATGTGAATTTGGTATTCGTTCGATATTTTGATGAGATGTATGTTGTCTTTCCTATAGTGGTGTTATGTGAATGTCGACTACATGAAACTTCACCATTGTTTGGGCCTAGAGGAAGGCATTGGGAAGTAATAAGTAGATGATGGGTTGCTAGAGTGACAGAAGCTTAAACCCTAGTTTATGCGTTGCTTCGTAAGGGTCTGATTTGGATCCATATGTTTCATGCTATGGTTAGGTTTACCTTAATACTTCTTTTGTAGTTGCAAATGCTTCTAATAGGGGTTAATCTTAAGTGGGATGTTTGTCCAAGAAAGGGTAGTACCCAAGCACCGGTCCACACACATATCAAATTATCAAAGTAACAAACGCGAATCATATGAGCGTGATGAATAATAGCTTGACGATAATTCCTATGTGATGAATAAGAGTTTGTGCAGGGTTGTCGTTTGCTACAAAAAGGATTGGGCCATCTTGCTGCACCTTATTTACTTTTGTTACTTGTTACCCGTTACAAATAACCTAATCACAAAACTATGTGTTACCAATAGTTTCAGTGATTGCAGAGAATAACTTACTGAAAACAGCTTGTCATTTCCTTCTGCTCCTCGTTGGGTTCGACACTCTTACTTATCGAAAGGACTACGATAGATCCCCTATACTTGTGGGTCATCACTACTCGATTGTGGTGTTCAATTTTGGATTTAGTTTACTATTTTCACCTTGTGAACGAGCTATTTCATTGAATCGAGATATTTCATTTTGGGTTTGATTCCCATTTTTGAGTGGGTCAACTATTTGTCATGTAGTAAATCATTAGCAACGAGCATGTAAAAACACATTACTCCCGAGCATCATCTCTCCATTTAAAAAAGAAGTGGCAAGCTAATATTTCAAAATTTGATTCGAATCGACTTGGTAAGGTAGACTTGGATGCTCGTTCTCCCAAAATTTGAACGAACCGTTAAACACCCTCTGCTCGGTGGAATTCGCTCGAGAAAATAAATGGGAGATGCGAAATTACCGACCTATGTGGGACATACATCAATTGGCCTATTGTACATCGAGGGTTGGTTCATAACTTCATCCAAGCACGCCTTCTCCTCGGCTGAAATGACATGTGCCGAATAATTCATAAACCATGGTAAGAAAAACACCCTCTCCTCGCCCGAAATTGCTCGCGCCGACTATTTCAAAACACGCCCTCGCCCGAAATAGCTCGCGCCCACTATTTAAAAACATGCCCTCCTCGCCCAAAATCGCTCGCGTGCCCACTATATTTCAAAACATGCCCTCCTCGTCTAAAATCACTCATGCCCCCTATTTGGGATAAGCAAAGTTACTCTCCTATCCCCGACCCTCGGTACAAAGACCCAAGCCGAGAAGCCTAAAGGTAGGGGTAGAACTATAACCCCCCCCCCCCACATTTCAGACAAATGCATCCGTAAGACATGGTTGCCCCTACCAATTCCCCATTCATAACTCATGGGCGCCAAATCACCTTCTCCGCGGAAGCTCCCTTCTCCCGAGCCGCGAAACCTCCATGGCGCCCCCACCGCACCAAATTCATAGCCGCCCTCCTCCCTAATGTCGGAGACGATGTCCATATGCCGTCGTGCACTGGGCCGTGTGCCTCTTGCTCCGTGCTGCCGGAGCTGCCTTGACGATGGCCGTGTGAACCATACCGGAGCCGATTCACCCCCGCTGTTGTTCACGGTGCTGGAGCGGCTCCAACTTCGGATCCGTCCAGAGCCCCGGCGCTGCTTCCCCGTAGCCGTCGACCGTCACGACATCTCCGCTTTCGTGCCGCCGATAGCCACCGCAATCGCGCCGACCTCACCAACTCGGCAGCTGGAGCTGCCTACTTCATCGGGCCGCCAGATAGGTTGCACCCTCATCTCAAATCACTTTATTTAGGTGTCAGTTGTCTGAGTTTTTATTCTGGGCCAATCGATCCCCAATGGGAAGCAGCACCCCTCGAGGCGGCGGAGCTCCTAGGCTGCCGGTTGGCTGGTGTCTACCGTAAGGGTGTACGGGCGCATGTTTGCCACGGAAGTAGTGCTTAGATGGCTATCTTAGAGTTGCGTGGGTTGAAGGTACTGCCGCCGCCTGATCTGGATGACGCCGAGTCTTTGTGGATTGGTTCGGGGGCGGCGCAACCATGGCAGTGTGGTGGGGCTGCGAGCGGGGTTTTGGTCGGGGCCACGGACGACGGAGGCAGGCTACTTTGCCGGTGGTCGCTGGCTCTTCGGGGAAGATTCCGAACAGTGTCGACTGAGAGGCATAAGACGGCCATCAAGCCATCCGGCGTAGATCGGACAGTACCAAAATAAAATAAAATCATGTGACCCCAATTTAGTCTTCAGTCAACAGACGTGTGACCACTCTCGTACCTTGACGTTAATCTCTTAGGGTATTTCTTCAGATTAGAGATATGTGTCATTCTTAACATTATGCATTTCTGCATCTTCAGCCACACCGTCTTCCGACTCACCGCAACTGCTCCAACAAGCATACACCAAAAGGGAGCTATCGTCCCCACTCAACAGTTCCCTCCATCGAATGCGCGTGCCCGACATGGACATCCACAACAACTGCAGGGCCATCGACAAGTCAGCACATGATGCTCACTCCTATGGATGGCGGCCAGATAGGTTGTACCCTCATCTTACTTGTGTGCAACATTTATGGCTTTCTTATTCATCTAAGCATGGAAAATAGATTATCATATTTCAATGTATATTCATGCTGATCTCTTATGGGTCTTGTTCAGGAGTTAACGATGTTCCATAGTTCAGCTAAAGACTTGTTCTTTAGGTAATGATGTTCCATAGTTATCATCCATCAACCAATGCTATCCCTCAGGCTGGTGATTATAGTATTATACCACTTCTAGTATTACCTATGTTGTTCTTTAATACTTTTGTGTGCCATCTAGTTAATCTCGAGTACAAACGATACATATTCTGTAGCTTTCATCTGTGTTCTCCCTTTAGTTTTTGAGACCTGTTGCTGCTAGTTAACCCCAGTCCTAGTATTTATGTCATCTTCTACAAGGACTCATTACATAAATCTAACTACTAGTTGTCTTCCATGCATGTCAGATATAATTGCACACACTGATTTATCTACAAGAACCTCACAGAGCAATGTAACGGCCAACAAACTTGACATCAATGATACCCAATATGATGGAACATGTAAAGGCAGAAAGATGATGAATGTTATTCACCCCACAAGGTCCTTGCTCTAACCTGGCCCATGATATGGGTACAACATGTATATAATGTCCTAGAGTGCATCTACTCTGTTTCAATGCCTTGTGCTTAGCCTGCTGATCATGCATGTAAATATGGCATGCCTTCCTGTTTTCCAGTACCTATTCCATTCATGATAACATGTTTTCAAATTCAAGTACTGTCATCCTATTCTATCGCAATGCCACCTGATTAGTTTGGACATCATGCTTCTGAATATCTTATGCATTGTTATTCATCAGTATGTACTTCATCTGTCTACCATACCATGTTCTTTTTTTACACTGAAGTGATGTTCTAGTGGTCTCTTGCAATGCCATCGTAGTTTCCCAATCATACACGCATATGTTGCCTTCGTGTTTTCTGTATGTATTTTGCTAGCATACGGTTTTACAATCAAGTAGTGTTTTTTACACTGTTGTCGTGTTGTATCCCTAGCTCTTACATCATACTCCATCCTTCCGGATTACATGTAGCAGAATTGGATAAAACTTGATGTATCTAGTACAGAAATACGCATAGACCCATCAATTTATTTCTGGATGGAGGGAATACATGTCAATATGTCATGCCTTTCTATTCTTCAGTACCTATTTGCTACCTCTTGAGCATGCGTTGGTTTTCCCTTGAAGAGGAAAGGGTGATGCAGCAAAGTAGCATAAGTATTTCCCTCAGTTTTTGAGAACCAAGGTATCAATCTAGTAGGAGACAACGCACAGCTCACCTAGTAGCTACATAAACAATCAAGAACCTCGCAACCAACGTGATGAAGGGGTTGTCAATCCCTTCACGATCACTTGCGAATGTGAGATCAGATAGAGATAGTAAGATAAATATTTTTGGTATTTTGTTGTACAGATTGGAAAGTAAAGATTGCAAAATAGTAAACGAGGTGCGATAATAAAAGAGATGCAATATAATAAGAAAGAGACCCGAGGGCCATAGGTTTCACTAGTGGCTTCTCTCATGATAGTATGTATTACGGTGGGTGAACAAATTACTGCCGAGCAATTGATAGAAAAGTGCATAGTTATGAAGATATCTAAGGCAATGATCATGAATATAGGCATCACGTCCATGTCAAGTAGATCGAAACGATTCTGCATCTAATACTATTACTCCACACATCGACCGCTATCCAGCATGCATCTAGAGTATTAAGTTCATAAGAACAGAGTAACGCATTAGGCAAGATGACATGATGTAGAGGGATAAACTCAAGCAATATGATACAAACCCCATCTTTTTATCCTCGATGGCAATAATACAATACGTGCCTTACTGCCCCTACTGTCAGTGGGAAAGGACACCGCAAGATTGAACCCAAAGCTAAGCACTTCTCCCATTGCAAGAAAGACCAATCTAGTAGGCCAAACTAAACTGATAATTCGAAGAGACTTGCAAAGATATCAAATCATGCATAAAAGAATTCAGAGAACAACCAAATAATATTCATAGTTAATCATGTTCATAAAGCCACAATTCATCGAATCTCAACGAACACACCGCAAAACAGTATTACATCAAACAGATCTCCAAGAACATCGAGGAGAACTTTGTATTGAAGATCAAAGAGAGAGAAGAAGCCATCTAGCTAATAACTATGGACCCGAAGGTCTGTGGTAAACTACTCATGCTTCATCGGAGAGGCTATGATGTTGATGTAGAAGCCCTCCGTGACCGATTCCCCCTCCGACGGATCATCGGAAAAGGCCCCAAGATGGGATCTCACGGGTATAGAAGGTTGTAGCGGTGTAAAAGTGGTTTCGTGGCTCCCCTGATGTTTCTAGGGTATAAGGGTATATATATGTGAAAGAAGTACGTCGGTGGAGCTTCATTGGGCCCATGATGGTGGGGGGGCACGCCTACCACCTGGGCACGCCCTCCTGCCTCGTGGCCGCCTCACGGAGTTCTAGACTTCCACTCCAAGTTTCCTAGTTTGCTTGCGGTCCAAGAAAGATCATCGCGAAGGTTTCATTCCGTTTGGATTACATTTGGTATTCCTTTTCTGCGAAACACTTAAATAGGAAAAAAAATAGAAACTGGCACTGGGCCTCCGGTTAATAGGTTAGTCCCAAAATAATATAAAAGAGCATATTAAAGCCCATTAAACATCCAAAATAGTTAATATAATAGCATGGAACAATCAAAAATTATAGATACGTTGGAGACGTATACATCATCCCCAAGCTTAATTCCTGCTCGTCCTCGAGTATGTAAATGATAAAAATAGAATTTTTGATGTGGAATGCTACCTAACATATTTATCAATGTAATTTTCTTTATTGTGGCATGAATATTCAGATCTAAAAGATTCAACACAAAATTTTAATATTGACATAAAAATAATAATGCTTCAAGCATACTAACAAAGTAATTATGTCCTCTCAAAATAACATGGCCAAAGAAAGTTCATCCCTACAAAATGATATAGTATGGTCATGCTCCATCTTTGTCACACAAAATACTCAAATTATGCACAACCTCGATGACAAGCCAAGCAATTTTTTCATACTTTAGTAATCTCAAACCTTTTCAACTTTCACGCAATACATGAGCGTGAGCCATGGACATAACACTATTGGTGGAATAGAGTGGTGGTTGTGGCAAAGACAAAAAGGAGGAAGATGGTCTCACATCAACTAGGCGTATCAATGGGCTATGGAGATGCCAATGAATAGATGTCAATGTGAGTGAGTAGGGATTTCCATGCAACGAATGCACTAGAGCTATAAATGTATGAAAGCTGAACAAAAGAAACTAAGTGGGTGTGCATCCAACTTGCTTGCTCACGAAGACCTAGGGCATTTGATGAAGCTCATCGTTGGAATATACAAGATAAGTTCTATAATGAAAATTTCCCAGTAGTATATGAAAGTGACAAAATAAGAGTGTCAGGACCCCGACTCAATGTCACATCGATCTAGCCTGTAACACCTCATATCACTTTGCGGCCTCACGCACGGTATCCCCACGGGTGTCGCCTTACCTTTGCCCGGGACCGTTTGCGCCTTTTGGCTCACGTATATGATAGTGTCGCTAGCATCCATATGATAAGGAGCCCGGGCTGACATGACTAGTCGTAAACCCAAAGTGGCACAGACTTACAGGGACAGGCATCCATGACCTAGCATCGAACGTGTCGGTCATCAGCAAGTGGGTCCGGGCTGTAGCACTGGGCTAGCAGGACTCCGGTAAACCGGGCTGTAGCGGGCTAACAGGACTCTGGTACTCAATGCGTGACATTTCCCCGAAGGGACAGACACAGGAACGAAGAAGGACACATGCCGGCCAGCCTAAGTGTTCCAGAGCAGTAGCAAGCTACCATGGCTCAGTGGTAACACTAGGAGACATTTCCCGGTAAGAGAGGCTACTAAAGATAAACAACTAGATAGTCAGATTCCGCACATACCAAGCATTTCAATCATACACACAATATGCTCGATATGTGTAAATACAACAAGGCATCACAACATGACTCTACGACACAAGTACTTTATTTAAGGCTCAGAGAGCCATACATAACATACACATAAGTACGGGTCACACGACCCAACATTTACTTGTCTATGAACTGTATAGGCAACCAAGTAGTCCTTTACCGCGGACGCGGCTATTCGAATAGATCATGATAACCCTGCAGGGGTGTACTTCTTCATACACGCTCTCACCACTTACCGTCGTTTACACGACATGTACTCGGCAACCTTCAAGCGGAAGCCCAACGTGGGTGTCGGCCACGACCTACCTAATCACCTAAGTCTCTAATCCAGGTTTATCGCCTATCCAGGTTCCATCGGCAGGGAGTCCGGCCGAGGTTTCCCATACGGCCCCGAACGATGTGTACAGGGTTCCCGAGATACCTAACGGGTATTCGGTACACCGTGCCACGTACCTACCGCATCACAGCCCACCCCTACGGTCAGCGCTGTCCACGGCCTCCAGTAGGCTACAAACACCAGAAAGTACTTGCAACTCCTGGACGGAGAACTAGGGTGAATAAGAAGCCGAGAGGGTCCATTGGTTTCGGGCCCAATGTATGGTGTAGCTGATTCAAAAATCACACATACAGATCTCAGTGCTTAAGGTCGGCTTCAATGAAACAACCCACCATGTACTCCTACATGGCCTCTCATCGATACCTTTACCAAATCGTGTTCACCACATCACTCTCATTACCGACATGATCATTTCACTCTAGCCCATCACCCAAATGAACCAGACCTGACACGACTCTAAGCATAGCAGGCATAGCAAGGTAGGAACAGCACATACATATGGCTCAATCAACTCCTACACATGCTAGTGGGTTTCATCTAGTTACTGTGGCAATGACAGGTCATGTAGAGGAAATGGGTTCAACTACCGTAGCACACAGCAGTTTGAAACGCGTTGCCTTAATGCAGTAAAAGAGAGCAGGAGCGAGAACATGGGATTGTATCGATATGATCAAATGGTTGGTTGCTTGCCTGATGGTTCGATGCACTGATATGGTTCTTCGCTAGGGTAATCACGGTACTCCTCGGAGGCAGAACCTGCCGCAAAGAACACCGATACACAGCCATCACCAAACAATGTGCGACAATATGATGCATGCATGAAACATGGCAATATGAGTGTGTTGGGCTAATGCAACTAAGACCAGAAGGGTTTGAACCAATTTGAACCAAAGATTCAAATTTCAAACTCATACATGGCCCTTTAAAGTGTTTTATCTTGTTCTGCATTAAACATCAAGTTAGCTTGCTTAATCATGCATTAAAACAGTACAGATGGATAGATTGGATTTTTCTGATCATTTTTCATATATAACTTGTTTGATTTGGAGTTACAGATTAAAAGTTATGAATTTTTGAAGTTCAAACTATACTCTGGAATTTCCTATATTAGAATAAATCCAGAAATTAATTTATTGCGTCAGCCATGCGTCAGAATGACGTCAGGGTCAACGGAGACGTCCAGGTCAAACCTGACTGTGGGTCCAGGGTGTCAGGGTAATTAGTTTAGTTAAAGTTTAATTAAAACTAAACCTATTTAGTTAACAGGGCTGGGCCCCACCTGTCATTGACTCATCGGAATCAACCAGGGCCCACCCGCGGTCAAAGCCAGGTCGGCTGCACCGGTGTTTAGCCGCCGGCGAGTCCGACGCGGCGGCGGAAGTGGTTTTGGCCATTCCGGCAACCAAATGGGTCGCGGAGGCCATCGGAGTGGAGCTGAGGAGGAGCCGCAGCTCTTGGTGGAGTCCGTTGGGGTCGGGGTGGCCGGAGTTGGCGCCGGCGACGACTTTGGCGGCCATCGGAGTTCGGCCGAAGGCGAACTTGATGCTAGAGGGGTCGGTGAGGTGCGGGGAGTAGTTGGTTAGGTGCTACGTGACGTGGTGAGCATGATGGACACCAAGTGGTGGCCGGAGGGTGACCGGGAGCACGTCGGCGATGAGCTCCGCGGCGGTGGGTGCGGTTGAGCTCCGGGAGGTCACTACATAGCTCGGGGGCAAGAAAAGAAGGGAGGGGAAGATGGTTAAGCTCACAGGGAGTTCGATGAAACACTTGGTGCGGCTGGGGACGGGCCGGAGCGACGACGGCGTTGAAGGGGATCTCCGGCGACGGCGGTTCGATCGAGGTCGATGCTGTGGACTCGGGCCTTGCGAGCGCTCGGGGCTTGGCTTGCTCGAAGGAGAGGAGGGTGGCGGAGCTCCTGGACACGGCGGCACGGCGTGGGGTTGACGGAGGGCGTGGCTACGGCGAGGGGGTGGCGGCGATGGCGTCGGCCATGGCGGGCGAATGCGAGAGAGAGGAGTTGGGGGAGAATGGAGGTGTCCTGGGGGTTCACGGCTCGACGTGGAGTTCAGCCAGCCAGCAACGAGGCGAGGAGGTGAAGCAGGGCGACGGCCAGCTGCGTGGCGCACGCTGCGGCCGCCGTCGGGCACCTGCCTGGCCGGCAAGCAGCTCGCTGGCGCGGCGCTGGGCTGGGCCGGCAGGTGGGCCGGGTGCTGGGCGCCAGGTAAGTTTCTGTTATTCCCTGTTTTCTGTTTTTTAATTCCTCTGCAACTTTGTTGAATTATTAAAAATACTTAGGCAACTCCTAAAATCACCAAACTACTCCTGGTCCATAGTTGGATTATTTCCAACATGAAACATTTTAGTTTGGAGATATTTGAGCATTCGAAATATTTTATATAATTTTAAATGCCCAAATTCAAATATCTATGATTTAATTCAAAGACCCTAAGATGGCCTAGGAAAATGTGCATCACTTCTGGCAGAGGTTCTGAACCAAGACAAAAATGATGGGCATTTTAGAAGGGCATTTCAGGTTCATTGAAAAAGTTTTTAGTAAACCCTAGTTGGTTTCAGAGGGGGCTGGGGGTTCTGTCATCCCCATTTCAGGTTTCTGATGAAAGAATAGACATGATGCAACATTCTAATGCATGAACTAGCTAGGGTGTGACAACTCACCCCCACTCAAAAGAATCTCGTCCCGAGATTTGGGTTCCTCCGGAAAGAGGGCGGGATACTCGAGTCGAAGACGATCCTCCCTTTCCCAAGTTGCTTCATCCTCAGAATGGTGCGACCATTGAACTTTGAGAAACTTGATATTATGGCGTCGAGTGGTACGCTCGGCCTGATCGAGGATACGAATGGGGTACTCTCGATACGTGAGATTATCTTGGAGATCAAGCGTTTCGTGGTCCACTCCACGGATAGGATCCGAGAAGCAACGCCTGAGTTGAGAAACGTGGAAGACATCATGGACTCTGGAGAGATGCGGAGGTAGTTCCAACTGGTAGGCAACTTCTCCTCGTTTAGCGAGAATACGAAAAGGTCCAATGTAACGGGGAGCCAATTTGCCTTTGATACCGAAACGATGGGTTCCCTTCAGAGGAGTAACCCGAAGGTAAGCCTTCTCGTCAACCTCAAAAGTCATAGCCTTATGTTTTCGGTCATATTGACTCTTTTGACGAGATTGGGCTGTTTTCAACTTTTCACGAACGATGCGAACTTGCTCTTCTGCTTCCTGGATCATATCCGAGCCAAAGAATTGTCTTTCCCCGGTTTCTGACCAATTAAGGGGTGTTCGACACCGTCGTCCATAGAGAACTTCAAAGGGGGCTTTACCCAAGCTAGATTGATAGCTGTTGTTATAAGCGAATTCGGCGAATGGAAGACATTTCTCCCATTCCATTCCGAATGAGATAACAGAGGCTCGAAGCATGTCTTCTAGAATCTGGTTGACGCGTTCTACTTGACCACTTGATTGAGGGTGAAAAGTGGTGCTAAAGGAAAGGCGGGTTCCCATAGCATTTTGGAAACTTTCCCAAAATCGAGAGGTGAAAAGACTTCCTCGATCCGAGTTAATTTCCAACGGAACACCATGGAGAGACACTATTCGGGAGATGTATAAGTCTGCTAACTGACTAGCAGTTATACTCTCACGAACAGGTAAGAAATGGGCTACCTTGGAAAGACGATCGACAACGACGAATATAGCATTATTCCCTCTCTTGGTCCTTGGAAAACCGGTGATGAAGTCCATACCAATTTTATCCCATTTCCATTCAGGAATAGCTAGGGGTTGAAGGGTGCCAGCAGGCCGTTGATGCTCTGCTTTTACACGACGGCAGACGTCGCAGTTAGCGATATACTGAGCAATTTCTCTCTTCATCCTAGTCCACCAGAACCTCTGGCGTAGGTCCTGATACATCTTAGTGCTACCGGGATGAATAGTGAGAGGAGATTCATGAGCCTCCTTAAGGATCAACTGCCGTAGATGCTGGTTCTTGGGAACCACTAAATGGTTCTCAAAGTACACAACACCATGATCATTTGTGGAGAAACATCTAGCACCTCCGCTAGCAATGTTCTCCTTGATCTTAGATATTCCCTTATCTCGCTTTTGGGCAGCGATGATTTGATCCGTAAGAGTAGGTTTCGCCACCAAGGTGGAAAGAAATCCTTGAGGAACAATGTGAAGGTTAAGCTTCCGAAATTCCTCATGGAGAAGCGGTTGACTTTGTTTTAACATCAGGTTGTTACAATAAGATTTATGACTTAGCGCATCAGCCATGACGTTGGCTTTCCCTGGGGTGTAAGTTATTCCTAAGTCGAAATCTGTGATCAACTCGACCCAACGTCTTTGCTTGAGATTCAAATCCGGTTGGGTGAAGATGTACTTCAGACTTTGGTGATCAGTGAATATTTCGCAACGATTACCGAGGAGGTAATGTCGCCAGGTTTTAAGTGCATAGACTACAGCTGCAAGCTCTAGATCATGAGTAGGATAATTCTCCTCATGTGGGTGCAATTCCCGTGAAGCATAAGCAATTACGTGTCGATCTTGCATGAGAATACAGCCTAGTCCTTGTCGCGAGGCGTCGGAGTAGATAACAAAGTCCTTAGAGAAATCTGGCGGTACCAATACGGGAGCAGATGTCAGGCGTCTTTTCAGTTCCTGAAAGATGTGCTCACATTGTGGAGTCCATTCGAACTTTTTATCTTTCTTGAGGAGTTCGGTTAGAGGTTTAGCAACTTTGGAGAAGTTCTCGACAAAGCAACGACAATAGCTCGCTAAGCCCAGAAAACTCCGAACTTGCTTGACCGATTCAGGTGGAGTCCAATTAAGGACGGCATGAACTCGCTCAGGGTTAACAGCAATACCTTTACCAGATATTACATGACCCAGATAGGTCACTTCTGACAACCAAAATTCACATTTAGAAAATTTGGCATAAAGACGATGCTCTCGAAGTTTCTTCAACACTAGCCTTAGATGTTCGGCATGTTCTTCCTCCTTCTTGGAGTAGATGAGTATATCATCGAGGTAAACCACGACGAATTTATCCAAATACTCCATGAAGATTGAGTTCATTAACCGAGAAAAGGTGGCTGGAGCGTTGGTTAAACCGAAGGACATGACGGTGTACTCGTATTGGCCATAACGAGTAACAAAGGCCGTTGTAGGAATGTCCCCGTTCCTGATTTTGATTTGATGGTAGCCCAACCTCAAATCCATTTTGGAGAAGACTGAGGATCCAGCGAGCTGATCATACAGGTCGTTGATCCTGGGGAGCGGATATTTGTTCTTGATTGTGACCAAATTGACATGTCGATAATCTACAACCATCCGGTCCGTACCATCCTTCTTCTTGACGAAGAGGACGGGGCAAGCCCATGGAGATGAACTAGGTCGGATGAAACCCTTTTTCAAGGACTCATCGAGTTGTTTCTTAAGCTCAGCTAGTTCTAGTGGTGCCATCTTATAGGGTCTTCTAGCAATCGGGACGGTTCCTGGAATGAGGTCTATTACGAACTCAACATCCCTGTCAGGTGGAACACCTGGCAATTCCTCTGGGAAGACATCCGGAAAGTCACGGACTACCGGAACGTCCTCAAGGTCTGGCAAAGGGCTGGCGTTAAGAGAATATAACTGTCGCTCGGCTATTCGGGTCAAGACATTGACTATCTTCCCCGAAGGATGGGTGAGTTGAACAGTCCTAGAGAAGCAATCAATTTTGGCATGATGGGCTGACATCCAGTCCATACCCAAGATGATATTAATATCTGAAGATTTGAGAGCTATCAAAGATGCAAGGAAAACAAGTCTGTCGACTTGGATTTCATTTCCATGACTTACCCTGGAGGTTTGCCATCTAGAACCGGGAGTGGAAATTTCCATGGTAGAAGGCATGTCACAGAATGCGATGTTATGCAAGTGAGCATAGTTCTCGGATATAAATGAATGAGATGCTCCTGTATCGAAAAGAACAGATGCCGGGTGGCAATTAACAAGGAGCGTACCGAGAACGACGTTGGGATCCTCTTGAGCTTCTTCGGCAGAGATACAGTTGACATGGCCACGTGCAGCGGTGGCCGGCTTGGCGTAGAACACTTTCCCTGTCGGCTTGCCACGTCCAACAGCTTTAGCAGATTGGTTGGGGTTGGTTTGGGGGCACTCGCGCATATAGTGGCCAGATTCCCCACACTTGAAACAAGTCACGGAACTGGTGCGTGGAGGAGCATTGTTGGTTGGACCACCATAGGGCTTGGCTGGTGCAAACTGTTGAACGGGGCGAGGCGCCTGGAAGGATGGCCTCGGTGTGAACCTGGGTGGCAGGGCAGTGTTAGGCACCCACACGCGGCGCTTCTGAGGACCAGCACAGGATGAGGAACCCACGTCACGGCCATGCTTGCGTGTTGCGTCATAATCAGTCTGACCAGTCTCAGCACTGATGGCCTTGTTAACAAGCTTCTGAAAAGATGTGCACTCATGCAGACGGAGGTCGCGGCGAAGCTCAGGACTAAGTCCCTTACGGAACCTTGCTTGCTTCTTGGCATCAGTAGAAACTTCCTCTGTTGCATATCGTGTGAGGTTACCGAACTCCCTGCTGTAAGCATCCACAGAGAGTCGGCCTTGAGTGAAACTGCAAAATTCCTCACGTTTACGGTCCATGAGACCCTCCGGAATGTGATGTTCACGGAAAGCCTCGCTGAATTCAGCCCAAGTAGTGACATGGTCCGCTGGGCGCATAGCTCCATAATTCTCCCACCATAGACTGGCGGGGCCTTCAAGATGATATGCAGCAAAGGTGACCTTGTCAGCCTCAGCTACTAGCGCGGAAAGCAGTTTGTGAGAAATACTGCGAAGCCAGTCATCAGCGTCGAGAGGCTCGACGGAGTGGTGGAACGTGGGTGGATGTAACTTGATGAAATCACTGAGTGACACCAAGTTAGTCCTCTGATGGTGTGTTGTGTTCTGTTCAATACGCTCCAACAAACGGTTGGTCTCCCGCTTGTTTCTCTCGGCTTCCAGCATAACTTCGGCTAGGGAAGGAGGGCGAGGCAAGTTTGCATTCCCGACTTCACTACCTTCGGCCTTCTCTTGGGAAGCAGGGTTATTGCGCGTGTTGACCATCCTAGGTAAACAAGACAATGATTTAGTCAGAATGATAAGATTCCGACATAGAATACAGAATGTAAGGAATAACTCGGAATGCAAGATGATCATCCATATGACATGGTAGATACAGAAACTGCTTCTTTTATTCCATCGTCATACACACCATACAAGGTTTAGTACAAGACCAAACAAGGTACTATTATGGTGAAAAGAGGATTACATCTCATCGGAGGCATCCCAAGCTCCTATACATTATTTTTCTACACCTCCGGAAGGCGGTACAAACTAGGTCATATCCCACGAGTCACGCAGGACGATAGACGACACAGCTAGTACAAACTAGTGATACTACCACTAACTCAGAACGATCCGTAGTAGTCCTCGTAGAAGTCACCTCCATAGCCTGGAAATACCCTTGTGCTCCCGGAAGTGATGCTGGCATATACCGGAAATCAGAGTCCCGAAATAGGCCAGTCCTGACTCGCATGATGGTCATCATAGAGTAGGCGGCATCCTGCACAGCCATCTCAATAGTAACCCCGAGTCCATAGGAGCAGTGAAGGGGCTCGGTGGATCCAGGATAAGATGGAAATATCCTGACAGTGCAAAGATACTGGCTTTGATTAAAGTCTCGAAATTGCTCTTCGACCGTGTACTCAGGATACCAACGGTATCCAGCCTCAGTCATTACCCTGACCAACATGGCAGTATGGCCGGGTACATCTAGGCATCGAGTCAGGCGAACCACTTGATTGAGGTCGCGAGTGGCCATCTGAAAGCACAACCATAATGCAAAGGCATTAGAATTTCTAGCAAAATTTCGACAGCATAACGGCTGTAAATGCTCAAAAAGGATTTTGAGACATTTGACAAAGGATTTCATACACACTCAACAACATCATATCAAAGTTCTGGGTCCATCCTAGCAACATAATGTGGTAGTAGAACTGAACTAGGCTTGTATCCATCAACCCTATAAGGTACTACTGATTAGTAACACGTGAACCTGATAGAGAGAAAAGATCCTAATTCCTTAACCCCCGGTGGAAGAATAGACTGACTCAGATCAGAATGTCATAAGATAAAGGAGTAAAAGAGCCTTACGTTCCAACCCACAAACAATTCCCCTACATATAACTAAAGAATTTCTAGACTCAACATCGACCAGTTTGGCTTGGAGAACCTACAGGCAGTCCGGCTCTGATGCCAACGCTCTCAGGACCCTGACTCAATGTCACATCGATCTAGCCTGTAACACCTCATATCACTTTGCGGCCTCACGCACGGTATCCCCACGGGTGTCGCCTTACCTTTGCCCGGGACCGTTTGCGCCTTTTGGCTCACATATATGATAGTGTCGCTAGCATCCATATGATAAGGAGCCCGGGCTGACATGACTAGTCGTAAACCCAAAGTGGCACAGACTTACAGGGACAGGCATCCATGACCCAGCATCGAACGTGTCGGTCATCAGCAAGTTGGTCCGGGCTGTAGCACTGGGCTAGCAGGACTCCGGTAAACCGGGCTGTAGCGGGCTAACAGGACTCTGGTACTCAATGCGTGACATTTCCCCGAAGGGACAGACACAGGAACGAAGAAGGACACATGCCGGCCAGCCTAAGTGTTCCAGAGCAGTAGCAAGCTACCATGGCTCAGTGGTAACACTAGGAGACATTTCCCGGTAAGAGAGGCTACTAAAGATAAACAACTAGATAGTCAGATCCCACACATACCAAGCATTTCAATCATACACACAATATGCTCGATATGTGTAAATACAACAAGGCATCACAACATGACTCTACGACACAAGTACTTTATTTAAGGCTCAGAGAGCCATACATAACATACACATAAGTACGGGTCACACGACCCAGCATTCAAGTCATACAGTCATACAAACCAGCAGCGGAAGTAACTTGTCTGAGTACAGACAACTAGTAAAATAAAAGAGGCTTGGAAAGCCTACCTATACTACGTGGTCCTTCACAAGCTCAGGATCACCACCTGGGCCTTAGCCTACTCATTGATGTCAACGTCTACGAAGAACCCATCAGAAGGGGTTGCAGCGTCTTCTGTAAAAATGTAAATTATAGCAACATGAGTACAAAGGTACTCAGCAAGACTTACATCAGATCCTACATACATGCACATTATCAAGAAGGGTTGGTGGAGTTATTGCAGCAAGCCAGCTATGACTCTTGGCTAGGCTATCCTACGAGACTCCAACTTGAAATGGTTTTGCGCACACGAGTCCACTACTCACCACTTCAATACACTACCGAGGATCCACCTCCGTCTTCCTACGGAAGAGCCATCCTCGGCACTACACTTATCTTGAGGCTTTTAGTAGTTTCCATTTACTTGTCTATGAACTGTATAGGCAACCAAGTAGTCCTTTACCGCGGACGCGGCTATTCGAATAGATCATGATAACCCTGCAGGGGTGTACTTCTTCATACACGCTCTCACCACTTACCGTCGTTTACACGACATGTACTCGGCAACCTTCAAGCGGAAGCCCAACGTGGGTGTCGGCCATGACCTACCTAATCACCTAAGTCTCTAATCCAGGTTTATCGCCTATCCAGGTTCCATCCGCAGGGAGTCCGGCCGAGGTTTCGCATACAGCCCCGAACGATGTGTACAGGGTTCCCGAGATACCTAACGGGTATTCGGTACACCGTGCCACGTACCTACCGCATCACAGCCCACCCCTACGGTCAGCGCTGTCCACGGCCTCCAGTAGGCTACAAACACCAGAAACTACTTGCAACTCCTTGACAGAGAACTAGGGTGAATAAGAAGCCGAGAGGGTCCATTGGTTTCGGGCCCAATGTATGGTAGTAGCTGATTCTTAAATCACACATACAAATCTCAGTGCTTAAGGTCGGCTTCAATGAAACAACCCACCATGTACTCCTACATGGCCTCTCATTGATACCTTTACCAAATCGTGTTCACCACATCACTCTCATTACCGACATGATCATTTCACTCTAGCCCATCACCCAGATGAACCAGACCTGACACGACTCTAAGCATAGCAGGCATAGCAAGGTAGGAACAACACATACATATGGCTCAATCAACTCCTACACATGCTAGTGTGTTTCATCTAGTTACTGTGGCAATGACAGGTCATGCAGAGGAAATGGGTTCAACTACCGTAGCACACAACAGTTTGAAACGCGTTGCCTTAATGCAGTAAAAGAGAGCAGGAGCGAGAACATGGGATTGTATCGATATGATCAAATGGTTGGTTGCTTGCCTGATGGTTCGATGCACTGATATGGTTCTTCGCTAGGGTAATCACGGTACTCCTCGGAGGCAGAACCTGCCGCAAAGAACACCGATACACAGCCATCACCAAACAATGTGCAACAATATGATGCATGCATGAAACATGGCAATATGAGTGTGTTGGGCTAATGCAACTAAGACCAGAAGGGTTTGAACCAATTTGAACCAAAGATTCAAATTTCAAACTCATACATGGCCCTTTAAAGTGTTTTATCTTGTTCTGCATTAAACATCAAGTTAGCTTGCTTAATCATGCATGAAAACAGTACAGATGGATAGATTGGATTTTTCTGATCATTTTTCATATATAACTTGTTTGATTTGGAGTTACAGATTAAAAGTTATGAATTTTTGAAGTTTAAACTATATTCTGGAATTTCCTATATTAGAATAAACCCAGAAATTAATTTATTGCGTCAGCCATGCGTCAGAATGATGTCAGGGTCAACGAAGATGTCCAGGTCAAACCTGACTGTGGGTCCAGGGTGTCAGGGTAATTAGTTTAGTTAAAGTTTAATTAAAACTAAACCTATTTAGTTAACAGGGCTGGGCCCCACCTGTCATTGACTCATCGGAGTCAACCAGGGCCCACCCGCGGTCAAAGCCAGGTCGGCTGCACCGGCGTTTAGCCGCCGGCGATCCCGACACGGCGGCGGAAGTGGTTTTGGCTGTTCCGGCAACCAAATGGGTCGCGGAGGCCATCGGAGTGGAGCTGAGGAGGAGCCGCAGCTCTTGGTGGAGTCCGTTGGGGTCGGGGTGGCCGGAGTTGGCGCCGGCGACGACTTTGGCGGCCACCGGAGTTCGGCCGAAGGCGAACTTGATGCTAGAGGGGTCGGTGAGGTGCGGGGAGTAGTTGGTTAGGTGGTACGTGACGTGGTGAGCACGATGGACACCAAGTGGTGGCCGGAGGGTGACCGGGAGCACGTCGGCGACGAGCTCCGCAGCGGTGGGTGCGGTTGAGCTCCGGGAGGTCACTACATAGCTCGGGGGCAAGAAAAGAAGGGAGGGGAAGATGGTTAAGCTCACAGGGAGTTCGATGAAACACTTGGTGCGGCCGGGGACGAGCCGGAGCGACGACGGCGTTGAAGGGGATCTCCGGCGACGGCGGTTCGGTCGAGGTCGATGCGGTGGACTCGGGCCTTGCGAGCGCTCAGGGCTCGGCTTGCTCGAAGGAGAGGAGGGTGGCGGAGCTCCTGGACACGGCGGCACGGCATGGGGTTGACAGAGGGCGTGGCTACGGCGAGGGGGTGGCGGCGATGGCGTCGGCCATGGCGGGGAACGCGAGAGAGAGGAGTTGGGGGAGAATGGAGGTGTCCTGGGGGTTCACGGCTCGACGTGGAGTTCATCCAGCCAGCAACAAGGCGAGGAGGTGAAGCAGGGCGACGGCCAGCTGCGTGGCGCACGCTGCGGCCGCCGTCGGGCACCTGCCTGCCTGCCTGGCCGGCAAGCAGCTCGCTGGCGCGGCGCTGGGCTGGGCCGACAGGTGGGCCGGGTGCTGGGTGCCAGGTAAGTTTCTGTTAATCCCTGTTTTCTGTTTTTTAATTCCTCTGCAACTTTGTTGAATTATTAAAAATACTTAGGCAACTCCTAAAATCACCAAACTACTCCTGGTCCATAGTTGGATTATTTCCAACATGAAACATTTTAGTTTGGAGATATTTGAGCATTTGAAATATTTTATATAATTTTAAATGCCCAAATTCAAATATCTATGATTTAATTCAAAGACCCTAAGATGGCCTAGGAAAATGTGCATCACTTCTGGCAGAGGTTCTGAACCAAGACAAAAATGATGGGCATTTTAGAAGGGCATTTCAGGTTCATTGAAAAAGTTTTTAGTAAACCCTAGTTGGTTTCAGAGGGGGCTGGGGGTTCTGTCATCCCCATTTCAGGTTTCTGATGAAAGAATAGACATGATGCAACATTCTAATGCATGAACTAGCTAGGGTGTGACAAAGAGACTCTCTATTATGAAGATCATGGTGCTACTTTGAAGCACGAGTGTACAAAAAGGATAGTAGCATTGTCCCTTCTCTCTTTTTCTCTCATTTTTTCTTTTTTTCTCCTTTCCCCCCCCCCCTTTTTTGGCCTTCCTTTTTTATTTGGCCTTTATTTTTTATTTCCTCACATGGGACAATGTTCTAATAATGAAGATCATCACACTTCTATTTATTTACAACTCAAATATTAAATATGACTCTATATGTGTGCCTCCGGCAGTGTACCGGGATATGCAATGAATCAAGAGTGACATGTATGAAAAAAGTATGAATGGTGGCTTTGCCACAAATACGATGTCAACTACATGATCATGCAAGGCAATATGACAATGATGGAGTGTGTCATAATAAACGGAACAGTGGGAAATTGCATGGCAATATATCTCGGGATGGCTATGGAAATGCCATAATAGGTAGGTATGGTGGTTGTTTTGAGGAAGGTAAATGGTGGGTTTATGGTACCGGCGAAAGTTGCGCGGTACTAGAGAGGCTTGCAATGGTGGAAGGGTGAGAGTGCGTATAATCCATGGACTCAACATTAGTCATAAAGAACTCACATACTTATTGCAAAAATCTACAAGTCATCAAAAACCAAGCACTACGCGCATGCTCCTAGGGGGATAGATTGGTAGGAAAATACCATCGCTCGTCCCCGACCGCCACTCATAAGGAAGACAATCAAAGAAATACCTCATGCTTCAAATTTGTTACACAACGCTTACCATACGTGCATGATATGGGACTTGCAAACCTCAACACAAGTATTTATCAAATTCACAATTACTCAACTAGCATGACTCAAATATCACCATCCTCATGTCCGAAAACAATCATCAAGTATCAAACTTCTCCTACTATTCAACGCACTTTATATGAAAGTTTTTTATTATACCCATCTTGGATGCCCATCATATTAGGCTAATTTTATAAACAAAGTAAATTACCATGCTGTTCTAAAAGACTCGCAAAATAATATAAGTGAAGCATGAGAGATCAATAATTTCTATAAAATAAAACCACCACCGTGCTCTAAAAAGATATAAGTGAAGCACTAGAGCAAAATTGTATAGCTCAAAATATATAAGTGAAGCACATAGAGTGTTCTAGTAAATTCCAATTCATGCGTGTTTCTCCCAAAAGGTGTGTACAACAAGGATGATTGTGGTAAAAAAGCATAGAATCAAATCATACAAGACGCTCCAAGCAAAACACATATCATGTGATGAATAAAAATATAGCCTCAAGTAAAGTTACGATAGACGAAGACGAAAGAGGGGATGCCTTCCGGGGCATCCCAAAGCTTAGGCTTTTGGTTGTCCTTGAATTTTACTTTGGGGTGCCTTGGGCATCCCCAAGCCTAGGCTCTTTCGACTCCTTGTTCCAAAATCCATCAAATCTTTCCCAAAAAATTGAAAACTTCACAACACAAAACTCAACAAAAAATCTCGCGATCTACGTTAGTATAAGAAAATAAACCACCACTTTAAGGTATTGTAATTAACTCATTCTTTATTCATATGGGTGTTAAACCTACTGTATTCCAACTTCTCTATGGTTCATACCCCTCGATACTAGCCATAGATTCATCAAAATAAGCAAACAACACGCGAAAAACGGAATCTATCAAAAACAGAAAAATCTGTAGCTATCTGCACGTTTCGAATACTTATGTTACTCCAAAAATTCTGAAAATTTAGGACGACCAGTAAAATTTGTATATTGATCTATTGCAGTTGGAATCGGTATTTTATCGCTCTCTGGTAAAAAATGAAAATTATTTTCGTGAGTGCATACTTTCTGTTTTTATCAGCAAAATCAAACAACAATCACCCAAGAAGACCCTAAAGGCTTTACTTAGCACAAACACTAACTAAAACATAAAAAACACAATCATAATAGAGGCTAGACAAATTATTTATTACTAAACAGGAACAAAATGTAAAGAACAAAAATATAATTGGGTTGCCTCCCAACAAGCGCTATCGTTAAACACCCCTAGCTAGGCATAAAAGCAAGAATAGATCTAGGTATTGTCATGATAATGATAAGGCAAATCGTGAAAACTCATTTCATACTCGCTACGTTCGAAAGCAAGTCTTCTTTGTGGCTGGAAAAAGTAATCTAAAGGACTAAATTTAATGGGACAAAAGTCCCCAAGATCATGCTCGGGAGGTATTGGTTCCTCCTTTAGCCCCTCATATTGCACAACCAATTCATAATTATAAGCATTGTTTTGGAAAAAAAGTCATGAGCCTTTATTCAAGAGAAAAACCTAACCCATTGTTCTGGATAGCAAAATTATCATTAAGTTCAAAAATCCTATCAACTAGAACATTGGTGGGAACCTTTTTTCTAAGGTTTTCATTAGAAGCAACATGATCTAAAGATCGGAAACGCATTATGTCTTCTTGATAAAAAAAGGATTGCTTCTATGGGGGGACGGCCGGCATCCACCCTATAATGCGCAAAAATTTCGTTGCCCACTTTTATTGTAAATTTGAACTCATGAGCTAAAAAGATGGTAGTTGCTCGCTTAACAGAAGAATGCTCAATATTGGAAAAATTCTAGAAAAATCCATTGTATGCAAGGATGCATGTGGATAAATTGTCTTTCTAGTTCAACCACGAGCAAAGATATAGCATCCACAAGACTACTAGTTTTATGAAGAATAGACCCGCCCATAGTGGGCAAAGCACCGGCACAAGTAACGAAATCTTGAATAACTCCTTTTCCTATAATATTACCACTACCAATCCGAAACTTTTTAGTGTGTAAAATAGTATGTTCTTCATGCAGATTATTAAAAGCATCAAAGTTTCCCTCGTCATTACTACTATCATTTCCAGTGATAACCTCCCCACTTTCAGACATGATGGAAACAAACCGCACTAAGAATGAACACACAAGAGGCAAGCGAAAAGAGATGTACGGAAGAGGGCGAATAAATTGGGAAAGGTGAAGTGGGGTAGAGGAAAACGAGAGGCAAATGGCAAATAATGTAATGCGAGGGAGAAGAGTTTATGATGGGTACTTGGTATGTCTTGACTTGGCGTAGATCTCCCCGGCAACGGCGCTGGAAATCCTTCTTGCTACCTCTTGAGCATGCGTTGGGTTTCCCTTGAAGAGGAAAGGGTGATGCAACAAAGTAGCGTAAGTATTTCCCTCAGTTTTTGAGAACTAAGGTATCAATCGAGTAGGAGACAATGCATAAGTCACCTAGTACCCGCACAAACAACAAACCTCGCAACCAACGCAATAAAGGGGTTGTCAATACCTTCACGGTCACTTGCGAAAGTGAGATCTGATAGAGATAGTAAGATAAATATTTTTGGTATTTTGTTGTATATATTGGAAAGTAAAGATTGTAAAATAGTAAATGAGGTGCTATAATAAAAGAGATGCAATATAATAAGAAAGAGACCTGGGGGCCATAGGTTTCACTAGTGGCTTCTCTCATGATAGCATGTATTACGGTGGGTGAACAAATTACTACGAGCAATTGATAGAAAAGTGCATAGTTATGAAGATATCTAAGGAAATGATCATGAATATAGGCATCATGTCCATGTCAAGTAGATCGAAACGATTCTGCATCTACTACTCTTACTCCCCATACCGATCGCTATCCAGCATGCATCTAGAATATTAAGTTCATAAGAACAAAGTGACGCATTAAGCAAGCTGACATGATGTAGAGGGATAAAGTCAAGCAATATGATATATACTTTTTATCCTCGATGGCAACAATACAATACGTGCCTTGCTGCCCCTACTGTCACTTGGAAAGGACACCGCAAGATTGAACCCAAAGCTAAGCACTTCTCCCATTGCAAGAAAAATCAATCTAGTAGGCCAAACTAAACCCATAATTCGAAGAGACTTGCGAAGATATCAAATCATTCATATAAGAATTCAGAGAAGAACCAAACAATATTCATAGATAATCATGTTCATAAACCCACAATTCATTGGATCTCGGCAAACACTGGGCAATCAAAGATTAGATATCTAAGAACATCGAGGAGAACTTTGTAGTGAAGATCAAAGAGAGAGAAGAAGCCATCTAGCTAATAACTATGGACCTGAAGGTCTATGGTAAACTACTCACGCTTCATCGGAGAGACTATTATGTTGATGTGGAAGCCCTCCGTGATCGATTCCCCCTCCGGCAGATCGCTAGAAAAGGCCCCAAGATGGGTTCTCACGGGTATAGAAGGTTGCGGCGGTGGAAAAGTGGTTTCGTGGCTCCCCCTGATGTTTCTAAGGTGTAAGGGTATATATAGGTGAAAGAAGTATGTCGGTGGAACTCCATGGGGCCCACGAGGGTGGGGCGTGCCTACCCTCTAGGCGCGCCCTCCTGCCTCGTGGCTGCCTCACGGAGTTCCAGACTTCCACTCCAAGTCTCCTGGTTTGCTTTCGGTCCAAGAAAGATCATCACGAAGGTTTCATTCCGTTTGGTATTCCTTTCTGTGAAACACTGAAATAGGCAAAAAAACAGAAACTAGCACTGGGCCTCCGGTTAATATGTTAGTCCCAAAAATAATATAAACGAGCATAATAAAGCCCATTAAACATCCAAAATAGATAATATAATCAAAAAATATATTTTAGATACGTTGGAGACGTATCACTATTCTATCTCTGCTGTAGTATGTTTTATAATTGTAGCACCATTCTTCTATATAAGGCATGGGAGGGGAAGACATCTATGTTAGAATATGAAGGGTTACAAACCAGGTCTTTGCAAAAGATCCAAACGCTAGGAGATAATAAACCAACTCCGGTTTTCATAGATACTGCTCCAGCATAGAGGAACCCAACTCCCACTGATTATAAGTAGATTCTAGTGGTGAAAGAACTAGTACGTTCCAGTCCAGCAAAAATATGTCAAATCCATTCTATGAAGGGTGTGCATATCCTCGCATCATGAAATTTTATAGCATTCTGATCATATTTTCTACATGTTTCTTACTCATCTCTCTTTTAGAAAATAAGGTTAAACGATAGAAGATTTCCTCCATTGGGATCATATTCGAGGAAGGTATCTTGCGGGAGTTCTTTGTGCTCCAATGCTGATGTAAGTACTTCTTGTATATCACTATATATTTACATCAGCATGTAGTTTGTTAATCAGCGTGAATCCTACCTTTATCTGATCTAAAATTAGTTGTAGAAAAATGTTAAAGGTGACAATGTTGATTTTTGTAAGAAAAACTACCTGATAGTTTTGCATACTAAGCTATATGAGTGTACTATCTCATATCATGCGCATTACTAAATTGTAGTGTTGCTCTGGTTGTCCATTCATTCAATGTGTCAATGTTTCTTTCGTATTACCTTACCTGGCTGATGATAGTTGTGCCATATTGTGTTAATTTGGTGTAGGATGGTGTGGTGTGGTTGCCCAAATGTTCGTTGTGTCAATGTTGCTTTCCTATTATCTGACCTGGCCAATGATAGCAATGCTAGCGTGTTAATTTGGTGCAAGCTGCTGAAAATAAGAACACAAACTCTGAAAATAGCAAGGCAACCCCATTGTTTTGTTCCAATAAATCTAGGCCATGTAATATGGCAATCACTCTTGATTAATCTGTTCGGTTCCCCTCCAAATTGATGTTATGATGCAGTGGTCGAGACACTCTCCACTATCAATAATACAAGCCTACCAAAATCACCATCTGAATCTTTTCAATTTCCTCTATCTCGAGTGCAACAGAAAAATGTATGTTTGCGAACTAATTAATGGCTGAAGCAATGTTGGAAATGGTGGAGGACTCAGAGGTGCACATTCGTGCGCAACAACAACTGATTAATGTTTTCAGAGACAGTGTAGCAAAGCAGCAAGAACTTGCCCACATGCTTATGGGCATCATCTGCGCTGAGGTTGGAGATTGTGACGTTGTAGATCGTTAGGTTCTATTCATTTATTTGCGCTGGCATCAATCTTTGATTGCCTAGTGGATGTGATTTCTTGTAATATATGCTGGATGTGCAGCTTTTGTCCCTGTATGCCATACCTTTGCTTGATCGGTTTTGGTCATGTGCATAATTGCTCATCGTAATGGGCTCAAATTATCTAATTGGGCCTAAAGACATGTACGAACTTTAGTGGGCCCATTAAGTTAATGGGCCGTTACGAGGCCGAAAGTTAACAGTCGGCCCTCTTACCTCCCAGGTTGTTAACAGGCTGACATCGAAGCAGGAAATAGGTGGGCCCATTTGATTTCACGGGCAGTTAATAGGCCGATACTAAGGTCGGGCTACTTATGGCCCAACTATACCGTGGGCCTTTAGCAGGCCGAAAGAGATAGCGGGCTCGTACCGGACCATGAAGAGCATGGGCCGCTAAGAGGCTGAAAGCCAGGTCGTACTATAAATCGCCCAACTCTGTTGTGGGCCTTTAGCAGGCTGAAAGAGAAACCGGGCTGGTATTGGACCATGAAGAGCATGGGCCGTTAAAAGGCCAAAACTCAGGTCCGACTGCAAATGGCCCAACTCATTTATGGGCCATCAACCAGCTGAAAGACACATCGGGCCGAAAATTGGCTGAACACTTAAATGGGTCGCTAAAAGGCCGAAAGATGTACATCCTAAAAATTGGCCCATCCCTTGAATGTGCCGTTAACAAGCCGAAACCACATTGGGCCGATATTGAGCCCAAATATATAGTGGGCTGTTAACGAGCTCGAACTGACGATGGGCTGCAATGGTGTAAAATTGTTAATGGGCCGTTGATGGGCCAAATTGGCACATCTCATATGGGCCATGGGCTTAAATGGACCTGACACAAGTAGGCATTATATGGGCTGGCTTGCTAATTTTTACTAGCTCGACCTTTTCACTGAAATGGGCCACTGTTGGGCCATTCCATGTTTCAACCTATCATAGGCGCCTCCTGTCCAATGAGTGGATGACATCTGTGCCAACGTGGAGCTGACACGTGGTCCCGTTGGCCAATGAGAATTTTACACGTGGAAAATCGGCAGTGGTCCGGGCTGTTAATGGGTTATCGGATCCAAACCGGAACCCGATAGCTTAACGGCGACCCGTTACGGTGGATGCCACGTGTCGGTCACCCTTGACGAAAGCACTTCTATGACGCGCGATTTATCAGCATGGAAGTGGACACTTCCGTGATGATAATTTTGGTAATGTCATGGAACACTTCTACGATATGACTATCTTGATTCTGCCATAAAATGGTCATGGATGTACATGCATGACATAAAACGTGACCAACTATGACAAACACGTATCATCATGGAAGTGTATTTTTTTGTAGTGGAATCAGCCAAAGTTTTCCATTCACGTGCAATAAGACCAAAACTGCAGGACGGCAGGACGGGGGTCATCGATGAGCCCACCACGGCGTCACGACCAGAGGCTTTTGCAGGTGAAGACCACTTTTGGATTTCGAGCTGTGCAGACCCTTGAGAGGTTCCTACTCTAGGGTGTGTGCGAAGAACTCAACTTCCCTAGTCTGCCTACTCGCTAATCTGACGGCCTAGCTCATTGAACTAGAAGGAAATGGGACACAACAGTTTACCCAGGTTCGGGCCACCTTGCGGTGTAAAACCCTACTCCTGCTTTATGGTGCATTGGCCTCGAGGGCTGAGGATGAACTAGTACAGTGGGAGAATGAACTCAGGAGGAGGCATGTTCTTGTGCTCGAGTGGGCTTCTGAGCTGGTGAGGATGGAATGGATCTGATCGGGTTCCGATCTCTCTCTATAGTGGTGGCTACGCCCTATTTATAGTGGCCTTCGTCCTCTTCCGGAATGAAGGCGAGAAGGGATCCCACAATAGCCAAATTTGAAGGGAGACAACTAGCACATGTTATCCTAACAAAAGTGGTGTTTGCCTGCAAAAAGCCTCTGGTCGTGATGCCATGGTGGGATCGGCGATGACCTCCATCCCGTTGTCCTGGCAGTCTTGGTCTTGTTGCATGGGAATGGAAAACCGTTGGCTGATTCCTCGAGACTCCGCCCTGTGCTTGCCTCCTTAACACCAAAGAGGAAACTGTTGTCCTGCACCTGCTGGCGCCCGCCTGGCCTTGGTCGTCATGGCTCGCGTCACCTGAACCTCGCGAGGGGAGGCATGCATAGGAATCTCCATTCCTCAGGAGCCAGCCTGAGGAGGCCGCTCCTTCTGTAGGTCTTGGCGTCGTCCGCCTCGCAAGGCTTGGCCCCTCGCGAGGGTCTTGAGTTGTTGATGCTGAAGGTGGGTCGTACCAGGCCGTCGATGGAGCCATGCCGTGGGTCGTAGGCAGGAAAGTCCGGGTACCCCCATTCCTAGAACGCCGACGGTAGCCCTCGGGCCCAAGGCGCACTCGAACTTGTCTTTGAGGCAAAGCCAAAGGGCAAGTGCAGAGCGCCGTGGGCCCTAACCACCCGCGACCTTGGTCGACGTGTGGCTCTTGATGGGACGTGGGCGTCTCCGCTTCCCCATGCTGCGTCGGCAATCATTCGACTTGACAAGAGCCTGCTGCATGCAGACAAAGCTCATCATTGCATGGGATCATGGAGGCCGGCGGTTGGCCTCCCTCGGGCTATAAATGGGGAGAGGGGCCGAGCCCCCTTGCTCATCTCTATCTCCTCATAGCCCACTCCTTCTTCTTCTTCTTCTTCTTCTTCTTCTTCTTCTTCGTCTCTCCGTCTTGTCGTAGCATCCATGGCACCGATCAGGAGGTTCACCGCGGCGGAGAAGGTAAAATCCCCTCGAGAAGGGCCCAAGCCACTTCCGCCGAAGAAGGGGCTTGGGTGCCCTCGCGACACCGGCGAGGGGCAGGAGGTGACGCGCCCTTGGTACGAGCGACCTCCGCCTGGCTTCCTGGTCCCTCTGTACGCCCACATGCAGAGCCCTTGGCCGAGTGGCAGTGCCCTGGCAGTGCCCTGGCAGTGCCCAGCGCCGCCCGGCGCGGGATTACGGTGCGTAGGCCATGGATGTGCGGCCAACCGGCTTACGGACCCACGGCGAGGGCACCTCACGCGAGTTCGTGGTGTGGGAGGCAATGCCTCCGTGCACTTTGATCCGGCTCCCGAGGTTCTTGGCCGAGGAGATGCCACCGAGGGGGGCACTCGAGCTATGGCTGTAACATGCCGGGTGTCGCAGCCTGGCCATGGAGGCGGGGGTCGAAGTTGTCCCCCAGGTGACATCTTTATGACCCGCGGATGGGGTGAGGTCGCCCACGCTTGCTGGCAGGAGGGAACCCTCATCATCCACTTTGAGTATGACGGTGCCTCCACGCTATTCTTCAAGGTCTTCAACAAGGACGGCCGACGCTTGGAGTGTTTCTCTGGGAGAGGCAGTCCACACGGCGCAACCACGGTTGAGGGAGTCCTGGATTAGGGGCTCCTCGGGTGTCCGGGCTATTTTATATGGGTTGGACTGATGGGCCGTAAAGATACAAGCAGAAGACTTCCGCTGTGTCTGGGTAGGGTATGCGTGGATGGTGAGGATGCCATGTACTTAGGGTAGGGTCATAGGCCTGACCCAGACGCCCTACCTAAGGACACTGCCCTAGAGTCAAAGTCATTTGAAGTACAACAGAAGATACCGACTAAAACCACCTTAGACTGCAAGCCACTTGACCAGCTATTCCACTTGGATACCAATATTCCACTCGACCAAGATAGAGTCACTTGACCGTATGAAGAATCACTCGGAGTACAGAAGATCTAAAGCCACCCTAGGATGGCAACGGTCGGGTGTTCACTCCATAGTCTTAAAGGTCATTAATAGTCATTATAGCATGTGTTACCAGTAACGCCCCTGTCTTAACTTACATTGAGCCTGTGTTATTGAGGGCGGGAAAGGTCTAGCGCACTCTATATAAGCCACTCCCCTCCTCTGGCACAAGGTTTCTCACCCCCTATAACTCACACACATATTCCAGTCGACAAGCCTTAGGGCACCGAGACGTAGAGCTATTACCTCCTCCGAGAGGGGCCTGAACTTGTAAAACTCGTGTGTACAACCTCACCGTAGCTAGGGCCTTGCCTCCTCCTCCGTACCCCCTATCCTTACTGTCAGACTTACTCCAACAAATTGGGGCCCACCATGGGGCAGGCGTCTTAGCAACTTCCGGCGAGGTTGCAGTTTTTCCGATCTCCATCAACATGGTTTCCGGCGGTGGTTTGGCTTTGGGCCATGAGATCCGTCTCGGCGCGCTCGTCTTCATCGCGGCCGACTCCTCCTGGCCCCAAGAAGCCCCCCTCAACATCGAGGCCCTTCCCATCCGTGGAGTGGCGCATTTCCGCGCGACTGCCTGCGGTGTCCTCCTGCGGCAGTCATCGACCCATTACCGGTCGGCTCCCGCAACATCCACTCTCCTTGCGGTACGCTCCCGCAAGCAGTCCGGTCAGTCGCGGCTCCAGCAGTGGGTAAAGCACGCGGTGGCTCTCAAGTCGGCCACCCTTCAAGTTGTGGCTATCGAGCCCGACGAATCCCTCTAGGGACCATTCGACCTGTCAACTAGTACCGCGGACACTCTTTCCGAGTGCAGAAGCAGCGACCCTCCAGCGGAAGTCCTCATGGTCGACTCACCTCGCAACCCGCCTAGGTTTCGTCACGGAGGTGGCAGCGATGGCGACGGCGGCCCATCCCGTGGTCACGAAGAATATCACCATGAACCTCTCGCTTTGGAGCCAAGGGAATAGTTGCATCATCGCAACGTGGAGGCACTCCACACCCCCATCATTGTGGAAACCTCTGGGGCTCGGGCCTTGGAGGCTGCATGCCTGGCTACTTTAGCTAAGCGTGCATGTCTGGAAAATCTCCAAGACTCACTCGACGAACGTGCTCGTCGACAGTTCCCCGAATCCAGTCAATGGTCGCTGCAGTTGTTTACGCCTGAACCTCAGGTATACCACACTCTGATCCAGAATCTTATAGCTACAACACGTATAGCAGAATCAATTCAGCCATCCCGTTCAGAAGCAGGGAGAGGTTTGATCCAGATCCGAGCGCTGCTTCGGGCAGCGGGGGAACAAAACTAGGTTGTTTCTCAGTTGCTCAACAGGATCCATAGCAGATCCGTGGTTGTAGACATGGTTCAGTCAACACATAGCCCAAGATCACCTCTGCGGCATGACGATCATGGTCGCCGCCAGGACCAGTACCTGGGGTGAGGCCATGGGACGTATGTTCATCGATACGCCTGTGATGATCACCGTCGAGTGCCTTCACCACCTCCGAGGGGAGAATTGTACGCGCCCCGGCGGTATTATGACAGGCGTCCGTATGGTGATGTGCGGAGTGCTCTAGTCAACCCAAGAGAGCCTGGGTTTGATGCGAGTTCACTCCTTGTACAAGGTTTGGTCAACAGAGGTTGGGCACACAGAGAAGGACAAGACAGAGACCGTCCAATTGGAAACAGAGCTTTTGTTTCTGGGCCTGAATGTTTCAGTAGAGCCATCCAACCTACTGAGTTTCCCCCCAACTTCAGGTTGGCGACGGGCGTGAGTAAGTTCACAAGTGAGTCGATGCCCGACACATGGCTGGAAGGTTACCGAGCGGTTGTGCAGATTGGTGGAGGCAATGATGATGTAGCCATGAAGCACCTCCCACTGATGCTTGAGGGTTCGGCCAGAGCTTAGCTTAATTAGTTGGCTCTTGGAAGTATCTTTTGTTGGGAAGAGTTAGCTCGAGTGTTTATCAAAACATTCGAGGGCACTTGCAAGGGACCTGCTGAATTGTAGCACTGTGTTCAGAAGCAGAATGAGACTTTAAGAGACTTCATCCAGAGATGGACCACCCTTCATCACACTGTAGAAAATGTGTTAGAGCACGAGGCAGTTTGTGCCCTCAAAGAGGGCGTACGGTACAAAGAGCTCAACCTGAAATTCGGTCGGCCCGGTGACATGTCTCTTGCCCGAATGATGGAAATAGCCACTCGGTACGCTAACGGTGAAGAGGAAGATCGACTCCGCAGTGGCAAGGGAAAATCAGTTGCCCAAGACACCAGAGGTAGAAAATCCGGTCGAAAGCAGAAGCGCAAGGCTGAAGTTGCAGGTCCCGCTGAGGCTGCTGTTTTGAATCAAGGAAAATTCAAAGGAAAACCTAAGGGGCAGTGGGTGCCCAAGAAGGTGAAGTGTCAGGCCGGTAACAACATCCTCGATTTACTGTGTCACATACACACGAAAAAAGATGAAGAGGGTAACTTGATTCTACCCAAGCATACCACTCGACAATGTCGGCTCCTGATTCAGCAGTTCAGAGAGGGTCAGCCCCCAGAGAAGGACTCTGATAAGGAGGAAGAAAAGGAAGATGATGATGGTTACCCCAATGTGAATGCTACTTTGGTGATTTTTAGTGACTTAGAGAGAAAAGTCGACTGAAAGTTAACAATAGAGAAGTGAACATGGTCGCTCTGGCAACCACAACATATTTGAAGTGGTAAAAACTCCGATTACATTCGACTAGTCTGATCACCCAGTGCACGTTGCTACCCCTGGGCGGCAAGCATTGGTGGTCAACCCAATCGTTGGGGGCACCCGATGACCAAGGTTGTAATGGATGGTGGCAGTGGATTAAACATTCTGTATGCTGAGACCCTCCGGGGGATGGGCATTCTGATGTCCAAGCTCAGTGAGAGCAACATGCGGTTCCATGGAGTCATCTCAGGAAACAAAGTAGATTCACTCGGTTAGATCACCCTTGATGTGGTTTTTGGTGATTCAAAGAACTATCGGAAGGATAAGTTGACGTTTGAGGTGGTAGATTTCCATAGTGCATATCATGCAATTCTGGGCAGAACCGCATATGCTCATTTCATGGCTTGACCATGGTAAGTATATCTTAAGTTGAAGATGCCAGGGCCAGAGGAGTGATCACGGTCACAGGGAATCGGCAGAGAGCATATGAATGTCTTAAAAAATTCTCAAAGATTGCTGACGAGCAGATGGCAGCAGTAGAGATGGAAGAATATAAGAAGAATGCAGATCTGAGTGATTTGTTGTGAACTAAGAAGCCTGCTCCAGAGTTTGCATTTCAGTCGGCTGGAGAAACAAAGTCAGTCAACATTCACCCGGAAGACCCCAATCCTGCTCCGACTCACATCTCAACAACACTCGACAGTAAATAGGACGAAGTGCTCATCCAGTTCCTCCATGAGAACTGGGACATCTTCGCACGGAAACCATCAGACATGCCGGGTGTACCTAGGGGACTGGCTGAGCACCGTTTGTGTGTCGAGCCGAAAGCAAAACCTGTCAAGGAACACCTTCATCGGTCTACCGTGGATAAGAGGAAGGCAATTGGCGAAGAGGTGGCTTGGCTCCTGGCAGCTAAGTTCATCCGCGAGATATACAACTCCGAGTGGCTCGCCAATGTCGTCATGGTCCCGAAGAAAGGTGATTCACTTCGTATGTGTCTCGATTTCAAGCACGTGAATCGGTCCTGCCCGAAAGATCACTTCCCTCTCCCCCGCATAGACCAGATTGTTAACTCAACTGCGGGGTGTGAGCGTCTATCCTTTTTGGACGCGTATTCCGGGTACCATTAGATCCGACTGTATGGACCCAATGAGATAAAAACGGCCCTCATCACCCCATCCGGGTGTTTTTGCTATATCATCGTGCCTTTTGGTCTCAAGAATGCTAGCACCATGTTCATGCGCATGATTCAGAAGTGCTTGCTCACTCAAATCAGTCAGAACATGGAAGCCTACATGGATGATATTATGGTCAAGTCACGTAAAGGTTCCGACCTGCTGACTGGCCTCACTGAAACATTTACCAACCTAAGAAGATATGATATTAAGCTCAATCCATCGACGTGCACATTTAGAGTCCTAGGCGGAAAGCTACTCGATTTTCTTGTTTCCGAATGAGGGATCCACGCAAACCCAGAAGAGATTGGAGCAATTCTCCGAATGAAACGCCATGTGCGTGTGCATGATGTCTAGAAGCTTACTGGTTGTTTGGCTGCATTGAGCCGATTCATTTCTCGTCTTGGTGAAAAGGCATTGCCTCTTTACTGAGTAATGAAGAAGTCTGACAATTTTGAGTGGACTCCCGAAGCCGAAGCAGTGTTTGTAGAGCTCAAAGCCCTGCTTTCCACCTAGCCGATGCTTGCTGCCCCAGTCAACACTGAGCCTCTGTTATTATATATCGTAGCCACTAGAAAAGTTGTCAATACAGTGCTCATAGTCGAGCAGGAACAAGAAGGCAAAGCCTACAAATTACAATGCCCAGTGTACTATATTTATGGAGTCTTGACTCCTTCCAAACAAAGGTATCCGCATTACCAGAAGCTTGTCTATGGGATTTATTTGACCATGAAGAAAGTTGCACATTACTTCACGGACCACTCGATTCCAGTCATCAGCGACGCTCCATTATCGAAAATTCTGAACATTCGAGATGCAACCGGTCGAGTGGCCAAATGGGCGATTGAACTCCTTCCCTTGGATATCAAGTTTGAAGCAAATAAAGCAATCAAGTCTCGGGCAATAGAAGATTTTCTTGCCGAGTGGATCGAGCAGCAGCACCCAACTCAAGTTCACTCAGAACTTTGGACTATGTTCTTCGATGGGTCCAAGATGTTGAACGGATCTGGTGCTGGAGTGGTCCTGGTGTCCCCAAGAGGCGATAAGCTCATTTATGTCCTCCAGATTCACTTCTAATCTTCGAATAATAAAGTTGAGGATGAAGAACTCCTTTATGGGTTGCATATGGCCATCTTACTCGGCGTCGTCACCTGATGGTCTACGGCGACTCGGATTTGGTGGTCAATCGCGTAATGAAGGAGTGGGACATCAGGAGCCCTGCCATGATTGCTTACTACAATGCAGTGAGAAAACTAGAGAAGAAGTTTGAAGGGTTGGAGCTCCACCACATACCCTGACTCAAGAATCAAGCAGTTGATGATCTGGCAAATATAGGCTCCACTCGGAAGTCTATTCCCAGTAATGTGTTCTTGGAGCATCTTCATACCCCATCTGTCCAAGAAAACCCTTTACAGTAGAGCCCCCGCAACGAAATAAGTTCAACCAATCCGACTGAGATTGAAGTTCCAACAATAGTCGACTTGATCATGGAGGTTTTAGTGATCACCCCCGACTGGACAGTGCCATATATTCCATATCTGCTCAGGCGGGAGATCCCAGAGCATGAAGATGATGCCCGCCAGATTATTTGTAGATCCAAAGCCTTCACGGTGATAAGTGGGAAACTTTATAGAGAAAGTGTTATCGGAGTAGCTCGACATTGCATCTCTCTAGAAGAAGGTCGATTGATCTTAAATGAGATCCACTCGGGGACCTGTGGTCACCACGTGTCCTCTTAGACCATCGTGGCCAAAGCATACCGAGCAGGATTCTACTGGCCGCGAGCAAATGAGATGGCTAAAGACATAGTCGACAAGTGCGAAGGCTGCCAGTTTTACTCAAACTTGTCTCACAAGCTTGCATCTGCCTTGAAGACTATTCCACTCGTCTGGCCTTTTGCAGTTCGAGGCTTGGACATGTTTGGACCTTTCAAGACTGGCAGAAGCGGTTTCACTCATTTACTCGTAGCAGTCGACAAGTTCACCAAGTGGATCGAAGCCAAGCCTATCAAGAATCCTGACTCAAGCACTGCCATTAGTTTCATCAGAGAGATGATATTCCGATATGGAGTTCCTCACAACATTATCACAGATAACGACTCCAACTTTGATTCTGATGAGTTCAGAGCATTCTGCACTTCCCAAGGCATTCGGGTCGATTACGCATCCATTGCGCACCCGAAGTCGAATGGGCAGGCGGAAAGAACGAATGGCTTGATCCTACAAGGGTTGAAACCCGATTGATGCACGACCTCAAGCATGTAGTTGGATCTTGGGTTACTGAGTTGCCATCTATCCTATGGGGATTGAGAACGACTCCCAATCGGTTGACTGATCGAACCCCTTTCTTCATGGTATATGGTGCCGAAAATGTGCTTCCGAGTGATTTGCTGCACAATGCCCCCCGAGTGGAACTCTTCTCAGAAGCTGAAGCAGAATAGGCATGTCAGGACGCAGAGGCTGCACATTTCAGGAAGGAGACCTTGTGGTCCGAGTGCACTAGAAACGGCATCACAACCTCGCTCCGGCCTGGGAAGGGCCTTTCATCATCACCAAGGTGCTCCACAACGGGGCGTATCACCTCTACAACGTAGCCAAGAAAGAAGACGAGCCATGCTCATGGAATGCAGATCTTCTCCGCCGTTTTTATACCAAAACACTCGGATTGACGAGTTGTAATAAGAATCATTTAGTTTGCTTATCAAAGAGATGATCTTTGCAGTATCTTAAATGATTGTTTTCACATAAGCATGTGTGTTCAAATCCCTGAGTGGGTGGCTTAGCAGGGAACCCAATTCGCATAAGTTTCAAAAAACAATCCGAGCAAAGAGAAACCCTCTCACTCGGGGGCTTAGCCGTGAACCCGATTCGCCTAAGTGTCAAAAATATTCCGAGTGAAGAGCAACCCTCTCACTCGGGGGCTTAGCTGCGATCCCGTACTCGCCTAAGTTTCAAATAAACACTCCGAGTGAAGAGCAACCCTCTCACTCGGGGGCTTAGCTGCGATCTCGTACTCGCCTAAGTTTCAAAAAACACTCCGAGTGAAGAGCAACCCTCTCACTCGGGGGCTTAGCAGTGATCCCTTACTCGCCTAAGTTTCAAAAAACACTCCGAATGAAGAGCAA
>NC_041384.1:353184739-353243151 GCF_002162155.2 Triticum dicoccoides | reverse complement strand
GAATAAAGAGCAACCCTCACACTCGGGGGCTTAGCTGTGATCCCGTACTCACCTAAGTTTCATAAAACACTCTGAGTGATGAGCAACCCTCACACTCGGGGGCATAGCCGCGAACCCGATTCACCTGAGATTCAAAAATATCCCGAGTGAAGAGCAACCCTCACACTCGGGGGCTTAGTAGCGATCACGTACTCGCCTAACTTTCAAAAAACACTCCGAGTGAAGACCAACCCTCTCACTCAGGGGCTTAGACGTGATCCCACACTCGCCTAAGTTTCAAAAACACTCCGAGTGAATAGCAACCCTCTTACTCGAGGACTTAGTGGTGATCCCATATTCGCCTAAGTTATTAAACATGCTCCGAGTGTAGAGCCACCCTCTCATTCGGAGGCTGGACCACACACTCTGAGTTGCGCCACAAGTACAATGTCTGGTTGCACTTTGAGCTGCACCACAAGTACAATGTCTGGTTGTACTCTGAGTTGCACCACAAGTACAACGTCTCATTGCACTCTGGGCTGCTCAACAAGTACAACGCCTGGTTGCACTCTGAGTTGCGCCACAAATACAACATATGGTTCCACTCCGAGCTGTGCCACAAGCACAACGTATGGTTGCACTCAGAGCTACGCCATAAGTAGAGCGTCTATTCCGAGTGAAGAGCGATCCTCTCACACAGAGATTCAGCTGCTATTCTAAATTCACCCTGAAAGTGCAATCATGCCCTTAATCTTATTTTGATATTGATGACAACATGCACACTTGGGACTAATCATGTTTAGCAAGTATATCTCAGGATTATGTCTCAAGGGCCATGTGTGGATCATAACTACGGATATATATGTATATATATATATATATCACTCAAGAACGGAGATACAAGACAAAAGCTTTGGCCCTTTTTCAGTATGTTCTTGAGTATAGCGATCCCGCACTATTAAGAGGGGATAGTTGGATTTCGTGAAAGACTTGCTCAAAACCCACAAAATATCCTCTCACATCATCTCCATTTCATCTCTAATTCTTCCTCTACCTTGTGCACAAAAACTGGTATGATTCTAAGCTAGTAGGTTTAGCTATCATCGGACGTGCGGAAGTCTACGGACGTCCGACCTCTCACAGCCGACCAGACATCCGGCTGTCCCCGGTTGTCCGGTGCATCTTCATAGAATATAAAATAGTGGAAATCCTGTCTCACCAGACGACCGGTCACCGGACGACCGTTCTTCTCCGGATGTCCGGTACTGCCCCAACAGAATATGTATTAGCGGATTTCTGACCTCACCGGACGTCCGGCCACCGGACAACCGACGCCTTTCAGACGTCCGCTGGTTATGCGCCTCATGCTTCTTTTGTGGCCTGGTAGGTTTTCCAGCGACCGGACGACCGGCGGCCGGCCGGATATCCGGTCCAATCTGAGTCACTAAACGTCCGGTACTCACCGGACATCCGACAGCTCCAGTACACTGTGTGGCTCAATGGTTAGTTTTACACTATCACTATATATGGCTTCCTCCCTCCCATGGGATAAGGTTGACCATTCACTTTGAGCTTTTTAAGAACACATCTCACTCCCTCTCTAGATTCCCTACACCAAATCCTAGATCCCCAAGGGATTTGGGAACATTTGAGAGAAGTTCTCCAATCAAGTGATAGATCCACTCCTTCCCCTTCTTCTCACCAAAGGAATTCGTGATTTCAGCAAGTTCATGAGAATTTCCCAACGTTCTTGTTACTCTTGAAGGTTGGAGACTCGTAGGCGGTAGGAGTCTTTCAGAGAGGAATCGACCATTGTGATTACCCCCGGAAAAGTTTGTGAGGATTTGGAGACCACCCCAAGGTCTATCACTAGTGGTTGAGAAACGCCTCCATGGTGTTGTCTCAAAGGGAGAATAGGGTGAGCCTTCATGGCATTGGTGTGCCTTCGTGGTAACATCCACCTCTCTAACGGTGACGTAGCTTCCCTCCAAGGAAGTTAACATCGGCATACATCCTCGTCTCCCGAAGTTGTGGTTATTCCTAACCCTAACTCTCTACTTGTGGTTACTTGTCTCTTAGCACTTACTTATATCATATTGTGCTTTCTTACTCACATACTTGTGTTACTTGTTTATCTCGCTTAGCACTTAACATCTTACTTCAAATTGTTAGGCTCACTTTCATACTCCGCATTATTGCCTAAAATTGTTAAGTAATAAGTAAAATTTGTAATTGTACCTATTGACCCCACTCTAGGTCCATCTCGATGCTTTCATTTGGTATCAGAGCCTCGTGCTCTATTCTTATCGCTTAACCGCCCTAGAGCGAGATGAATCCGGTGGGACTCCCCTTGCTGCAGATCCAAAGAATACAGGCGCAGCTTCCACGCAAGCCAAGTCCTTCACTTCAGAGGATCTGGAACGAGATCTTGCTAAGCAAAAGGAGGAGCATGATGGTTCTCTTGAGGCCTTGTTCCAAATGAGGATAGCCACAATAAACACAATGTTTGCACCACTTTCTGGTGGTGCGGCCTCGAGGCCAGCTGTGCCTACTCCTTCACTCGGCCAACAACCTCCAAGAAATGAACACTCTAGTGTTCCTTGGCTTTATGCAAGACCTCAAATAGATACACCTAGGTATAAACCTCAAGGCAAACCTCCTTTACTTGATGACACTATCGATTTTGCTTTGTGCAGAGTTGCTATGGAGGATCATCTTCGATATGGAAATGATGAGATGTTGGAGATCTTGGAGTATGGCCACTGTCGGCGTCCTGGGAACGGGGGTACCCAGACTTGCCTGCCTACGGCCCAGGGCGTGGCTCCGCGAGTGGCCTCCTATGACCCATCTTCATCAACCAACACTCAAGACCCTCGCGAGGGGCCAAGCCTCATGAGGCTGACAACAAAATAATCCTCAGGGGTAGCCTCACTAGGCTGGCTCGCGAGGCGCGGAGAGATCAAGGCAAGGGGCACCTTGTTAGGTTCCGTGACGTGAGCCATGACGATCAAGGCCAGGCGGGCACCAGTGGGCGCAGAATGCCAGTTTCCTCTTCGGTGCTAAAGAAGCAGGCGCAAGCGAGGAGTCCCTAGGTGTCAGGCAAAGGTTTCCATATCAGTGCAACGAGACCAAGACCAGCAGGACGGCAAGACGGAGGTCATCACGCAGCCCACGACGACATCACTGCTAGAGCCTTTGGCAGGCGAAGACCACCTTTTGTCAGGATAACTTGTACTCGTTGTCCCCCTTCAACCGGGCCGTTGTGGGATCCCTTCCCGCCTAATATTTTGGAAGAGGACCCGGGCCTCTATAAATAGGGCTAGCCACTACCATAGTCAAGGAGAGGCTCATCTAGAGACGGGAGGATTCAGATCATCCCCAACCACACAAGCTCATCGAGCTCAAGAATACCTCTCCTCAGGAGGTTGTTCTTCCCTTGTACTTGTTCATCCCCAGCCTACAAGGCAATCCACCACACCATACTGGAGTAGGGTATTACACCGCAACGGTGGCCTGAACCAGTATAAACTCTTATGTCCTTTGATCCTTTGGTTCGGCGAGCTAGGCTTTGAGATCGTAGCGAGGGTGTGACATAGGGGGGAGAGATCTTCGTGTGCACCCCAGTGTTCGAACCTCAAGGGTTTGCCGAAACCCATAATCTGACATTTGGCATGACAGGTAGGGGTGTGCTGAAGCTTTCCCTTTGTCGATCCATGTTTCGCAGCTCCATCGCATCCATGTCAAACGCTCGCCGAGCCCATGCTGAGCGCCACGCCGCCCATGCCGCCCACATCGCCCAAACGGAGCCCGTTAGCGGACCTCCCCGCCATTCTCCATCACCTGTTGCGAACGCTGCCACCGGCCCGGCAGTGAATGAGCAGCAGGTGTCATCGCTGCACCCCTCTGTGTGGCGGGACGGCCGCACCGCCACCTCATCGCTGACTCCGGCCGGCTCGTCGTCCCATGCTCATCGCGTGCCCATGGATGCGCAGGCCGTGTTGCTCATGATATGCGAGCTCCTGCGTTACTGCCAGGTTGACGACCTCTACGAAGACTGGCTGGACCGCATCGCCGAGTTCGCCAGCACCGTTGGGCACTCCCCTTCACCATCCCTCTCGCTACCTCACCCACCTCCAGTCGCGGGGGACGTAGCTCACAGAGCGCCTCCGCCGCCCCTGCATCAAGACGGTGATCTCGCGCCGAGACGCGCGGCCCACGGAGCGCCCTCGCCTCCTATGCACCAAGACAGTGTCCTCGCCCCAAGATGCGTGGTCCTGCAGCGTGATCTGCCACGCCGCGTGCCCACGCATGAAGAAAGAAGCTGCCAGGAGGTCCCTCGAGCGCAAGAAAATGCTCCCGCACTCCCCGCACCACCACGTCAAGACTGCGCGCCACCTGTCGTGGCAGTACGTGGGTGCCAAGACTAGATTCCACCGCCACGATTGGCTCCGGTGACTTCACACCGTCGTTTGGCCAGGCAAGTTCAAGCCACATCTGCCTCCATGCTATGACGGCACCCCCGACCCTGCAGAGTTCCTACAACACTACGAGCTGAGCATCGAGGCAGCCAACCCATGGAATTTTCATGGTGAACTGGTTTCCCATGGCTCTCAAGGATGGCGCTCGCTCATGGCTCCTGAACCTGCCCGCGAGATCGATCTCCTCCTGGGGCGAGATGCGCGAGCGTTTTGTTGCGAACTTCTAGGGTACTCGCGACCGCCCACCAGCCGCACGCGACTTGTGGCGCATCAAGCAGCGACCGGGGGAAACCCTGCAAAAATACAACCAGCGCATCAACATCGTCCGCCTCAAGATCCCCAAGGTGACGGACGAGGCCATCATCTCCGCGTTCTCTGATGGCGCCCGCGATGTCAAGATGAAGGAGGAGCTCGCCATCCACGAAGAGCTATGCTCGGCCCTGGAGATGTTCAACATGGCGACCAAGTGCGCAAGAGCTGAGGAGGGATGATTCTCCCTCCTCGAGCTCCCTGCTGCTGACCTCGAAGAGAAGAAAGCCAAGGCCAAGGATGTGAAGCGCAAGGGAGTAGCCGTGCTTGCAGCGGAGCCGGACTCGAAGCGTGGTCGGGACCACCCCGAGTCGTCTAAGAGTAGCCGCCCGTTTTGTGCATTCCACAACATACGCAGACACAACACTAACGACTGCGAGGAGCTCAGAGCGATTCGAGATGGACGCCTCAGTCGCCGCCCCGAGCGCAACGATTGGGGCTATGACTGAGGAGGAAGACAAAGTGGGGGACGCTAGGACGACCGCGGCCCCCGTCAGGAGTGGCGCGACCGGCCTCACGAGGACCACTGGCAGGACCAGCCTCTTGAGGGCACCTGGAGAGACCAACCTCATGAGAACTGTCCTTGCTCCGCTGCCGCCACCGCCGAGGAGGAACGACGGCCACCATCTGGACGAGGGGGCTGGGGGCTTCCAGGAGCCGCGCGCTGTCGCCTGCATCCTGGGCAGTGCTCAGGCCCCAGCCTCCCAGTGCATCTTCAAGCAGTTTGCTCATGAGGTGAACGCGACCCTTCCCAGGCTCGAGGCCACGCGCCCGCTCAGGTGGTCCAAGTGCGCCATCACCTTCAGCTCGGCGTACCAGCTCAAGTGCATGCCGACCGCTGGTGTCCTTCCTATGCTTTGTTCACCCATCATCAGCAACATCCAAGTCACCAAGACCCTCATCGTCGGCGGCGCAGGGCTCAATGTCCTGTCCATCGAGACATTCGACATCCTCCAATTTCCATACGAACAGCTACAGCCTACCAAGCCTTTCTCAGGAGTGACCGACGGCTCCACCGCCCTAGGGCAGGTCCGCCTCCCTGTCACCTTCGGCCAGCGTAACAACTACCGCACCGAGCTCATCGACTTCGATGTTGCCCACACCCGTCTGCCATACAACGCCATCCTTGGGTACCCAGCATTGGCCAAGTTTATGGTAGTGACCCACCACGGCTACAACGTCCTCAAGATGCCAGGAAGTGGAGGCATCATCACGGTCCCCTTCGAAGAAAGAGATGCGGTGGGCTCCCTTGAGCGTGCCTTCCAAGCCACTGCGATCGAAGACCCCGACAACGAAGGCATAGCGTACCCTCCTGAGGCCATCCCCAAGAAGAAGAAGCAGCTACTCCTTCCGGGGCCTCAAGAGAGCAGCGTCTCCAGCGGCACCACCTCAGGACCTGCGCCCACACCTGGGGCGCCTCCCTCCCTCGCATAGGAAGGCGCGCCCGGCGTCCTCCTCGGGCAAGACTCGGGGGCTCTCTTCTGGTGGGCCTCAGACCTGGCCAACATCATGAGGGAGGCGCTCGGGCACCATGTGGAGGCATGCTTCATCGCACGTTTCCCTCAGGAGGGCACTAGGCAAGGAGCGCCCGGTGCTCTGGAGTTCATTGTCAAGGCGACACAGGAGATTCAAGGGGCAAGGGCCATGCGTGGAGACTGCCACCCACCACCTAGCATAGCCCCCCATCCTGGCAAGGACGGCGGGCCGCGTGTCTACGTTAACATTCCAGGGCTCAACAGAGCCACATCTCAGGAGCGCTTCTGGCCTTCGCGCGTTGGTCGGTGCAAGGGTCCTGCTCACAGCTGCGTTCGCATGCCATTTGGCTTGCCGAACGCTGCTGTCACCCACCAGTGCCACTTGTGAAGCATCCTGGCGGCTCAGGAGGCTAGCCATCACGCTGTCCTAGCGGAGAAGGCGACGGTCCTCATGGAACCACCCGAGCCCCCGGAGCCTCCTAAGGCTCAGGGCCCCGGTGGCTCGTGAGAGACTACTCTTCGGCACACATCATCGGCTACTCCAACACCACTCGATGGCGTCATCAGGTGACTCTTTTTAGTTCATTCAGTTGGGGGCACCCCTCGGGCTGCATTATCCCCAAGTCGCACGGGTTTGTCCCCGCGATGTGTATCCTTTTACATCTCTAGCTTACCCTGCTGGGGGCACCCCTCGGGCTGCATCATCCCCAGGACGCTCGGGTCCGTCCTGGTGTCATGTATCATTCTTGCATCTATCTGAGGTAATCTACCACTTTGCTTAAGTCGTTCTATGACTATCACCTGCTTATCGGATACCCCGCCCGCGATCGCCCTCGTTATCACGGTAGCTGCGCACCAGACGTCTTTCTTTAGGATTCCTCGCATGAGTAGGCTAGGCACGGCGTCTGTGCTCGGGTCCGCCCTGCAGCGTCGATAAATCCAACGAGTGAGCTCTGTTTGGCGGGCCGGCCCTGTTCACGTCACCTCCTGGGGTCATTGGTGTCTGGCCTCCTCATTTGACTACCTCAGGAAATTCGTCCGGCGCAGGTTGCCTAACCATCTTGCAGGACCACTGAAGGTCAAGACCAGGAGGAACCCGCCTTGAGGTAGGGCCTCGTGAGTCCCGCAATGGCTCACGGGTGCCCAGACACACCTCGTTTAGCCCTGCCATGCAAGCCACGTGTCAGGGCGGGGCTGTACACGCCCCGGGGGCTCCACTCAGAGGGAGCCCTCACCCACACACCAGTGGAAGCACCATGCTCTGCGCTGGCAGTCGACACGGTCGAGGAGCGGCTATGCCCGTGCAAGTGTGGAAGTGCTACGCTCCGCGCTGGTGATAAACAACTGAGGGCAGTCCCATGGCCGTACCAACCTCAGGGAGCCACCCGGCTCAGTGTCCAGCCTCACTGCAATGCTTTTCCCTCGGGAGAGTCGCGCGAGGGGGCTGGGCACGGGGGCTACGCTCAGGTCCCGCCTAGTGTACGCCACCCTGCCTGGTCCCTCGGACCTGGTCGTCGCGCACCACTCCTGAGCAGGACCTCGGCGAGGACATGTATGAAGGCCGTTTGAGCATCAAGGGGGACTCCTGAGCATCGCGACTCAGGAGCCTAACTGGCCACGTAGCCCCTCACTCCTTGCTCCGTCCTGGTGATCCGGACGGCCCAATGGCGGCTGAGGTATGTGCGGGGTCGGGCCCTGCCGACGTTGAACACCAAGGCCTACCTCAGCGGCTCCTTCCCGCAGGCTGTTTGCGCTTCAAGGGGGACTCCTGAGCATCGTGACTCGGGAGCCTAACTGGCCACGTAGCCCCTCACCCCTTGGTCCGTCCTTGTGATTCGGAAGGCCCAATGGCGGCTGAGGTATGCGCAGGGTCGGGCCCTACCAACATAGAACATCAAGCAAACGGGATGGAAATTGCGGAACCTAAATAAATTATTACACAACATATTATCCGAAACGTCAGAGTTTTAACGCCTCCACGAGGCACATCTCATGTCACAGGAAATCTCACAGGAAAGTAAAACAAGAAGGAGCACCGTTCTTCACCAGCAAGCCTTTTCTTTAGCCTTGGGCACCGTCGTCAGGGACCGCCTTCCTGCCGGCAGTGTCACCGTGGGCCGAGTCATCGGCCTCAGTCGCATGGTCGGCGGGGCCATCGGTCGGAGGCACAGGCTCGATGTTGAGGAACTTCTTGACCAGGGCCTCCACCTGGCCCTCCACAGCTGCGGTAGCAGCTGTGTAGCGCCCCTCCTCCATGGGCTCGAGCAGCTTGCTGAGGTCGGCGTTGGGGTCGTGAAGATGTAGGTGGCTGAAGACGCGCGTCGGAGCTGAAGAAGAAAGCGCGCGGGCTTCCCCCTCCACCATGGGGACGATCCGGGCAACAACACCCTCGAGCACCACGAGAAGATAAGGAAGCAGCTAAGCGGGGCCTTAGTCATCTGTTGCCAGTGGCTTCTCCAAGCCCTTCTCGTAGAGTGCCTTCAGCGCCTCACGAGATTTCTCCTCAAGGGACTTGAAGGCCGTGCGATCCTCAGCTAGAACCTTCGCCTTAGCCTCCAGTTGGGCCATCTCCGCCGCCATCTTCTTCTCCAGCTCCTCCAGGCGGCTGTGTTCCACGGCATGCACCCTCACCGATTGCTGCAGCTTGGTGTCACGACAGGCAACGGCGTCTTCTCAGGCTTTCATCTTCTCCTCCTCCGCCCTGCGACCGCGAGCCTCTGCCGCGTGCTTGTTGCGCATGGTCTCCAGCTCGGCCTTCATCGACCGACAGCACTTCTTGGTAGCCTCGAGGTCCTTCAACGCCACCTCACAGGCGGCCGCGGCTTGTTCAGCGGCCTGCTTGCCCTCCTTGGTAGCTGCCACGGTCTGGCTCAGCGTCGCCCTGACAGACGCGTCGGAGCGCAACCAACCAGAGATTAGTTCCAGGCGCCCCGGCACCAGTTGGTGGTCAGCGCCTTGGAGGTCGCCCCGAAGCCGCGCCAGTGCGGAAAGGGCCTTCTCCAAGGCGTCAGGCGGAGCGGAAGGATCGCGGGCCAGTGATTCGACCAAAGGAGTAGGCTGCGCTGTCGCCAAAACCTGCGAGCTGGGGATGATAGCAAGTGGAGCTGGGGGCTCCTTAACCTTGGCCACATCAACGGGCGAGCTGGGGATAGGCGCCTCCGGAGCCGGCTTGGCCGAGGAGACTGCCTTCTCCTAAGGATTGTCCACTAGTCCTCGCGAGGACGACCGAGCGGGAGAAGTGTGGGTGCCTTCACCAGATTTCTGTGCTGGAGGGGGTGCGGCCAGGCCAGACTGCCGGGCTTGCGAGGATGAGGCCGCCCACTCTCTCTTCCTCTTCACCGATAGCGTCGGCCTAATAATGCAAAAGGGGAACATCAGGAAGCAGCAACGGAAGTATGAGCGAGAGCAAAGTCAGGGCAAAATGCTTACTGGTCCACAGTGGCGTAATCCCGTACCCTCTTCAGGAGCATGGAGCCCAAGGGCCTCATGGTCAGGGGCGCCGGCGCGCGAGCCCCCGGAGCGGATGAAGAGGCAGCAGCCAGCCCAGCAGCAGCAGGGCGGGAGCGTCGCCCTGGGAGACCAGCGCCGACCTACTCTTCGTCAGAACCACTGTCGGCGACTTCTTCGAGGGGGTGACCATGGACCTTGTGGTGACCCCTGCAGGGGGCAGGACCTCCCTCACCAGATGGTTTTCGGTGTCGTCGTCATCAGGCAGGGCGCTGAGGAGATCGGCCTTGCACAAGGGGATGTCTCCCCGGTCCCCTCCGGGGTCACCTACGAGTCCTTATCAGAGCTGCCAGAGGACAACACCACCGGAGTCGTCGCTACCGGGGCATCAGAGGGCGCCGGCGGCACGAGCCCACGCCCATCGAAGATGGGCATGGCGGCGACAACCTTTGCTCCACCGGGGCGGCGGTACAGAGGAACAAAGGTGTCAGGAGGGTACCCTTGGTCGTCCCCGACCAGGGAGCGAAGAGACATGCCCAGCTCCTCCTCAAACAAGGCCTCCGGACGCAGGCGTAGGTCGTCACCCCCGTCCCTGAGCTTCCACAAGGGGCATGAGCGTGACTGGAGCGGAGCCACACGCTGCGACAAGAATTCCTTGACAATCATGGCCCCCGTCAGCTTCGCCGCATTTGGGTCGTCGGGCTTTAGATCAGCAGTCATCTTCTCCAGCACATGCTCCGCCCGGGGGGTCGGTGAGCCTCGCGCGGAACCACCCGTCGTGAGACACGTGCATCCCCATCGGCAGCACGAGCCGGGGGTGGGAGCACTTGGCGTCCATTAGGACCCACTTGCTCCTGAAGCCCTCGGCCTTCTTCCCAACCTTCGAGATCGCGTTGGTCTTGTTGGCCGCAATGAAGTTGGTGCACCCCGAGCAATGGTCTTCCTTGATCCGAAGAAAGAAGAAGTGTCGCAACGGCGCCACAAACGGCATCACCCCGACGTATGCCTCACAGTAGAAGGCAAAAATTGACAGAAGGAGGACAAAGTTGGGATGAAGATGCAGGTGTGCAGCTTGTAGTGGCTGAGGACAGAGTAGAAGAAATCAGAGAAGGGGGGAACCAACCCCGCTACAACGCAGCTCATGAAGAAAGGATAGAAGGTGCTGCCGGAGGCCTCCGGCTCGGTGGAGCCGATCTGAAGCGCGGTCTTCCTCTTCTTACCGCCGCCCTCCGTCGTCATCAAGAGTGTGGCAGCGAGGTTCTTCCCCAAGACGCTGGGCGTGCTCAGAGCCGGCTCATACCAGGAGGGCGGAACTGTGGCCTTTGCTTTGCTGGGTGCCATTGGTGGCGGGCTTGGAGGAGGATTGGTGCGGATCTGGAAACTTGGGAGAAAGGAGTAGGAAAGGGGATCTGGAGCATGACGAAGGCAAGCAATGAAGACACTGTAGCGCGCGTCAGTCTTTTTGTCAGTCGGGGAGTTGCCAAGGCAACGTGGGGAAGAGGAGATGCCCACGACCCATCAATCGCCACGCGTCAATCAAGGCCACAGGCTGTTAGGGCCCACGGCACTCCACACTTGCCCCTTGGCTTCGCCACGAAGCCAAGCACGAGCGCGTCTTGGGCCCAGGGGCTACTGTCGGCATCCTGGAAACGGGGGTACCCAGACTTGCCTGCCTGCGGCCTAGGGCGTGGCTCCACCAGTGGCCTGGTACGGTCCATCTTCATCATCCAACACTCAAGACCCTCACAAGGGGCCAAGCCTCGCGAGGCGGACGATGCAAGACCTCCTGAGGGGCAGCCTCACTAGGCTGGCTCGCGAGGAGCGAGTAGATCAAGGCAAGGGGCACCTCGCGAGGTTTCCGTGACATGAGCCATGACGATCAAGGCCAGGCGGGCGGCAGCAGGCGCGGAATGCTAGTTTCCTCTTTGGTGCTAAAGAGGCAGGCACAGGTGAGGAGTCCCGAGGCGTCAAGCAAAGGTTTCCATATTAGTGCAACAAGACCAATACCAGCAGGACGGCAAGACGGAGGTCATCATGGAGCCCACGACGACGTCACCGCCAGAGCCTTTCGCAGCCGAAGACCACCTTTTATCAGGATAACTTGTACTCGTTGTCCCCTTTCAAACTGTACGTTGTGGGATCCCTTCCCGCCTAATATTTGGGAAGAGGACCCGGTCCACTATAAATAGGGCTAGCCACCACCATATTCAAGGAGAGGCTCATCTAGAGACGGGAGGATTCAAATCATCCCCAACCACACAAGCTCATCGAGCTCAAGAACACCTCTCCTCAGGAGGTTGTTCTTCCCTTGTACTTGTTCATCCCCAGCCTACAAGGCAATGCACCACACCACACTGGAGTAAGGTATTACACCGCAATGGTGGCCCGAACCGGTATAAACTCTTGTGTCCTTTGTTCCTTGGGTTCGACAAGCTAGGCTTTGAGATTGGTGCGAGGGCGTGAGCTAAGGGGGGAGAGATATTTGTGTGCACCCTAGTGTTCGAACCTCAAGGGTTTGCCGAAACCCATAATCCGACAGCCACCAAGCTGTTGACCCAAATAATCTTAATCGAAGAGAGGTATATGACAAGAATCTCAATGACACAACAACCATGTGCATAAGAAGAGGTATGACTGAAAAGAAAAGGAGATCATACATACATATCACAAGTGCCAAGGAATTATGGGATAGCATTGTGAGGACCAAGACCGGTACCTCCACTCTCCGGCTTGCTCAATATGAAATTGCGAAGGGTCAATTGCAAAACTTTTGTATGGAGAAATGTGAATCTCCCAAGCAATTACTTAAGCGTCTCATGACTCTCACTGCCAACATTGAGTCATGTGAATGTGACAAGACTCACGATGGATTCAACTTGACTAAGTGATTTTTCGGGGATAAGTTGCTTCGTGCTCTTGCTCCATATAATGACCAAATGGTGTGGGACATAAGACAACACCATGAATTCATGGAAATGACTCCAAATGACATCATATCCACTTTCCAACTATTTTAAGAGTCAAAGGCAAATGCCACAAAACATCTTGCCATGCATGGTACCTCAACATCAAAGATCAATCTTGCATTGGAGGCCAAGCATGTATGCGAAGAAGAGCAAAGTGAAGAAGAAGAAGATGATGATGAAGATGGTGATGAGATTGACTCAGATGAGAGCCCGTCATATGAAGACATTGCTCTCTTTGTCAAGAAGTTTAGCACGGGAAAATTCAAGGGAAGATTCCAGAAGAAGAAAGTTAGGAAATGCTACAACTATGAAGAAACCAACCACTTCTCCAACGAGTGCCCTTATGAGAAGAGAGAATATAAACCAAGGTTTCCCAAGACCTTTCCCAAGATGAAGTTGCCAAATACTTTGAACTCCAAGCTCAAGAAGAGAGATGGGAAAGAACTGGTTGCTCATGAAGAATCTGATCTGGATGATGTTAGTGGTGTTGCCGGGGTTGCTCGAGATTCCCAAACCACCTTGAGGCTAGTCAACAAGAATGGTGATGTTGTCACCTACAACTATATGAAAGTCTACAAGGGAAATGCTCACAAGTGCCTAATGGCAAAGGCCGTGGTAGAAGATGGAGAGGACCAAAGCTCTTCTGGCAAGGTCAAGGTAACTCCACGATCAAACCCTCCTCTTTTCACTCCTTCTACTCCTAGTGATAAGTATCTTCATGCGGAGGATAGTTATGAGATATAGATGACCCTATGCTTTCTAAACTAAATAAGTTCATGTGCTCCCTCAAAGGAAAGAAACTCACTATGTTTCATATGCTTATGGAGATGGTGAGTAAGCACACCATCACCATTAAGGAACTCGAAACCCTCGTCACCGAGGAAAAGGAAAAATATGAAATACTTGAGCGAAAAGTCCAATATGGGGAAGCATGAAATGATGAACTATGCTTGAAAATTGGTGCACACATTGATGTTCATACTAAAGATCTTGCCTCCTTGAAAAAGGCTAATGACTCTTGCGAAGAGTTCGTGAATGATAAAAGTAAACTTGTGATGTCTCATGCTTCTCTCTCTAAGGATTGTGAGCTCCTATCCATGTCCCTCAAGACCAAGGAAGAAGAGCTCACCCTTCTTACAAAGAGTTTTGAGACGCTCAAGCTTACTTATCTTGAAACTCTAGCCAAGGCTTACTCTTCTTCTATTATCAATGTTGACGCTTGTACTACTAACTCTTGTAGTGATCTAGCATATATTCTTGTGGAGAATCGCTTTCTCAAGGCTCAAATCGAGAAAGGTCTCATGACATGTTCTCAAGGACAAAAGAACCTTAATGAGGTATTGAGCCAACACAATGAGGTGTTTGCCAAAGAGGGGCTCGGGTTTGACCCAAGCACAAGCAAGAAGAAGACTTCATCTCAAAAGTGCACCACGCCTCTAAAAGAAACATTTGTACGAGAAGGGCACAACGCGAAAGGTAAGGGTTTTAGTGGGAAGGTTACTAGGGGCATGCCCACTCTCAAAAAGCCAAAAGAGTTCATGCCTCCATCCTATGTACATCGTAAGACCAAGGATGGAGAAGTTTATGCAAAATTTGTTGGTCCTCAAAATGCATTCTGATTCTATGCTACTTGGGTCCCTAAGAACCTTGTGACTAACTTGAGAGGTCCCATTGCAAAATGGGTGCCTCTAACCAAGTCATAATTGTGTGTAGGTTGCTTTCTCTGGTGGAGTAAAATGGGTGATCAATAGTGGATGTACCAATCATATGACCAAAGATAGGAAATTGCTCTACGATTTCATGGAAGCTATTCAACCATTTTTGAGCATTATGTTTGGTGGAGGGACAAAAGGACAGGTACTCAGGTTGGGCAAGGTGGCTATCACAAATGACATCTCTCTTGCAAATGTCATGCTTGTCCAATCCCTTAAATACCATTTGCTTTTCGTTCGCAAATTTTCTTCTGTTGATTATGATACACTCTTTGGACTAACGGATGTGAAAGTCTTTATGAGAGATACTCTCAAAGTGGCCTTTGTTGGAGAGTTGGATGGAAAACTTTACAGAATTGATTTCTGGAAAGAGAGAACATTCCATGCAACTTGTCTAATGGCCAAGGCTGACAAGGGGTGGCTATGGCATCGCCGGCTAGACCATGTCGGCAGGAGAAATCTTCAAGATCTCTTAAAGGGTAATCACATCCTTGGACTAACCAATGTCTCTTTTGAGAAAGATCGTATGTGCAGTGCATGCATAGCTGGGAAGCAACATCAATCAAAGCACCCTCCCAAGAATATCGTGTCTACTTCAAGACCTTTGGAGCTCCTTCAGGTGGATCTCTTTGGACCTCCTTCATGGGATAGTCTTGGTGGGAACAAGTATGGGCTTGTCATTGTGGATGATTACTAAAGATATACATGGGTCTTCTTCCTTAAGTCCAAGGACGAGACAAATATCACCTTCATTGATTTTGCCAAGCAAGCACAATGCAAGTTTGACAAAGAAATCTTGGCAATAAGAAGTGATAATGGCTCTGAGTTCAAGAACTACACCTTGGAAGAATTTCTTAGTGATGAAGGGATTGAGCATCAATATTCTGCTCCATACACTCCACAACAAAATGGTGTAGCCAAAAGGAAGAACCGCACACTTGTGGAGATGGCAAGGTCCATGTTGGATGAATACAAGTCGCCACATAGTTTTTGGGCCGAGGCTGTCAACACTCCATGCCATACATCAAACCGGCTCTTCCTACGCACCATATTGGAAAAGACTCCATATGAGCTTCTAACTAGGAACAAGCCGAATGCCAAGTACTTTCGTGTATTTGGGTGCAAATGTTTCATCCTCAACAAAAGAGAATGGTTAGGAAAATTTCAATCCAAAACCATTGAGGGCATATTTGTTGGCTATGGATCAAACTCTCACGCCTATACAGTCTACAACAAATCCAATGGATGTGTTGTAGAAACTTGTGACGTGATGTTTGATGAATTTAATGGCTCCCATGGGGAGCAAGTTGATCTAAGTGTTGTAGGTGAAGAAGATTCCTCTCAAAATATTTTGACCATGGGTGTTGGTGCACTTCTTCCAATGGAACAAGAACCTCATGATGATGAAGAACAAGATGGAAGCTTCACACATCATCAAACTACTTCAACAACTACACCACCTCAAGCTCCTATTGTTCATACAATTCCCTTACTCCAAGTACAAGAAGATGATGAAGTTCCTCTTCATGACAATCTTCAAGAAGAAGATCCTCATAAAGGGAAAGAACAAGAAAGTGCAATCATTGATAATGAATCTCAACAAATGCAATATGAAGAAGAATAGCTTCCACCACACATTAATGATCCATATGTTGAGGACGTGGGTGATGGACATGAAGTTGAACATCGTGAAACCCTAACCTCCATCATGCCTCGAGGGGCCGGTCGTGTTGATGTTGACAAAATTCTCACCGGCATATCGGAAGTGTTAAGCCTCTCAAGGTACCAGATGAATTGATGGACAACAATTGGCTCGTTGATATGCAAGAAGAGTTGAACAGTTTTGAACGCAACCTAGTGTGGTCATCTGTCGAGAGGCCAACTACCAAGCACAATGTCATTGGAACAAAATGGATTTTCAAGAACAAGAAAGATGAGAATGGTGTAATCATCCGTAACAAGGAAAGGTTAGTGGCACAAGGGTACTCACAAGTTGAAGGTTTGGACTTTGGTGAGACCTTTGCCCCCATTGCCGGTCTTGAATCCATTCGCATCTTACTTGCTTATGCTTCTTTCAATGGTTTTACATTACATCAATTGGATGTGAAGAGTGCTTTCCTTAATGGTCCTCTACAAGAAGAAGTATATCAATCACAACCACCTGGGTTTGTTGATCCCGATCACAAAGACTATGTATATAAACTTAATAAGGCTTTGTATGGCCTCAAACAAGCACCTCGTGCTTGGTATAATAATCTTAAGAAGTTTTTACTCGATGATGGTTTTGTTAGAGAGTTGATCAATCCCACTCTTTTTACTACGAGATAGAAGGGTGATTTGATCTTATGCCAAATCTATGTAGATGATATCATTTTTGGTTCTCCTAACATTTATTTATTCAAGAAGTTTGCAGCTTCCATGACCAAGAATTTTGAAATGTCACTCAATGCGGACTTGAAGTTCTTTCTCGGATTCCAAATTCAACAATTTCAAGAAGGAATTTTCTTGTCTCAAGCAAAATACCTCAAGGATATTCTAGAGAAGTTTGGCATGTCTAATGTTAGTCAATGTAAGATACCCATGCCAACCAAAATTGTACTCACTAAAGACACAAATTGTATCCCTTTCGACCCATCTATTTACCACTCTATGATTGGTTCATTGCTCTATCTTTGTTCATCTAGACTAGACATCATGTTTAGTGTATGCATCAAGCCTCCCCTAGGGAAAGTCATCATAAGGCGGTTAAGTATATTCTTAGATACCTTGTTCACACCCCAAAGTTGGGACTATGGTACCCCAAGGATGCTAAGTTTGATCTTACTGGGTACACAAATGCAGATTGGGCCGGAGACAAAGTGGATCGTAAGTCTACCTCCGGTGCATGTCAATTTCTTGGATGCTCCTTGGTAAGTTGGTCCTCGAAGAAACAAAATTGTGTTGTTCTTTCCACCGCTGAAGCTGAATACATTTCAACATCTAGTTGTGGAACTCAATTACTATGGAGGAGGCAAACTTTGAAGGATTACGGTATCACCTATAGACATGTGCCTCTTCTATGTGATAATGAAAGTGCCATCAATATTGCTGAGTATCCCAAAGATCATACTCGCACCAAGCACATTGATATTAGGTATCATTTATTGCAAGATCATGTGGAAAAGGGTGACATTGATATTGCTCATGTGGGTACGGATATGCAACCTGCAGACATTTTCACCAAGCCATTCTATGAAGCAAGGTTCTGTCAACTTAGGCGTGAACTTGGTATCTTGGAGCTTGACAACATTATGTGAAATCTATTACCCATCATTGCATTTTCATCATGTTTTGTCTTGATGAAGGCATATATTTAGTGGGAGACACTCAACTCATGAGTACTCTCACCCTATGTAATGCATAAAAGGAACAAACACTCTCAAAGCTACCATGTTATTCTTACTATGGTGCTTTCATTGATGGAGTAGTGACTATGCACCCAAAGTTCAAATATTTGCGGTGCCATGTCACATATACTCACACATGCTGGCATCAGCCACCGCTCTTGTCGTTAGAACATTGTCTGAGCGATGTGTTTTTTTGTTGGCATACGATACTTACTGACTCATATTGTGTCTTTACAGCTTACTACGTATTGTACTCATCATCTCCCTATCATTGTCATTAGCACCAATAATTGCACCTTATTATTCCAAAAGAAAAAAGAAGAAAAAAATTCCTATGTCCTTCCGGTTGTCCTGTATGTACCCGACGTCCATAAAATCCTTTCTGTTATCCTCATACCGGTCGTCCGGTGATACCGGACTTCCGTTAATTTCAGCCCTGTCCCATCGCGTCGGCCACCTGGTTTTGCCGGTCGTCCACTACCTCGCGTATCTGGTAGGTCTTCTCAGGCCCCAGACCCTCGCTGTTTCAGCGCAGGCTGGGTCATGCCGGTCGCCGTCGGGCCTCCGCCGCCGCCCCGTGGATACCCTTCCCATCTCGTTCATCCCCCCGAGATAGCACCTCCTCTTATTCTCCTCTCATCAATCAAACTTCTTCAATCTATGAAGGTGGATAGGTGATTTGATTCTTCTTCCTCACATGGCGGGTGATTGGGTCCCCAAGGACTCTTCTGCTCCTACTCGTCTAACTGCTGCTAGTGTTCCTCCTCCTGCTCGTTCGACTACTTCCGGATCTGCATGCTTTGGGCACATTTCTCTCTTTCTTGGGAAGGCTCACTCTGCCATGATGAAGGTTCTTACCTTTCACTGATCGAAAAATCACGATGTTGTCACTTTCATGGTATCTTCCAAGAATGCTCTAAAGGCTCGTCTGAGAGACTCCGGATTATTTGATGTGAGTGATGATGAACATCTTCCTGATGAACCCCCTTCTGACTTTGGCTTTCCCTCGGGTCCTGAGGGGGCTGATTTCCTTGACGAGGCTGGTGGCAGTGGTGCTCATGATGATGATGATGATGATGCTATTTGATGCTATTATGACTCCTTTTCGGCATTTGATGCCAAGGGGGAGTAGGGACTTATCTATGTAATATTATGATATTAGCTTGTATCGAACCAATGTTATGCTTTATGTACTATGCTATGAGTGATGAACCTTTATGGGAGCATATTATGGTTTTATGCTACCTTGTTTATGAGATTTGGTTTTGTTGGTATCATATTGAGGGGGGGGGGCTCTCCTCATGCTTATTTTATTTATGCACATGTTTAGAGGGAGCTCCACAACAAATCCTTTTGATATTCAAAGTTTTTTTGACATACTGAGAAGTGCATGTATGTTGTCATCAACTACCATAAAGGGGGAAATTGAAAGTGCAATAATGCCCTTAATCTTATTTTGATGTTGATGACAACATGCACACTTGGGACTAATCATGTTTGTCAAGTATATCTCAGGATTATGTCTCAAGGGCCGTGTGTGGATCATGACTACGGAAATATATATAACTCAAGAATGGAGATACAAGACAAAAGCTTTGGCCCTTTTTCAGTATGTTCTTGAGTATAGGGATCCTGCACTATTAAGAGGGGATAGTTGGATTTCGTGAAAGACTTGCTGAAAACCCACAAAATATCCTCTCACATCATCTTTGTTTCATCTCTAATTCTTCCTATACCTTGTGCACAAAAACTGGGATGATTCTAAGCTAGTAGGTTCAGCTATCACGGGACGTCCGAAAGTCTATGGACGTCCGACCTCTCACAGCCGACCGGGCATATGGCTCTCCCCGGTTGTCCGGTGCATCTTCACAAAATATAAAATAGCAGAAATCTGGTGTCACCGGACGACCGTTCTTCTCCGGATGTCCGGTACTGCCCTAACAGAATATATATTAGCGGATTTCTCACCTCACCGGACGTCCAGCCACCGGAGTACTGGCGCCTTCCGGACGTCTACTGGCTGTACACATGATGCTTCTTCTGTGGCCTGGTAGGTTTTCCAGCGACTGGACGACCGGCGGCCGGTCGGATGTCCGGTCCAATCTGAGTCACCGGACATCCAGTACTCACCGGACGTCCGACAGCTCCAGCACACTGTGTGGCTCAACGGTCAGTTTTACACTATCACTATATATAGCCTCCTCCCTCCCACGGGATAATGTTGACCATTCAGTTTGAGCTTTCTAAGAACACATCTCACTCCCTCTCTTTATTCCCTACACCAAATCCTAGATCCCCTAGGGATTTGGGAAAAATTGAGAGAAGTTCTCCAATCAAGTGATAGATCCACTCCTTCCCCTTCTTCTCACCAAAGGAATTCGTGATTTGAGCAAGTTCTTGAGCATTTCCTAACGTTCTTATTACTCTTGGAGGTTGGAGACTCCTGGGCGCTAGGAGTCTTTCGGACAGGAATCGACCATTGTGATTACCCCCCGGAAAAGTTTGTGAGGGTTTAGAGACCACCCCAAGGTCTACCACTAGTGGTTGAGAAATGCCTCCGTGATGTTGTCTCAAAGGGAGAATAGGGTGAGCCTTCATGGCGTTGGTGTGCCTTCGTGGTAACATCCACCTCTCTAACGGTGACGTACCTTCCCTCCAAGGAAGTGAACATCGGCATACATCCTCGTCTCTCGGAGTGGCGGTTATTCCTAACCCTAACTCTATACTTGTGGTTACTTGTCTCTTAGCACTTACTTATATCATATTGTGCTTGCTTACTCACATACTTATGTTACTTGTTTATCTTGCTTAGCACTTAACATCTTACATGCAATTGTTAGGCTCACTTTCATGTTCTGCAATATTGCCTAAAATTGCTAAGTAATAAGTAAAATTTGTAATTGTACCTATTCACCCCCTCTAGGTCCATCTCGATCCTTTCACACCCGAGTCAAGAAATCTGAAGATAATAAAGACAAAGCGACAACATTCAAAAGAAGCAACCAAGTTTGGATAAATGCATGAGGGCTCAGAACCACCGGCAGAAGTACTTGGGCGTCAAGCCCAAAAGATTTTAACGATTATAGCATCACTCAACATTTCGAGGCAAATAAAGTTAAGTTTTTCACTTGGCAGGAGGAGCACTTGCTAGCTCGACGAAACTATCCAGGTCAATGTCGTCTGTAATACGAGTAGATACGTTGATGAAGGTCTCCATGAGTGATTGGAATTGAAGCTTGTTAGTGTTGGAGACCTTAAGAGCCGCCAGCTTCTCTTCTTTGGTCTCATGGCAATGAACACGGATGAGTGACAAAGCCACGTCAGCACCGCAGTGGGCTGCTGACTTCTTCCATGCCTGCACTTGGTCGGGGCTGCTGTTGAGTCGATCATCAGTGACTCGAGGTCGTTCAGAGCTACATCCCCTGGCGATAACTCCTTGTCGATCCGGGACACCGCGACCTTCAGTCGAACGATGTAATCCAAGACTAATCCAAGACAACGGCAAGGCGAGATTCTAGTTGCAGCACGTTCATTGCAGCATTGTCCTTGACGGGAGAGTTGATGGGGTCCAGGCCTGTCTCGATCTGCCCAGTTTCTTCCTCGAAGTTTTGACAGAATTCTGCATACACAAAAAGTGTTGAGGTGACAGTAACATAATGGAGAAGTTCTCTGCAGTCAGTCGGATAGAGAAAAGTACATTCAAGCATGAGGAACGTCTTCTTGGCAAGACCTCCCAGATAAGTTTTTAGTTCATCTCTCTTCCGAGTGAGAACATCAACTCTGTCCACCAAGGACACCTTCTCCCCCTTCGGCTGCACGACATCCTTCTTCGCTTCATCAACAATAGTTTTCCACTTGGTTTTCTCTTCTTCCAACTTTCCGACTGAATCTAGCTTCTTGTCAACAAGTTATGTCTTCTCCCGCGTCGTCTTCTACGCCGCTGCAAGGTGAAGGTCCTTCTACTCCAGAGCCTACTTCATTTCCTATAGAGAAATAACACTCTTCAGACGATCTTGGAGTTAACGGTTTTCACTACGCACAATTGCTCGAGTGGAACCACTCGGTCCAAAGGATGGAAGGAAAAAGATCACAAGGCGAGCAGTCGACAAGTTGTTACCTCCCATGGCAGCAGCTTCATCCTAGGCTTTCTTCAGGTTCTTCTTGGCCAATTCTAGATCAAGGTTCAGTTCGATCTGCTTCTTCTCCAGATTGGCAAATTTGTTTCCAAGTTCACAAGATTTCTGCAATAAACAACAAGACACGTCAATCGACAAAAACAAGGATCAGTCACTTCCAGGCGATAAGATGCAAGGTCAGATTATTATGACAAAAAGAGTTCTAAGATTACTGTCGAATCAAACATTCAACAGCAGTCTCGGGGACTACACCCAGTGGGTGCACTTGGCGTGCCCCCACCGGTTCGATTTCCCACTTAGCATGGTCTGCCCAGCACGAGTGGAAGGAGTAAAAAACATAACAACAACATCTGTTCTCAGACCACCACCGACTGCCTGTAGTCGACCGCGGTCTTGTGGACTATACCTAGTGGGTGCACTTAGTGTGCCCCCACTGGTTCGGTTCTCACTCGACAAGACCTGTCTAAACCAAGTGGAAGTACTACAAAAAAACATTTTGCAAAGACCCCCGCCGAATCAAACATTCGAGGGCGGTCTCAGGGACTACACCCAGTGGGTGCACTCAGCGTGCCCCCACTGGTTCAAGAGTTCACTCGACACGACCTTGTCGACTCAAGTGAAAGAGCTACAAAGCAAAACACGAACACCCAGTGGGTGAACAGATGCAAGATGCAAACTCATGATATATGCACATAAGGTTCCAAAACGCTCATCCACGAACATCTTACGAATAATAAAGCAGCTATTTTCAGATAGCATATCCTAATAGAGCAAAGGTCAAGCTGGAATCCAATCGGTAATCAACTTACAATCCCACTTACTCGGACATTGGCTTGGAGGGCAGAGCTAGCATCATAGGCGGCCTTGCTGTTGTCATACACCACTATCAGTTGGTCCATCATTAGACCTGCTTGAAGCATGGCCTCCTTGGCAGCTCCTACTTGGTCTTCTAGGACATGGTGAGTAACAAATAAAGGAGATGATGGAACCAATGACGTGGCCGGTGGAGCTGAAGCTTGAACCTACACAGTCAGAGCAGGGGCCTAAGAAGTCGATGCCGAGGGTTGGCCAATCGACAAAGGAACATCAAAAGAAACAGTAGTCCGTACTGGATCACCAAGTTGCTGATCGACTGGTTCTGATGCTGATGTCGAGTGAGATGCTTTGCTGGCAGGCACCCTCTTGCTCAATGTCCTGCCCCTCCTCCATGTATCCCTTTGTGGCACTTCTTCATCATCGTCATTGTCTCGAAGTTGGATAACATGTGGTGCTGCAAAACACTCGACCATGAAAACAGTTGGTAAAGTAAGAGCTTTGGTGTGGAGCCGTACCTGCCCGAGAAGTGGCCGCGTCTGCGGTTTCCGTGTCATCCTGCTCCTTGTCAATATCCATGAATGTCCCATAAGTAGCAGTGTTGATAGATCCAAACTTCACCCGGCCAGACAAAGAAAGAAGTTCCCAATCAAAACGAAGACAAAAAGAAGAAACAATAAACTTATACAGAGGCAACAAGAACTACCACCTTGATCTATGGCAAGACCTTCCGGGGCTTCGGTGGGGAGACCTTGGGCTGCTTCGCGGCCTTCTCCGACAGCTCTGGATTCAAGGTCCGAGTGTGCTTCGGAACTTTCATACCTAAAGGAAATGTTTTGCCGCGCCCGCCCGCAGGATCCTGCGACTGTTTGGAATGACGCTCTTAGCGGGGTGGCAATTCAACCTCATCGTCGATGCTCGAGTCCTCACCGTTCTCGTCGTTGTCGTCCGCGTACTCCCATTCGGCACTATCAGCATGATGCTCTGCTCCCTCTTGGAGCTGATCCCCGTTCAGCATCGAATACATCTTGGTATAAATCTGCAAGACATAAGCTACAAGCATAAGTCGGATTCGGGAGCAATTGCAGATCGGAAGAAGAAAACACTCGGTATTTTGAGCCTGACCTCTTCCGGATCATGTTCGGCGTCGACTGGCTGAACCCTCCTAGAACCCCTGGGGTTATCTTTGTTCCCAGTAATGCTCCTCAGCCATTGAGCCACCGTATCCACGACGACCTCCTCTAGGTGGACCCGAGTGGTGTCTCCAGGGCCCGAGTACATCCACATTGGATGTTCATAGGCTTAGAGAGGCTGGATTCGCGGACCGATGAACACCTCCAATAGATCCATGACAGTCACACCCTCCCGAACTAAGTTAATGACTTGGTTGACTAAAAGGGACACCTCGCCTTTCTCCTCTAGGGTCACAATCAGTGAAGAAGGTTGACGGAGTTGCTCCATAGTGAAAGGGGGGAGACCGGTCGACTAACCAGGAGTCGGGACGTCTTTGCAGTAGGACCAGGTCGACTGCCATCCTCGGACCGACTCGGGAAGGGTCATAGGAGGAAAAGCACTTCTACCCCTAGTTTGAATCCCTAAACCCCCGCAAATCTGGATCACATGCATCTTTTCATCAGTCGTTTTTGATTTCTTTACCGTTTGAGAACGACAAGTAAAGATGTGTTTGAAGAGATCCTAGTGTGGTTGGCAGCCTAGAAATTTTTCACACAAAGAGATGTACGCAACGAGATATGTGATGGTTTTGGGGGGTGGCGAATCTGGCCACCAAAAAAGTTCAAAAAACCCCGAAAGAACATATGCAGGGGAAGGGAAAAACCTCGATTGACGTGGGTGGTGAGAAGGACACGCTCACCCTCGCATGGCTGGGGATCAGACTCCCCCTCCGACAACCTCCAAGACTTGTCAGCAATCATGTCGTCCTCGGCGAGCCTCTCCAAATCTTCCTGCATGACGATGGAACGGATCCAGTCCCCCTGGATCCAACCAGGCGGCAGACCGAACCACGACGACGACACCCGAACCGTCTTCTTGCCTTTTGCTGCCGCCGACACCTTCTCCACGCGGTCCAGAGCCGTGGTCTTGTCCTTCCCATGGCGGCGGAGTGCATGCGGACCGGGCGGAAGCATCGATAGCAGAGAGATGCGTGGTGGAGAAGCAGAGGAGAAGAAGACCGAATGAGGAACACTGTGCATTTACACCGGCCCGAGCGCTCTTTATGGGGCTGCATCCGAGTGGCTGACCGGTGGGCCCAAGCGATCTTATCACACCCCGCAGCAGACCCTCGCCCGATACATGGCAAAAAAGATGGCGTGGAAATCTAGATACTTATGTCTATGTGTTCCGCTTACTGCGCCACACTCTGTCCCGCGCGCTTCTCCAAAATTTTGAATCCCGTGAGATCCGGGAACCATGGAGCAATCAATCACGCCAAGGATTTCACACTCTAATTCACTCGAAGATTCACGACGTAATTCACTCAACGACCACAAAATCGATTGAGGCGACTGAGACAAGGTTAAAGTCCCAGTACTATTTCCAAACTCCGATGAAATGCCTCTGAAGCTTAGAATCGAATCGGAAACAGCTTCAACCTTACTTCACTCGGACCTCAATCCATTCGGGGGCTAATGACGATGACATGTACTTAGGGTAGGGTCATAGGCCTGACCTAGACGCCCTACCCAAGGACACTTCCCTAGGGTCAAAGTCATTTGAGGTACAATACAAGATATCGACTGAAACAACCTTAGAGTGCAAGCCACTCGACCAGCTATTCCACTAGGATACCCCAATTCCACTCGACCAAGATAGAGTCACTCGACCGTACAAAGAATCACTCGGACTACAGAAGATCTAAAGCCACCCCAAGATGGCAACGGTCAGGCGTTCACTCCGTAGTCTTAAAGGTCATTAATAGACATTTTAACAGACATTACTAGTAACGCCCCTATCTTACCATACATTGAGCCCTGTGTAATTGAGGGCGGGAGAGGTCTAGCGCACTATATATAAGCCACCCCCTCCTCTGGCACAAGGGTTCCCTCCCCCTGTAACTCACACACATATTCCATTCGACAAGCCTCAGGGCACCGAGACATAGGGCCTGAACTCGTGAAACTCGTGTGTACAACCTCGCCGTAGCTATGGCCTTGTGTCGGTGTCAAAACCGGCGGATCTCGGGTAGGGGGTCCCGAACTATGCGTCTAAGGCGGATGGTAACAGGAGGCAGCAGACACGATGTTTTACCCAGGTTCGGGCCCTCTTGATGGAGGTAAAACTCTATGTCCTGCTTGATTATTCATGATAATATGAGTAGTACAAGAGTTGATCTACCACGAGATCAGAGAGGCTAAACCCTAGAAACTAGCCTATGGTATGATTATATGTTGTCCTATGGACTAAAACCTTCCGGTTTATATAGACACCGGAGGGGGCTAGGGTTACACAAGGTTGGTTACAAAGGAGGAGATATACATATCTGTATTGCCTAGCTTGTCTTCCACGCCAAGTAGAGTCCCATCCGGACACAAGATGAAGTCTTCAATCTTGTATCTTCATAGTCCATCAGTACGGCCAAAGGATATAATCCGGCTGTCCGGATACCCCCTAATCCTGGACTCCCTTAGTAGCCCCCGAACCAAGCTTCAATGACGATGAGTCCGGTGCGCAGTGTTGTCTTCGACATTGCAAGGCGGGTTCTTCTCCAAATTTCAAACGTTTGTTAAGCAGTGTCCGACCCCATAAATGTTGGACCTTTTGGCTTATGCGCCCAATTAGGGCTATCTCCCACGCGTCGAATGAATACGAGGCGCCAGGGCATTTTTACATTCGCCCCCTAGCCAGATAAATAAATTGTCTATTAAAGGGATGGATATTCTTAGATCCAATCCATATCATCCTCCCCAGCGAGAATCCATCGGACCACGCTTCAGAAAAATCCACTCCAACATGGCCGACCTCTGCAGCTCCTCCTCCCGCCCCCGTAGCCCTAAGCCCGGTGATTGGGAGAGGTGTTCAGTCCCTCACAGTCGATTAGTCGAACTGCAGACTAAGGGATTTCTCCCTCCAGCGTATATGGTTCCTGTCCGAGCCGGGCTTGCCACCTACAATGGCGAGGAGCAAGCAGAGAGATTCCCCAGCCCCTCTACGGGGGAGCGGGTATGCCTTGTTCCTTATTTATTAAGGGGACTCGGATTTCCAATTGCATAATTTCACCCCAACTGGGATTTATTAAGGGGAATCGGATTTCCAATTCCGCGGGCTCCTGGAGTTTTACGGCCTCCAACTGCACAATTTCACCCCTGCTTCCATATTACACATCGCCGGCTATGTTGCCCTTTGCGAGTTATTCCTGGGCTGCGAGGCTCATTTTGAGCTGTGGAAAAGGTTATTTTACCTCGTCCCCCGCACACAGAAGGGGTCACTTTATCAAGTGGGCAGAGCCGAAATATGGCGCATCACCGAAACTAGATACCTGTCCGGTACTCCGAAGAAGACGTCCGAAGACTGGCCTTCAGAATGGTTTTATATGGAGGACGTCCCCCTTTCGGACCCTGTTCGGCGGGGTCTTCCTGAGTTTAGCAATGCTCCTCTGAAGAAACGCCGAAGTTGGCACCCACGGAGCCCCCAGGAGGAAGACAACGGAGAAGTCCTTTACCCGATGAACCGGATTAAAGCGCTGGCTCAATCAGGATTGACAGTAATCGAGGTTATGTCAATATGCATAATGCGGGGGAGTGCAGCCACTTCAATATCGAGGGCACCCCCTATGGTGTTTTAACGGGAAAGACGATGCCACCCTTTGCGGGCGTAAGGGTCCGGACAACGCTGCCGCTTTAGCAAAAATTCTTTCCGAGTTGTTCAAGGGAGAGGAATAGGAGTTCGTCCGCATCAAGCCACGGGATGGATTCTCTATGTACAACCCTCCAAGCTGGGTGAGTTATATCTCCCTACTCCCATTCTTCCCGCATTCTTTATCGTAGGTATTCACCTTGCCATTGTGCGGCAGGAACTGCGAAAAGCCACAAGGGAGGTAAACAGCCCATACCCACAACCAGAGGACCTTAACTAGGCCCTTGGTCCCAGACTCGAAGAAGATCCAGACATATTCGTGGAGTTGATAGACCGGCAGTTCTATCAATTAAGCTGGGATGACGCCATGGTGGCCATTACGACCGACTATCCCGGACTGCTTCCTGTGTCGCACGTAAGAAAAACAAAAATCCCAACTCCAAAAACTAGGATCCCCTTTTAGACACTTCACCTACCATATACATATGGTGTTTTACAGGGAAGGTGATGCGGAGCATCATTCCATCATCCCCATGGACTCTACACCGACACATCAAGCCCCACGTGGACCTATCACAAGAGCGAGAACACGTGCTTTGGAAACCGAGGTGAACTCCTTCCTACTTAGCTTGCATATGGATACGAATGGAACATTGTTGCTACCTCACCAAGATATGCTATGTCTCATTAGGTATGAAGAGGAACACCACTAAGAGGCTCAGGAGCACCCCCAAGGAGAAGAGGAACCACCCCAAGGCCACGCGGACCAAGACGGAGTGCAACATCAGCAAAACTGGAAGTCCCAGGTGACCCCGTGCGCACGGGCCCCCGAGACCCCGTGCCCATGGGCTATCCAGGAAGTTGGCGCTGGAGCACCCAGTGCGCACGGGCCTGTACCGTGCCCACGGGACCCCCGTGCGCACGGGCCCAACTTATCCCGTGCGCACGGGCCTCCCAGGATGGACGGCTGAGATCCCCAAACCGAGCCCCTCTACATCTCTTTCGACCCCAAGACTATATAAACCGTACCTAGGGCTATGTTTAGGGTTAGCAAAGTATGAGCAAAGTATGAGATGAGATATTTGTGAGCTTTGCTCCTTCTACCTTCCCATTTTTGGAATAAAGACCCCTTTGGGAAGAATCCTAGTGGATTTCAAGACCTCCTCTAGGAGAAGACTATCTTCAAGACCTCATCTCCTAGGAGTGGGAAGAACTTTGCCATTGTATCTTTCCTTAGATTGTGTTTGTGACTTGTGGATCTTATGTTGCTATCTTAGTGGATGTGTAATTGGGGAATTGTTTGAGTGATTTCCTCTTTGTGTTCTTGAGAGTTTGCCCTTTTCCCCCTCCAAGTGTGAAAAGATCCCTCACTAGGATTTCATCCTATATCATTTTGGTATCATGAGCAAGGTTGATTCACATCTTGGAGTCCCATCCCCCCATTTCCTAGCTTGATTTTGTTGTTTTTCGTCCAAATTCAAAAATCCCCACAAAAATAGCCCAAAGAAAATTCTTGCAAGTTGTTGGATCTTCTGAGATTTGGTTGTTTTGATCCACGAATTTGGAGTTTGGCAAGTGGATCTACCCATCTTCCTTCTTCCCCACCTTCCAAATCCTCGAAATTGTCCTTATCATGGAAAATCCCCACGGATCTGGAGCTGTTCTTCCGCTCCCAGCACACCCCATGCACACGGGACCCCGTGCACATGGGCCTCACTTACCCCGTGCGCATGGACCATCTAGAAACTTTCGGCCATCTTTTGTTTGCACCATTTTGCTTCCATACCAACATTCGTGTTCTTTCGCACTATTTCTCGTGGTTGTTTGAGTTTCGGACCGTGGTTTCTCTTGTGTCCTAAGGTGTTTCGGCTACTTAGGCGCATTTGGACATCATCATCGCCGCCACTCGATCACCAACTCGGACACCACACCGGCTTCACCAACTTCATTCTTACCGTATGATCGGACGGTAACCTCGACGACCTCACCCTTGCTTTTGCATTGATAACCCAAGCCATTTCGCGCCTCTTACCCATCGAGACTAGCAAGCTGAGAATTGCCGGGCCACGCTATTGTGCACCATAGTCATCGTGTTAACAACTTAGTGCCATAAGTCTCTCCGTTGCATATCTTACATACTTGTCTCATATCATACTTGGCTCTAGCTTCAAAAACACAGGAAAAGCTTTTAAGCAAAAGAGGAGCAACAAAGAGCTTGTAAGAAATAGCTTCGAGCCATTCTGTATATCATCTTCGACACCCCATACGTAGCATAGTTGGGATTGAATACGACACGTTTCTCTTATAGGTTGGTGCACATGCGTATCTAGCCCATTTGAGCAATCGAGCTAGCGTCTCTCTAGTATTCGCACAACAAGAGCATTTTCCGTGGTTGCACATTTTGAGCTCACCCCTTGGTTTTGCGGATCCCATCTATCTTCCATGTGTGTGTTCCTAGTGATATCATTGGGTTTGATCTATTTGTTTTTACTTGCATTTTTGTGAATCTTCTCAACCTTATCGATATCTTGACTAACATTTTCTTGAAATTTTTGCCACCATCCTAACCGAGCTCCTCCATAAGCCTTTTACTTGTAGGTGTGAGAAATAATTCCCGATACCAATTCCCCTATTATAGCATCGTGAGATCGTACTTGTTACATCCACTATCTTCGGAAAAGGTAACTTTGGTTTTGTTCTATCATTTTTCCTACTCACCACCACTTGCTCATGATGGATAGGCCAAGTACTTGTATCAACCCACTCTTCATGGAGCAAGACGACGACATGAACTCCTTCGTCACCAAGAGTCACCTCTTTGGTGCACAACGTGCCTTGCATCAAGAGCAACAAGCTATGAGTGATCGCATCGACAACGTTGCCGCCGACTTGCGACTTTCCGAGCAACGTACAAGGGACTACTTCGACCACAAGCTCGACGATCCCAAGTAATAGAATGACACAAGGATGGATGAAATTTGTGCTCTGTTGCTCGACCTCTCGTCTTCCACTTCAAGAAGGAGCCCTTCAAGCTGCCACTCCGACTTCACCCTCTCCGGTTCAAGTACACCGTCTTCGAACACTCTTCGACGTGCCGCGCACAACGAGCATCACGCAAACCTTAATCCTCTAGGCGCCACCGACTCGCAAGAGAATCGCGACGTCAAACCCAAGAAGCCTTTGCGCTAGCACGAGAACGGCAACGTCAACGCCAACATGAAGAGGAAGAAAGCGCGCGTCTACACCAACATGCACAAGATGCCAAGACACAACATCAAGAACAACAACTCCGTGACGAGCAAGCACTTGCGGCACAACAAGCTCTACGTGATTCGAGTCGAGCCGTTGCCGACCGAAGCCGTCAAGCCCGTGAATAAGAGGAATCACTTCGCGAAGAAATTCAAGAACAAAGATTTCTAGCTCGCGTGCATCATTAAGTTCCTCCTCGAGCTCGCGAAGTTCCCCCACAAGCTCGCCAACACCATCAAGTTCATCGAGAGCATGAAGACAATGGAAATCCTCCATGACAAGAGCAACATGAGGTTGACAACCTTACACGTCAAGAGCACCACGAGTTGAACAATCATCTACAACATGGGCGTTATCATCCCCAACCCCAATACAATGAAGAGCAATGCTACGGCAAGCTCAAGTTCACCATGCCCAAGTTCAACGGAAGCAACGATCCCGAAGAGTACCTTTCATGGGCATTGAAAGTTGACAAGATCTTCTGTTTGCACAATTATGAAGAAGAGAAGAAGATCGCGATGGCATCCCTTGAGTTCCAAGACTATGTCCTTATTTGGTGGGAACAAGTCATTGAGCGCCAAGAGGCAAGAGGTGATCCACCCATCACTACTTGGGCACAAATGAAAGATGTCATGAGAGCACGCTTCGTTCCTACCTACTACAACCATGACCTCTTCAAGAAACTCCAACAACTCAAGCAAGGAACCAAGAGCGTTGAAGAATACTACAAGGAGATGGAGATTGCAATGATAAGAGCCAATGTGACGGAAGACGATGAACAAAGAATGGCACGCTTCTTGAATGGCCTCAACCATCCCATAAAGAAGATCGCCGACTTCCAATCATACTCAAATCTCATCGATCTAGTGCACCAAGCCACCAAAGCGGAACGCCAAGTGCAAGATGATTTCAAGTATGCCAAGTTCTCGTCCAAGACCTACGGCTCCTCTTATCAAGCTCCCGTGACTTCGGCAACTCCTACCTCAACTAGAGCATCACCAAGTATCGGAGACAAGTCAAGTTACAAGAAGACTTCGACAAGTGCAAGTCGTCCTCCTACTACAAGCAACTTCAAGACGAAAGCTTCATCATCATCTACCCCAACCGATGAGACCATCAAGACAAGTTCCATCAAATGTTTCACATGCGGAGGCCGAGGCCACAAGTCCTTCGAGTGCACAAACAAGCGCACCATGATCCCGAGCGACGACGGAACCTACGACTCCATGAGTGAAGGAGAAATGGAAGCCCTTGAGTAAGTGGACATGTACCGACAAGTGAACAATGAAGACGAAGATGATCAAGTATTTTGTGATGAAGATTCAAGTCCCGCTCTTGTTGTCTCCAAGGTCTTGACTCTTCAACATCAACAAGACGAAGATCAAAGATGCCATATCTTCCACACAAAGGCTGGCATCAACGGACGGTCCGTCAAGGTCATCATCAATGGAGGTAGTTGCCACAACTTAGCAAGTGAAGACCTATGCTCCAAACTCCAATTGGTCAAGACGAAGCACCCTCACCCCTACAAGGTTCAGTGGCTAAGTGACACCGGCACCATACAAGTCGAGCATCGAGTACAAGTCTCTTTCAAGATCGGCGCCTATAAAGACACTTTGGAGTGTGATGTCCTTCCGATGGCCGTTTGCCACCTTCTTCTTGGACGGCCATGGCAATTTGATCGAGTTGTCATTCATAATGGGCGTACCAATCACTATAGCTTCAAAATGAAAGGGAAAGAGTTTGTACTACGTCCTATGTCTCCAAGCCAAGTGCTCGCCGACAAGCAAAACACCCATCGTGGAGGGAATAGTGAGAGAGTGAGCCACCAAAAAGAGAGTGAGCGCCACAAGCCCAAATTGAGTGCCTCCACGATGAGCGACAAGAAAAACTTAGTCCTATTTGCCAACAAACGTGAGATGAGAGAAGTGTGTGAGAACCCATCAAGTGTCCTACACTATGTCCTGTTGTACAAGGACAAGGCACCAAACACTAACACCTCTCACAATCTACCTTTGGTGTTATCTTCTCTATTGCAGGAATTTCAAGATGTTTTCCCTGATGAGCTACCTCCGGGACTACTTCCATTACGAGGCATTGAGCACCGCATCGACCTCATCCCCGGAGCGCCACTTCCAAACAAAGCTCCCTACCGCGTCAACCCCGAAGAAACCAAAGAAATTCAAAGGAAAGTAAAGCATCTCATAGACCATGGTCATGTGCGTGAAAGTTTGAGCCCTTGTGCCGTACCAGTCATTCTTGTGCCAAAACGTGACGGTAGCTTTCACATGTGCTCCGATTGTATACCTATCAATGCTATCACCGTTCGCTATAGGTACCCCATTCCACGCCTAGATGATATGCTTGATGAGCTTAGCGGTGCCACTATATTTTCCAAAATTGATCTTAAGAGTGGTTACTATCAAATCCGCATACAGGAGGGTGATGAATGGAAAACCGCCTTCAAAACCAAGTTTGGTTTGTATGACTGGTTAGTCATGCCTATCGGTCTCTCGGAAGCACTGGGCACTTTTATGCGCCTTATGAATCATGTCTTTCGCCCTTACATTGGTATATTTGTTGTGGTTTACTTCGATGACATTCTTGTGTTTAGCAAATCCATCAAAGAGCATGTCACCCATGTCCACACCATTTTGCAAACTCTTAGAAAAGAGCGCCTCTATGCTAATATGGAGAAATGCCTCTTTGGTGTTGATAAGCTCGTTTTCTTGGGTTTTGTAGTTTCTTCTAAGGGTGTTCATGTAGATGAGTCCAAGATCAATGCTATTAAAACTTGGCCGCAACCAACCAACTTGCATCAAGTGTGTTGTTTCCTTGGTCTTGCGGGTTTCTATCATCGCTTTGTGAAGGATTTTAGCACCCTTGCTTCGCCTTTGCATGCTTTGAGCAAGAAGAATGCGCCTTTTGTTTGGGGACCATCCCAAGATACCACATTCAATGAGCTTAAGAATTTGCTTACTCATGCTCCCATGCTTGCTTTACCAAACTTCGACAAACCTTTTGAAATTCATTGCGATGCTAGTGGTAACAGCATAGGAGGTGTGTTAACGCAAGAGAAGCGCCCCATAGCTTACTTTAGTGAGAAATTTTCCAGAGCGCAACTCAATTACCTCATCTACGACAAGGAGCTACATGCTTTAGTCCGCATTTTGCATGAATGGGAACATTACCTTCGTCCCCATGGGTTTATCATTCATACCGATCATGAGACTCTCAAGTATCTTAAGGGTCAAACTAAGTTGAACAAGCGTCATGCTAAATGGAGTGAATTTATTGAGTGTTTTCCCTATGTCATCAAGTACATGAAGGGTAAAGAAAACATTGTAGCGGATGCGCTTTCCCGTATATGCATGCTTGTCACCCAACTTGAATTGAATGACATTGGTTTTGAGCATATCCAAGACTTGTATGAGCATGATGCAACTTTTGCCATTCCTTATAACAAGTGTTTGTTGCATGCATCTTGGGAACGCTATTACCTAAAAGACGGATATCTTATGAGAGCTAACAAACTTTGCATTCCCAAGTCCTCTCTTCGTTTGTTGCTTTTGCAGGAATCCCATGGAGGAGGCTGAATGGGACACTTCGGACGCGACAAGACACTCGCTACGGTCTCCAAGAACTATTTTTGGCCAAAGATGGTTCGCGATGTCAATCGTTTCACCAACCGGTGTTCAACATGTCGCAAAGCTAAGTCCAAAGCTCAATCTCATGGTATCTATATGCCTTTACCAATTCCATACCAACCTTGGGAAGACATTAGCATGGACTTTGTACTTGGTTTGCCTAGAACTCGAAATGGGAAAGACTGCATATTTTTCGTTGTGGACCGTTTCTCCAAAATGGCACATTTTATTCCTTGCAACACGATAGACGATGCGTCACATGTTGCAAATTTGTTTTGTAGGGAAATATTACGTCTTCATGGAATGCCAAGGACAATTGTCTCGGACCGTGACGTCAAGTTCTTGAGTTACTTTTGGAAGACCTTATGCGCCAAGCTCGGAATCAAGTTACTCTTCTCCACGGCATACCACCCTCAAACCGACGGCCAAACGGAGGTGACAAACCGTACACTCTCCACTCTACTATGAGTCTTGATCACGAAGAACATCAAGGAGTCGGAGGAGTGTCTACCAATCGCCGAGTTCGCCTACAACTGTGCAAGACATTCAACTACCGGCAAGTCCCCTTTCGAAGTCGTCTATGGATTCAACCCATTGTCTCCATTGGACATTCTTCCTCTACCGCTACAAGAGCGCATCAACATGGACGCGAGCGACCGAGTGAACCACCTCACGAAGATGCATGAAGATACAAGGCACACCATAGAGCGCCAAGTACAACGACTCGCGACCAAGCGCAACGCCAACAAGTCCCCAATGGTGTTCCAACTGGGTGACCTAGTTTGGGTACATCTCTGCAAGGATCGTTTTCCCAAGGAGTGCAAGTCCAAGCTACTTCCAAGAGCCTATGGCCCATTCAAGGTACTCGCACGCTACAACGACAACACCTACAAGGTCGACATCCCACGAGACAAGTACAATGTGAGCGACACATTCAACGTCAAAGACTTGGACAAGTACCATGGTGACGAAGATCCCAATCCGTGGACGAATCTCTCCCAAGGGGGGGGGGAGATGATGCGGAGCATCCTTCCATCATCCCCATGGACTCTACACCGACACATCAAGCCCCACGTGGACCTATGAGAAGAGCGAGAACACGTGCTTTGGAAACCAAGGTGAACTCCTTCCTACTTAGCTTGCATATGGATACGAATGGAACATTGTTGCTACCTCACCAAGATATGCTATGTCTCATTAGGTACGAAGAGGAACACCACCAAGAGGCTTAGGAGCACCCCCAAGGAGAAGAAGAACCACCCCAAGGCCACGCGGACCAAGACGGAGTGCAACACCAGCAAAACTAGAAGTCCTAGGTGACCCCGTGCGCACGGGCCCTGAGACCCCGTGCACACGGGCTATCCAGGAAGTTGGCGCTGGAGCACCCCGTGCGCACGGGCCTGTACCGTGCCCACGGGACCCCCATGCGCACGGGCCCAACTTACCCCGTGCGCACGGGCCTTCCAGGATGGACGGCTGAGATCCCCAAACCGAGCCCCTCTTCATCTCTTTCGACCCCAAGACTATATAAACCGTACCTAGGGCTATGTTTAGGGTTAGCAAAGTATGAGCAAAGTATGAGATGAGATATTTGTGAGCTTTGCTCCTTCTACCTTCCAATTTGTGGAATCAAGACCCCTTTGGGAAGAATCCTAGTGGATTTCAGGACCTCCTCTAGGAGAAGACTATCTTCAAGACCTCATCTCCTAGGAGTGGGAAGAACTTTGCCATTGTATCTTTCCTTAGATTGTGTTTGTGACTTGTGGATCTTATGTTGCTATCTTAGTGGATGTGTAATTGGGGAATTGTTTGAGTGATTTCCTCTTTGTGTTCTTGAGAGTTTGCCCTTTTCCCCCTCCAAGTGTGAAAAGATCCCCTCTAGGATTTCATCCTATATCAGAAGGCCTTCGGGATGCCGTGCCAAACCCGTAGCAACTCGCCAACAAGAGGCACCGAGTTCGGGCAGGCCAAAAAGGAAGGTGGTCAGGACGGAGACGCCGGCACGGAGGTATGGAAAAACCCCGCTCCGTGGTTATCGTCTTTCTCAAAACGTAATGACGTCCATGTTTCTTTAACCGAAAAAACGCTCACCAGAATGTGTCCAGTGAGGCTGCCGATCATGCTTCCACCAGTCGGGCTCTAGGACCGGACATAGAGGCGGAAGCCGACATGGGGCGGACGCCGAATACTCCTCCTACAGAGGATGCAGATAGACTATCCGCTACAAATTCAGAAGTGGAGAGCGCCATGAACAATAGGCGTCGCCGAGCCATACTCCGTGACGCTTGCTTCTCCCCAGAGGCATACGCGTACCTCCGTGCTTCTCAAAATGGTCTAGCCAGAGCTACTGACCAGTATGTATGGGATGTATGGGTAAGCAAATCTGATGATTATATGTATCAGTAGCCCCTGAGACTTGAAATAGTTAGCAGAACTGATTTAAGGATCATCTATTGTGCAGGTTCTTACAGAGAAGAATACTCGACTGTCACAGGAGCTGGAGGAATGCAAGACCCAACTTCGGGCCACCGTTGCCGCATTGAAGGAACCTAAAAAGTCCCCAGCAGGTAACATTTGTTTCAAAGAATGATAGGTACCATATAACATGCGGCGTGGCTGCAGATCTAACAATAGATATTGCAGATGAATCTGTAGAGAATCCGGAGGACCAGCATGCCGTACGACAGCTAAAGGCTGGTGAACGCGTGCTGACTAAGGTCAGGCGGGAGAAAAACAATCTCCAAGACGCCAATACCAAGCTGAGCGTGGAACTTAAAGATGTTTGAGCCCAGCTTGCGGACTCCGAGAAGGAGAATAAGCGGCTTTGACACGGCATTTTCAGTAAGTGCTTCTATGTAAGAAGCCCCTAGGTATAATGAGCGCGGTTAGAGCATCTATAGTGTTCAAGCGAGGCACAAGTTGGCCCTTGAAGGCCTTGAGAAAGAATAAAAGAAAGAGAGAGAAAAAAGACAGATAATGTATATGCGAAAAATGGACAGAGGAAGGAGACGAACATAGAGTCCGGCGCTAGGCATAGAATCTTCGGAGCCTGGCTGTGTTCCATGGGTTTGGCTCAAGTCGATTATTCGATGCATCCCACAGACGGTACGCTCCAGTGGTCAGAACTTGGTCAATAATGAAGGGACATTCCCATTTGGGCTCGAGCCTGGTCTTTTTCTTCTCCGGCAGGCGTAGAACTAACTCGCCAACATTATAAGTTTTGGCCCGTACTTCTCTGCTTTGATATCTGGAAGCCTGTTGCTGATAGAACGCGGAACGGGCTTTTGCGATGTCGCGCTCCTCCTCCAGTGTGTCCAGACTGTCCTGCCGATCGAGCTCGGCTTCTCTTTCTTCGTACATGCGCACTCGAGGTGAGTCATGAATTATGTCGCAAGGCAGAACCGCCTCTGCGCCGTACACCATAAAGAAGGATGTATATTCGGTAGTACGATTCGGCATGGTCCGCAGCCCACAGAGTACGGAGTCGAGCTCCTCTACCTAGTGCGTGTTAGACTCCTTTAAGGACCGCACTAGTCTGGGTTTAATGCCTCTCATGATAAGACCATTTGGTCGCTCAACTTGGCCATTGGTTGTGGGTGATAGACTGAAGCATAATCGAGTTTGATGCCCATGTTGCTGCACCAGAGTTTTACCTCGTCGGCCGAGAAGTTCATGCCGTTGTCAGTGATGATGCTGTGGGGGATGCCATAACGGTGTACAACCCCGGATTTGGCCATTTTAACAGGTTTGGCTTCTATCCATTTGGTGAATTTATCCACCATGACCAGTAAGTATTTTTTCTTATGGGTTCCCCCTTTAAGGGGTCCAACCATGTCAAGCCCCCAGACCGTGAAGGGCCAGGTAATGGGGATGGTTTTGAGGGCGGTGGGTGGCATGTGGCTTTGATTTGCAAAAAGTTGGCAACCGGCGCAGCGTTGGACCAAGTCCTGTGCGTATGCCCGGGCTGTCGGCCAATAAAAACCTGTACGCAAGGCCTTGCTTACAAGGGCCCGGGATGAGGCGTGGTGGCCGCCGAGTCCAGCGCGAATTTCTACCAAAAGTTTCCGCCCTTCCACTTCGGAGATGCACAATTGAAGGACTCCGGCAGTGCTTTTTTTATACAGCTCTCCCTCGTGGACCCTGTAGGCTTTGGATCGCCGCACTATGCAGCGTGCCTCATTTTGGTCCTCGGGAAGTTCCTACCTAGTTAGGTAGGCCAAGAATGGTTCCGTCCACGGGGTGATGATGGCTATTATTACGTGGGCTGAAGATGTTATTTCGGTGGCAGAGCCACCGATTATGTCAGAGTGTTCGGTATCAGGCATTTTGGCCGGATCCGGACTATTGTTAACGGTGTCCCCTTCCCATACCACGGATGGCTTAAACAACCTCTCCAAAAAGATGTTGGGGGGGCCGCATTGCGTTTTGCGCCAATGCGGGCAAGGATATCCGCCGCTTGATTGTATTCCCGAGCCACATGGTGAAATTCAAGCCCCTCGAACCTAGCTGACATCTTTAGGACGGTGTTTTGATAGGCCGCCATCTTTGGATCCTTGGCATCGAAATCTCCATTTATTTGGGATATTGCGAGGTTCAAATCCCCACGCACCTCTAGGCGTTGAATGCCCATGGAAACTGCCATCCGAAGACCATGTAGCAGGGCTTCGTATTCGGCTGCGTTGTTGGAGTCTGTATACAATATCTACAGTACGTATTGAATTGTATCTCCGGTTGGGGACGTCAGGAAGACGCCAGCCCCCAGAACAGCCAGCATTTTGGAGCCATCAAAGTGCATGATCCAATTGGAGTATGCGCCGTACTCTTTAGGGAGTTCGACTTCCGTCCATTCGGCGACAAAGTCGGCCAATACTTGCGATTTAATGGCTCGCCGTGGTTTGTATGTTATGTCGAACGGGAGGAGCTCAATGGCCCATTTGGCAATCCGGCCCGTGGCATCACGGTTGTTTATAGTATCATTAAGTGGCACTTCCGAGGCTACTGTAATCGAACACTCTTTAAAGTAGTGTCGCAGCTTCCGGGATGCCATGAATACCGCATAGGCTATCCTTTGTTAATGTGGGTACCGTGATTTGCATGGAGTGAGGACAGTGGATACATAATATACCGGCTTTTGAAGAGGAAATTTATGTCCGTCCGCTTCTCGTTCGACGACGAGCACCGCGCTTACAACCTGATGAGTTGCCGCAATGTATAACAGCATTGGTTCGCCAATGTTTGGAGCGGCCAGGATTGGGTTGGTTGCCAGTATGGCTTTTATTTCTTCCAATCCGGCTGTGGCAGCGTCCGTCCACTCGAAGTGTTCGGTGCGCCAAAGGAGGCGATAAAGGGGTGATGCCTTTTCTCCTAAGCGGGAGATAAAGCGGCTTAGAGCCTCCACACATCCAGTTAATTTGTGGATTTGTTTGAGGTATGTTGGGGTAGCCAACTATGACAAAGCTCGGATTTTGGCCGGATTAGCTTCAGTTCCTGTACTGGAGACAATGAAACCTAGGAGCTTTCCGGCTGGTACGCCAAAAACGCATTTTTCCGGATTGAGCTGGATGTCATATGTTCGGAGGTTGTCGAATGTGAGCCTCAAGTTGTCTATTAGAGAGTCGACGTGTTTGGTTTTGACGACCACATCATCTATGTATGCCTCTACTGTTTTGCCGATCTGTTTCTCCAGACATGTCTGAATCATGCGCTGATATGTTGCGCCGGTATTTTTGAGCCCAAAAGGCATTGTGTTGAAACAGAAGGGGACGTATGGTGTGATAAATGCCATTACAGCTTGGTCGGACTCCGCCATCTTGATTTGGTGGTAGTCGGAGTATGCGTCGAGGAAACACAATGACTCGTGTCCTGCGGTAGCATCAATAATTTGATCAATGCGGGGGAGGGGGAAGGGATCCTTTGGGCAAGCCTTGTTGAGGTCCTTGAAATCGACACATAGGTGCCAGGATTTGTCCTTCTTTGGTACCATCACCAGGTTTGCTAGCCAGTCCGGGTGTTTTATTTCTCTAATGAATCTGGCCTCCAATAACTTGGCTAGTTCCTCTCACATAGCATGTCTCTTAGGTTCAGAGAAACGCCGAAGAGCCCGCTTGACCGGCTTGAATCCCTTTAGGATATTGAGGCTATGCTCGGCCATCCTACGTGGGACTCCTGGCATGTCTGAGGTGTGCCAGGCGAATCTGTCCCAATTCTCACGCAGGAACTCTCGTAGTGCGGTGTCCACGGCGGGGTTTAACTGTGCCCCGATGGAGGCTGTTTTGTAAGGTCCGTTGGGTGGACTTGGAATTTTACTATTTCATCCGCTGGTTTAAAAGAGGTGGAGTTGGATCTCTTGTAAAGTATGATGTCATCCCTGTCCACTTTGGAGCGTAGCGCAGTTAATTCCTCGGTAGAAAGGGCTTTGGATAATGCTTCGAGGGCCAATGCGGCTGTTTTGTTTTCGGCGCGGAGTGCTATATCCGGATCACTAGCAAGAGTGATGATTCCGTTGGGCCCGGGCATTTTGATCTTCATGTACCCATAATGGGGTATGGCTTGGAAGATCATGAACGCCTCCCGTCCTAAAAGGGCGTGGTATCCACTACTGAACGGGATCACTTGAAATGTAATTTCTTCGGACCTATAGTTCTCCGGCGTGCCGAATACCACATCTAGTGTGATTTTCCCAGCACAGCGTGCTTCCCGACTGGGGATGATTCCTCTGAAGGTTGTGCTGCTTTGCTCAATGCGGTTCCAGTCTATTTCCATTTTTTGAAGAGTTTCCTCATAGATGAGGTTTAATCCACTGCCGCCGTCCATGAGTACTTTGGTGAGTCGAAAGCCGTCCACAATTGGACTGAGGACCAGTGCAGCTGGTGCTCGGGCTGTTCGGAATGTATGTTCATCACTGGAATTGAAGGTAATAGCCGTGTCACTCCATGGATTCATTGCTACCACGTGGCAGATTTCGGCGAGGCTGCGGAGTGTTCGCTTGCGCCTATTATTTGATGCGAAGGTTTCAAAGGCTGTTAATACCGTATTGTTATCCACGGGATGGTGCTCTGTGGCATTTGGGATGAGAAGATCCTCACCACTTTTGGCCACCTGCTGGAGTACCCAACATGCTCTAAGGCTATGTGTTGGTATGGTATCCGTTGTACTATGAATTTTGCAGGGTCCGTTAAGCCATCCCTCCAATACGGTTCTATGCCCTGTAGTGGGTTTTTGTTTCTTTGTAGCTAACTCGGGTGTCTTATGATAGTGCACCCTTTTACTTCGGACTGGGTGTATATTCTGAGCCGGATAATCCCAAAATTTCGTTTCGGTTTTCCAGGCGCTTTCCATCGCACAATACTTTTGTACTATGGACGCCAAGTCGGCGAAGCGTGATATGTCACGGCGACTTACGGCGTTAAGGATTCCCTTGTCCATGCAATTATTGCAGAAAAATGAGACTGCGTCTTCCTCACGACAGTCCTTAACCTTGTTCATCACAAGGAGGAATCTGGCCCAATAATGATGAACTGTTTCATGGGGCTCTTGCCTGATGTGGGAAAGATCGTTTATGTCTGGGTGGGTGGGTGGATTTGAGTCCGAACCCCTACCCGATCTAAGACCCAGGGGCCGAGGAGTTTCCAATCTTGGAAGCTCGGATTTTGGAGTGTTGCCCGATAAGTCTGGCCCGCTGCCTGACTCTAAGTTCAGGGCTTGGGTGATGTCCTCCCGTAAACGGGTATCTGGCTCGGAGAGCTGAGGAATCCGGACATAGTTAGTCCTCAAGATAGAGGAAGAGTCGCCGCATTGTTCCTCCACCACCGCAATATGATGGGTGACCGGTGGAGAATTAATCTCCCTTTGATCTGGTTTAAGACCAATCCGATCATAGTCTTTAGCGACTCCCAAGGCGGCGATACGATCCAAGAGCTTGTTTAGGGAAGAGAGTTCCATTGGATCCATCTGCTCGGCGAATTCCGAGCCGACGTGGAGGCTGTTTTAGATGACCCGAGAGGTCATGGTCGGTGCAGCAGCCGAACGAGCGGGCATGATGAAACTGCCAAGCCAGAGAGTTTGGCCGACAGCCAGGGCTCTGCCGGCGGTAATGTTATTTTTAACAACGAGACGAGGCATCCTTCCTTATGGCGACAACACAGTGGAACTCTCGATGAAAGAAGCAATGTCGGTGTCAAAACCGGCGGATCTCGGGTAGGGGGTCCCGAACTGTGCATCTAAGGCGGATGGTAACCGGAGGCAGGGGACACGATGTTTTACCCAGGTTCGGGCCCTCTTCATGGAGGTAAAACCCTACGTCATGCTTGATTATTCTTGATAATATGAGTAGTACAAGAGTTGATGTACCACGAGATCGGAGAGGCTAAACCCTAGAAGCTAGCCTATGGTATGATTGTATGTTGTCCTACGGACTAAAACCCTCCGGTTTATATAGACACCGGAGGGAGCTAGGGTTACACAAGGTCGGTTACAAAGGAGGAGATATACATATCCGTATTGCCTAGCTTGCCTTCCACGCCAAGTAGAGTCCCATCTGGACACGGGACGAAGTCTTCAATCTTGTATCTTCATAGTCCATCAGTCCGGCCAAAGGATATAATCCGGCTGTTCGGATACCCCCTAATCCAAGACTCCCTCACCTTGCGTCCTCCTTTGTACCCCCTATCCCTTACTGTCAGACTTACTCCCACGACAGGTGGCAAGGTTAATGTCCGGATATGTTGTTTCCTTCTCACAAAAGCGAACTCTGTGCAAACCTAGGCCCCCTCGTGTGTATATAAACTGGAGGGTTTAGTCCAAAGAGGTTATCATAATTTTCATAGGCTAGACAACTAGGGTTTAGCCATTACGATCTCGAGGTAGATCAACTCTTGTAACCCCTATACTCATCAAATACAATCATGCATGACGTAGGGTTTACCTCCATTAAGAGGGCCCAAACCTGGGTAAATATTGTGTCCCACATGTCCCTTGTTACCATCAATCCTCAGACGCACAGTTCGGGACCCCCTACCCGAGATCGGCCGGTTTTGACACTCACATTGGTGCTTTCATTGAGAGTTCCATTGTGTTTTCGATATAAGGATCGATGGCTTGCCTTGTCATCAACGATGGTATAACTTCTAGAAGGAACCTAACTTCAGGACACGTCCTCCAGCTCGGTAGTTTCACCATGGGCGTGCGCACGGCCGTTAAGCCAATGTCGGCACCCATGATCGCCAAACATCACCTCCGCATCGGCCTAGAACACTTCGAAAAGATGAATCTGGTGGATATCTCATCCTTGAACGAGCTGCTAGATCGCATTGCTGCCCTGGGGCTTGCAACGGACTATGATCGGATCAGGATCAAACCCGATCAGAGGGAAATCAAGTCCCACCGATCACCCATCCGGTAGCGGTCGTTGAGGAACGAGCCGAAAACACCTCTTCCCCTAAGTGAAAAACCAGCTATGTTCGGATCTCCGAGCCCCTCGAGCCGGACACCCTTCCTTCGGACGAGACTTCATGTCCTCCGAACTTATGGTCGGACATAGAGCCCGGAAAGCACCTGGATCTTCCCAAGGCTGAACTAGTGACCTCGGAGATTTTTCAAGCTCTAGATTCAATCTTGGGCCAGTATTCGGGTTTTAACCCACCCAGCCACCACAATCAATACTCTCCAAGTAATTCAGGCCCTGTAGACATATGTGACCTAATGTATGTTCATCAGCAACCTTTGGAAACAGTCCATCACTTCTGGGCCAGATCCCTCCTTGTTAAAAACAAGATCAAAGATTGTTGCGATGACGAAGCAGTTCTGGATGTTTATCGTAATTGTACGGACGAGGGAATTCTGAACACCCTCAACCGCCGCCACATACAGACCTTCACGGAATTATCACACTTAGTACAGAAGTTGTCGGATTTCGGGTTCCTGCAGACCCTTGAGGTTCGAACACTGGGGTGCGCGCGGAGATTTCGCCTTCTACCTACCTGCACCCCTCCGCCTCGCTAAGATCTAAGCTATGGAAAGAACAGCACAAGAGACACAGGGTTTATACTGGTTCGGGCCACCATTGTGGTGTAATACCCTACTCCAGTGTGTGGTGTGGTGGATTGCCTCTTGGGCTGATGATGATGAGCAATACAAGGAAGAACAGCCTCGCGAGGGTCTGTTCTTGGCTGAGGGGATGAACTGCTAGGAGGAGTTCAGTCACCCTTCTCTCTCTCTCTCTCTCTTCTCGATTCTCTCTCCGATTTCCATCATAGCTAGTTTCTCTCTTGGCTTCTAGATTCTCCCTTCTTGATTCCGATTCTCCTACCCTGGGGGTGGCTAGTCCTATTTATAGGCAAAGGCCCTGGGCCTCTTCCCAAATATTAAGCGGGAAGGGCGCCAACAATTGGCCATTTTGAAGGGGAACATCTGGTACACTTATCCTGACTAAAGTTGGTCCTCGCCTGCCAAAGGCTCTAGTGGTGACGCTGGCTTGGGCTCCACAATGACTTCCTCCCTGCCGTTGGACTGGTCTTGGTCTCGTTGCACCGAAACGGGTGCCTTTGCTTGATGCTCTCGCCTGCGCTTGCTCCCTTTGCACCAAAGAGGAAAGAAGGACACTGCGCGGGCTGGCGCCCGCCTGGCACCCTTGGTCGTCATGGCTTGCGTCACGGGCACCTCGTGAGGTACCCCACCTTGATCTCTCCGCCTCCTCGTGAGCCAGCCTGACGAGGCCATGCCTGAGGAAGCTCCGTGTCGTCCGCCCCGCGAGGCTTGGCCCCTCGCGAGGGTCTTGGGTCTGTGTTGATGAAGATGGGCCGCGCTGGGCCCCCTTTTGAGCCACACCGCAGGCTGCAGGCAGGCAAGTCTGGGGAGCCCCGTTCCCAGAATGCCGACAGAAGTACCGTGCGAGGGAAAGCATATGGAAAGCCCAGAAAGCCCGGTTGGAACCCACTGCCTTTAAGCGGTCCACCACACGGGCAAAACGGATACACCCCTATGAGGTATCTGACCATAAGCCCGTTGGCATGAAAAACAAACCCCTCACAGGGCACAGAACCGTTTTTGACAAACTCCTCGACAAACCCTATCAGATACATGCGACGCCGAGTACTGAACCAACTCACAGCCTGCGGGCATGATGGATACTCCAGCAAGTAGCTAAAAGCGGTGAGGCTATCCTCACCAAAATTACTCTAGAGAAGCATTCTTCGGAGGATGACGATGTTAACTTATTTACGATCTTCGAGACCTTCTCTTCAAATAATCGAGGCAAAAGGATGCTCCCCGAACTCGCCGAAATCAACCAAGTAACCACAATGAACCCTTCGAACGATGCAGCCATAACTTTCACTGCCGACGACAAACCAAGGGCCCGATCAGTCCGATCACCAGCCGCCTTGGTCTTAAACCTGATCTTGGATGGCTTTTGACTTACCAAAGTGCTCATGGACGGCAGTAGCAGACTTAACCTCATCTATGAGGACACACTCAACAAAATGCAAATTGATAAGGCCCGCATCAAGCAAAGCAGTATGACCTTTCGAGGCATCATACCTAGTCGAGAAGCATGATGTTCGTGGAAAATCAAACTCGATGTAGTATTCGGCACGCCTAAGAATTACAGGTCCGAAGAGTTGCTCTTCCACGTGGCCCTCTTCAATAGCGTATATCACGCCCTTTTTGGGCGGGACACCTTCTCATGCTTCCAAGCCATACCCCATTACAGGTACATGAAGCTTAAAATGTCGGGGCCCAACGGAGTAATCACTCTCACCAGTGATCCGAATATAGCACTCCGTGCCGAAAACAAAACTGCATCCTTAGCCCTCGAGTCACTATCCGAAGCAACTGGGGCTAAAGAACTGACCACCTTGAGATCCACGGTTGATAAGGATGATGTGATCCTCGATAAGAGGCCCATATCTACCTCTTTCAAACCAGCAAATGAAATAGTTAAATTTCAAGTGCACCTGACGGATCCCAACAAACAGCGTCCATTGGAGCACAACTTGATCCAACGGTCGATTCTGCTTTACATGCAGTCCTGCACGAAAATTAAGACATCTTTGCCTAGCACCCTACAGTCATGCCCGAAATCCCATGCTGACTGGTCGAGAATAGCCTCAATACAATCAAGGGGGTTCAAACCAGTCAAGCAAATGCTACGGCGATTTTTCGAACCCAATTGACAAGCTACGGATGAGGAGCTAGCCAAACTACTCGAGGTTGGGTTCATTAGAGAAATCAAGCAACCCAACTGGCTAGCCAAGCTGGTCATGGTGCCGAAGAAGGATAAATCCTGGCGCCTTTGTGTCGATTTCAAAGACCTTAATAAGGCTTTCCCTAAGGACCCTTTCCCGCTGCCCCGCATTGACAAAATTATTGACGCAACGGCGGGACACGACTCATTGTGTTCCCTCGATGCTTACTCCGGATACCATCAGATTAATATGCAGGAGTCTGACCAGGCTGCAACAGCATTTATTACCGCCCCCGGCCTTTTTGTTTCGACACTATGCCCTTCGGGCTTAAAAACGCCGGTGCCACTTACCAACGCATGATTCAAACATGCTTGGAAAAACAAATCGACAAAACTGTGGAAGCATATGTGGATGATGTGGGCATCAAGACTAAACATGTCGAATCATTGGTGGACGATCTCTGCCTCACATTTGACAACCTCCGAACATAAGACATAAGGCTTAATCCATAAAAATGTGTTTTCGGCGTTCTAGCTAGGAAACTGCTCGTATTCATTGTTTCCAGTAGAGGAACTGAAGCAAACACAGGTAAAGTCCGAGCCCTGTCACAATTGGCCATGCCAACAGACTTAAAACAGGTCCAAAAACTAACTGGGTGCGTGGCAGCCTTAAGCCACTTCATATCTAGATTGGGAGAAAAGGCATTACCACTTTATCGACTCCTTTGACACACCAATCACTTCGAATGGACGGATGCGGCCACAACCGGATTGGCAGAAATAAAAACCTTGTTTGCAGGCAACCCAATCCTAGCCACCCCGGGCGTTGGCGAGCCTATGTTGCTCTATATATCCGTGACTCACCAAGTAGTGAGCGCCGTACTCGTCGTCGAGCGAGAGGAAAAGGGACACAAATTCCCCATCCAGAAACCAATATACTACGTATCGCCGGTTCTTACACCATGCAAATCCCGATACCCTCACTATCAGAAGAAAGCTTATGCAGTCTTTATGGCATCCGAAAGCAGTGGAACTATTTTCAAGAGTGTTCGATCACAGTGGCATCCGAAGTACCACTCAATGACATCATAAATAATTGGGATGACACCGGTCGCATAGCCAAATGGGCCATCGAGCTCTTACCATTTGACATAACATACAATCCATGCCGAGCTATTAAATCTCAGGTGTTGGCCAACTTCGTCGCCGAGTGGACGGAAGCCGAGCTCCCTAAAGAGTACAACACATACTCCAAATGGATCATGTACTTTGATAGCTCTAAAATGTTAGCCGGACTGGGAGCCGGTGTCATCTTGACATCCCCATCAGGGGACACAGTCCACTACGTGCTTCAGATCCTGTATATGGACTCGAACAACGCAGCCGAATATGAGGCACTCCTACATGGTCTCCGAATGGCTATCTCAATGGGCATACAATGCCTAAAGGTGTGAGGTGATTCAAACCTCGCCATATCCCAGATAAATGGAGAGTTTGATGCAAAAGATCCCAAAATGGCGGCATATAGAAACACCGTACTAAAAATATCTGCTCAATTCGAGGTGCTCGAGTTTCATCAGGTTGCTCGAGACAGTAACAGGCAGCGGACATCCTTGCTCGGATGTGTGCCAAGCACGATCCCGTCCCGCCTAATACCTTTGTGGAAAGGCTCTTTAGGCCATCCGTGGTGTGGCAGGACGAGAGCGGAAAAATTAGTCCAGACCTGATAACACCCCCGGTAGCCGAACAAGATTCAGGTATCATCGGGGGTACGGATACTAAAGTAACAACCTCTCCTCATGAAATCATGGCCGTTATTGCTCCATGGACCGAACCCTTCATGGCCTACCTTAATAGGTAGGAACTTCCTGATGATCAAAACAAGGCCCGTCGCCTAGTTCGACGTTCTAAAGCCAATAAAGTTCATGCAGGTGAACTATTCAAGAAAAGTACCACTAGAGTCCTCCAAAGGTGCATCTTCGAAGACGAGGGACAACAACTCTTGGCTGAAATACATGCTAGTCTGGGCGGCCATCACGTCGCAGCTCGGGCCCTTGTAAGCAAGGCCTTCCGGACACGTTTCTTCTGGCGGACGGCCCGAGCAGACACACATGCCCTTGTGCAACGTTGCGTAGGATGCGAGATCTTCGCCAATCAATGTCACATGCCTCCCACAGACCTACAAAAAATCCCTATCACGTGGCCTTTTGCAGTCTAGGGGCTGGACATGGTCGGACCCCTTAAAGGGGGAGCCACAAAAAGAAATATTTACTGGTTATGGTGGACAAATTCACTAAGTGGATAGAGGCCAAACCAGTGAAAATGGCTGAAGCAGGGCCAGTTATTGAATTTATATCCAGCTTGGTACACTGTTATGGTGTCGCGCATAGCATCATCACTGATAGCGGCTCCAATTTCACAACCAATGAGGTAAAAAAACTGGTGTGCAAACTTGGGCATTAAGCTCGATTATACATCCATCTACCACCCTCAAACTAACAGTCGGGTTGAACGGGCCATTAGCCTAATAATGAGTGGCATTAAACCCAGACTGGTGCGCTCCTACAGGAGTCAGATAAGCATTGGGTTAAGGAACTCGATTCCGTGCTCTGTGGGCTGCGGACTACACCTAATGGCACGACCAGATAGACACCTTTTTTCATGGTGTACGGCGCAGAAGCTGTCTTGCCCTGTGACATTATTCATGACTCACCTCGAGTGTGCATGTATGAAGAGAGAGAAGCCAAGATCAATCGGCAGGACGACCTGGATGGCCGTGAAGAGGAGCGCGATATTGCATGAGCCCGTTCCGCATTTTAAAAACAACAGGCTAGGAGATACCAAATCAAAGAAGTGCGGGCCAAGACTTATAATGTCGGCAAACTTGTTCTGCGCCTCCTCGAGAAGAAGAAGGGTAAGCTCAAATCAAAATGGGAGGGCCCCTTCATCATAGACAAAGTTATCATAGGAGGAGCCCATCGCCTTCGTAATGCATCAGAAAATCGCCTCAAGCTGAACACTTGGAATGCTCCTCGGCTCCGAAGATTCTACGCATAATTCGGCCATATCTTATTCTTTGTCCTTTTATTTTCCCTCTCTTTCTCTCCTCTTCCATTTTTTCCTATATCCTTCCCAGTGTATGATCAGATATGCCGAACTATTAGGGGTACACATCTTTAAATGTATACACCCCACTATGACTGGGGGCTTCTTTGACGAAGCTTATTATTAAAAGCTTGGAGCTAACATTAAATATGCCTTTTGTTATATACCCTTTTTTCCATTATATGCACCTCTATGACTTAAGTTTTTGCCAAGCCGGGATGCCTCGCTCCTGTGTTTATACCTTACGATCCCGATTGTTCGGCTAGGGTGTAAAGGAAGCACCTCTGCGATTGTTACAAACGGGTAATCTGGACCTGTACCTCGGACGGGTGAAGCCGAAAGCTAGCATTCTTAAGGGAATAATTGGTCGACAAGCAACGAAAGAATGTATATGTTTCTGTAACTCTTCTCAGAAGGGAAAATATACGGGGTTGGATCCCCATAATTAGGATCAAAGCCTAGGTAAGCATAATTAAGCATGCCAACCCAAGGAAAGGAACCCCTAACGGAACTATTTTCCTTGGAAGATGTTTCTTATGATAATTAAGTAATGTAACATAACTCACCCAACAAAAATTGGTCTGTTTGAGCAATATGGCTAGATTGCCTGGTTTCTAGACATAGTGCATGTTTTTTGCATTCCTACATATATCCGGATAAACTCCACATTCCTGGTTCGGAGGTTAAAGCCGAAGGCCTGCGATGATAATTTTTTTACATGTTCGGTTGGAGACAAGGTTGATCAAAAAGTACATTGATACATTGAATCAAATGCCTACTCCTTATCTATACCATCTGTAAGACAGTCTAAACTATAGTCTTCTTGCGAATACTTTGCAGCTGTCATTACTTGGTCATACACCAAGTTCACCGGAATCTCTTTCCCATCTGGTCCCTGTGGTCCAACTCGGGACATATGATTCAGATCTAGCTTGGTATGGCATGTTTTCACCATTGCCTAGGCTTCTCGTGCGCCTTCACGACATGTGGACGTCTTCCATAGCTCAAAGCTGCGCTAAGCACCTTTGAACAGGCTCGTCAAACCCTCCATACTTTCTAGAGGGATATCGGATGGCCATAAAGCCTTGGACATACTCCTCATGGCTTTCTGACCCTGCTCATGCACCACGGATAGCTCCTTAAGCACATCGCCTCGAAATCTGGATACTTCTTCTTCAGGCTGACCAGTTAATAGATCTGCATCAACAGAGTTAGGAAATTCCAAATTATGGAATAATATGAGTCTCTCTGATGGTTCTAAAAGTCATACCGAATATGCCGCCTTTCAACTTCTCATTCTCTTTTCGTGCGGCCGATAACTGAGCCTTTAAGCTCTTTATCTCTTTGGATTGTTTGACTTTTTCCTCCTCATGTTTATTCTTCTGACCAGTGGTCATTGCGGCCTTTTTAGTCTCTACAAGCTTAGCGATGACGGCATTCAGCTGTGTCAGGTTTGTTTTCAGTTCATGGGACATCACACCATTCTTCTCCTTGAGAACCTACAGGTCATATCGATACTTAAATCGGTTGGCCTCACCGGTTCCTGTCTCGGGGGCTACTGGCAAATATCTATTAAATTCTCGTATACTCCTACTTGCATATCCTTTGAGAACAGTTAACTAACTCCGGCAAGTCTGTCTCGAGCGGCTCAGATATATGCATCCACGGAGCTGAGTGTTGTAAATTCCTTCTCAGAAAAAGCTGGAGCATGCATGGCCTCTTTCAGTAGACGATGATTCATTACGCTCTCCACCTCAGAATTCATGATAGATATGTCATCCGAATCCTCATGAGGGGGAAGATCTAGCACTACATCAATCCTCGTCCTGGTTGACGAGTCCGGTGTCGGATGGGCTGACATTCGGCTAGCAGGGCATTTTCCCACTGTCTACCACGTGCTCCTCCTAAAACAAAAGGTAGAAGGGAAATTTAACAATCCGAACTTATGCTTAGGCACATGTCAACGGACATACCCCTTTGAAGATGGAGGGGGCTCTATATCATTGCTGGTTTCCTTTCGTTTTGAATGATTACCCTGCATAGAGGCCGCTCTCGAGGGAGTGCGGCCTGCCGAGCGCCGATCCTATGAAGTACAATTTAGTATAATGGATAAGGTGCAAGTAGGGACCTCTTCTCGAGAAATCTCTTTGAATACTTACAATGGAGAAGGGGTAAAGGCGCGGGTAGTCGGCCGCAATAGCCACTTCAGAGACATCAAGGCTCGCTTGATAAAATACTCCATCATCGAACTCTATGTATATATCTGGATCCTCGTAGAAGCCAGGGTCTTCGGCCCAATTATGATCCTCTGGCTGTGGGGTGGGACAGTGAAAGTCCTCGATCATCTTCCTCCATGATTGTTTTAAGACAACAAACAATAATTTTTGATTAGTGTGGCATGATAGCAGTAAAGCAGCACTGATGATCAAAATCTTACCCATTCAATGGGCTTGTACATGGAATAACCTTCTCGGCTGTTTAAGCGGAGGAAGTCTTCTTTTCCCCCTTATATAGATCGACCAGGATCATGGCCAATTCTTCAGGGGTGTCCGGACCCTTGCGTTTGTAAGGAGATGCATCGTCTTGTCCGTTTGAGCACCATAAAGGAGTCACTCTGGACTAAAGGGGTTGGTTGGATACATAGTTTCATTGCAATGGCCATGACTTCGATTATCGAGAGCTCGGTGTGAGCTAGCAATCTAACCTTGCTCACCAACCTTTTTATTTCCATGCTGTCTTCCTCCATGGGACTTCGGGGACGCCAATTGAGGCGTTTCTTCAAAGGAGAGCTAGAAAATTCAGGGAGGCCGCACCGAACTAGGTCTGGAAGTGGGACATCATCAATATAAAACCACTCCGAAGACCATTCTAGGCATACCTCTTTGGGAGTTCCAATAGGATAGCCTGATCTGGCTATGCGCCATACTTCGATGCCACCCACTTGAAATATGGAGCCCCCTCGATGGTGAGGGACGAGGCAAAAGAACTTTCTCCATAATTCCAAATGGGCCTCGTAGCCTAGAAATAGTTCGTGAAGAGCGATGAAGCCTGAGATGTGCAGAATTAAACCTAGGGTGAGGTTGTGCTGCTGGATATCGTAAAACTCTAACAGACCCCTTAGAAAGGGATGGATCGGAAATCCTAAGCCTCACAAGAGGAACGAAATGAAGAACACTCTCTCCTCCTTATTGGGGTTGGGGAAGTTTTCATCCCGTACATCATTGCCAATCGAAGCTAATCCCGCTCGTACGGGGACTAGATCTGCGAGGGGGAGATATCCTTGCATCTGGAGTCGACTCAACTGAAGATGAGACACTGAACAACTCTGCCAATCACCATCTTAAGGGACATGGGGGCGCGGAGAAGAGCCTGGGGCGTTGGCCATGTTTTGTTTTTCATGGCTAGACCTGGTATTCTCTTCGTGATGTGGATGGTGCTTGGGGATCTAACCTCTTTATATAGGCGTCGTCCCTATCTGGCTAGGGGTTTTCTTTTTTGGGTAAAAATTATTATGGACCGTCCCCATTTGCTCAGCGCATGGAAATCGAGGCGATGACTGGGAAGGAGTCGTAAAGGCAGAACGTGGAAGGCAGGGACAAGTTTTTATCCGTCCAAGGAATGATGAAGAACTAACCTTGCAAAAGACAAAGACATAAGCCAGATACTGCATCGTCATTGGAAGACCTGTTTGGGGGCTACTGAGGGAGTCCTTGATTAGGGGGTCCTTGGGTGTCTGGGCTATTTGATACGGGCCGGACTGATGGGCCATAAAGATACAAGAAGAAGACTTTCCCTAGTGCCCGGGTAAGACTCTTGTATGTGTGGACGGCAAGGTTGCTGGGTTCCAGGGAGTCGCCACTCCTACTGGAGGAGCTGCCGGCGGGGCCAGGGGCAAGTTCAGCACCCATGGTCGCGCCGCATGGACTGCCTCTCCCGATGTAACACTCCGGGCGCTGGCCGTCCTCGTCAAAGACCTTGAAGAACAGCATGGAGGCACTTTCGTACTCGAAGTGGATGGCAAGGGCTCCCTCTGGCCAACAAGCGCAGGCAACCTCGCCCCAACCATGGGCCATAAAGATGTCACCCGGGGGGACGACCTCGACCTCCGCCTCCTTGGCCAGGCTACAACACCTGGCGTGTTGCAGCCACAACCCGAGTGCCCCCCTTGATGGCATCTCCTCGGCGAAGAACCTCGGGAGCTCGATCCACATGCGCTGAGGCGTTGCCGCCCACACCGCGAACTCCCGCGAGGTGCCCTCGGCGTGGGTTCGTTGGTCGGTTGGCCGCGCAGCCACGGCCAGCCCGCCGTGATCCCGCGCCGAGCGGTGCTGGGCACTGTCACCCTGCCCGCGGATCTGCGCGTGGGCGTATAGAGGGACCGGGAAGTCAGGCGGAGGTCGCTCGTACCAAGGGCGCGTCACCTCCTACCCCTCGCCAGCATCGCGAGGGCACCCAAGCCTCTTCTTCGGTGGAAGAGGCCCGGGCTCTACTTAAGGGGGTTTTCCGTTCTCCGCCGTGGTGAACCTCCAGATTGGTGCCACAGATGCTACGACAAGATGGCGAGACGAAGAAGAAGGAGCGGGCTACGAGGAGAGGCCAACAACTGGCCTCCATGATCCCACGGAATGATGATGTTTCTCTGCATGCAGCAAGCTCTTGTCAAGTCAAATGGTTGCCAAGGTAGCGTGGGAAGAGGAGACGCCCACGCCCCAGCAAGAGCCATGCGCCGACCAAGGCCGCATGCGGTTAGGGCCCGCGGCGCTCTACACTTGCCCTTTGGCTTCGCCTCAAAGCCAAGTTCGAGCGCGCCTTGGGCCCTGGGTCTAATGTCGGCATTCTAGGAATGGGGGTACCCAGACTTGCCGGCGTGCAGCCCATGGTGTGGCCCCACCGACGGCCTAGTACGGCCCACCTTCACCATCAACAACTCAAGACCCTCGCGACGGGCCAAGCCTCGTGAGGCAGACGACGCCAAGACCTCCAGTAGGAGCGGCCCCCTCAGGGTGGCTCCTAAGGAGCGGAGATTCCTATGCAAGCCTCACCTCGCGAGATTCAGGTGACGTGAGCCATGATGATCAAGGACAGGCGGACGCCAGGGGGCGCAGGACAACAGTTTCCTCTTTGGTGCTAAGCAGGCAAGTGCAGGCGCGGAGTCCAGAGGAATCAGCCAAAGGTTTTCATTCCCGTGCAACAAGACCAAGACCGCTAGGACGACAGGATGACGGTCATCCCCGTGCCAACCATGGCGTCACGACCAGAGGCTTTTTGTAGGCAAAGACCACTTTTGTCTAGATAACATGTCCTAGCTGTCTCCCTTCGAATTTGGCCGTTGTGGGATCAATTCCCGCCTTCATTTGGGAAGAGGACCAAGGCCACTATAAATAGGGCCTAGCCACCACCATAGAGAGGGATCAGAACCCGATTGGATACATTATATCCTCGCTAGCTCACCAGCCCACTCGAGCACAAGAACACGCCTCCTCCTGAGGTTGTTCTCCCACTGTACTAGTTCATCCTCAGCCCCTTCAGGCCAATCCACCACAGGATTAGGGTTTTACAACGCAAGGTGGCCCGAACCTGGGTAAACTGTTGTGTCCCATTTCCTTCCAGTTCATCGAGCTAGGTCGTGAGATGAGTAGGTAGACTAGGGAGGTTGATTTCCTCGCACGCACCCCGGAGTCCAAACCTCTCAAGGGTCTGCGGAGCCCGAAATCTGACATTTGGCGCACCAGGAAGCGGTGCGTTGGAGCCTCTGTTCTTCTAGATGATCCGCCACCGCCTCGCAGTTCCGATGGCCGATGCTCTGAGGGTTCATGTCGAGCACTGGGTTGCTTGGCCTACTCGAGCAGTGTCGTCCGCCCAAGAGGATCTCAACTCCACGCTCCTGCTGGCCCACACGCCGCCCAATGTCGTCGGTCGTGAGCGGCGCCGGTCACCGCCGCCTGCCCTCACGCCACGTCATGCGCGCGCCACCACATGGTATTCGAGCTATGCCGCGACGATGGCGCCACACACTCACCAGGAGCAGGCAAACATGCGACCCGCGCTCATCGTGGCGCGGGAACTGCTATGATGCAAGTTGGCGGAAGGCGACCGTGACTCCCTGCTGGAGCGGGTCGTCGAGCTGCTTGATGCCAACTGTAGGGGTGCGACACCCTTCTACACCATGCCTACGTCACAAACGACATTGGGGGCGCGTGCTGGTGATACGTCTTCGTCGTATCTATAATTTTTCATTGTTTTATGCAAATATTATACAACTTGTATACACTTTTGGCAACTTTTTATATGATTTATTGGACTAACCTATTGGTCCAGTGCCCAATGCCAGTTCTTGTTTTTTCTTGTTTTTTGTATCACAGAAAATCCATATCAAACAATGTCCAAAGGCGATAAAAATTTACGTAGAATTATTTTGGATTATATGTGATTTTTAGGAGGTGGAATCACCGCAAACGAGGGCCCACAGAGCCCACAACCCACCAGGGCGCGCCAGGCATCCCTTGGCATGCCCAGGTGTCTTGTGCCCTCCTCGAAGGTTGGTTGGGGCCATTCATCTGGCACAAGAAAGATAATTTATGGAAAAAATCATGTAAAACTTTCTGTGCAATCAGAGTTACGGATCTCCAGGAATTTAAGAAACCGTGAAGGGCCAGATCTCGGGAACACGAAACAAAAAAGAACAAAGAGGGAGATCCAATCTCGGAGGGGTCCCTGTCCCTCCGCTGCCATGGACATCAAGGACCAAGGAAGAAGAAGAAGGAGGGGGCTCTCTCCCCCTTTGCTTCCGGTGGTGCCGGAGTGCCGCCGGGGCAACGATCGGGACGGTGATCTACATCAACAATCTTGTTACCGTCAACACCAACTTTCTCCCCCTCTATGTAGCGGTGTAACACGTCTTCTCCCTACTATAATCTCTACTCAAACATGGTTCTCAACTCCATATATTATTTCCCAATGATCTATGGTTATCCTATGATGTTTGAGTAGATCCATTTTGTCCTGTGGGTTAATCGTGATCTTGGTTGGTATGACTGTATATTTTATTTATGGTGCTGCCCTACTATGCCCACCGTTCTCACGCGAACATGAGTGTCCCCTGCTGTAGTGTGTTTCAATATGTTCATGGTTCGCTTATGGTGGGTTACGAGAGTGAAAGAAGCTTAAACCCGAGTAGGTGGGCTACGGCGTATGGGATAAAGAGGACTTGATACTTAATGCTATGGTTGGGTTTCATGACCTTAATGATCTTTAGTAGTTGCGGATGCTTGCAGAGTTCCAGTCATAAGTGCATATGATCCAAGTAGACAAAGTATGTTAGCTCATGCCTCTCCCTCTTATAAAATTGCAAGAATGATTACCACTACTTGTTATCGATTGCCTAGGGACAAATAACTTTCTTGTTGACACAAACCCTTTCTACTAAACACCTAACTTTTATTATCTTGCAAAGTAATTCTAGTTTTATTCTTGCAAAGTAGTTCTAGCATCACACCTACAAATAGTTTCATACTTGTTTCCAGTAAAGCAAACGTCAAGTGTGCATAGAGTTGTATCGGTGGTCGATAGAACTTGAGGGACTATTTGTTCTACCTTTAGCTCCTCGTTGGGTTCGACACTCTTATTTATCGAAGAAGGCTATGAACGATCCCCTATACTTGTGGGTTATCGAGTCCTTTTTCTGGCGCCGTTGCCATGGAGCAATAGAGTGGGGTGACTATTCTCGTGTGTGCATGTTTTCTTTATCATTAAGTTGTTTTTATTTCTTGTTCTAAATTATTCTCTATCTTTAGTTGTGGACATGGAACACGAAACACCAAAAAAATTAGTTGTACTTGCTACTCATGGAGATGGGGAACCTCCTAAAACCCTCAATGCTCGTTATGTGAAAGATATTATGCACTGCTTTGATAATCCTGAGAAAAACCCATTCAACTATTTTGTAACACCCCGGATGTAACATTCCGTAATTCTAACTCCAACTCTTGCCATTTCCGGCTATGTGATATGGTATTCCCTCGTGGTTGGGTTTTTTTCTTCGTTTTTGCATTTTGTTCATGTCATGCATTTCATCTCATGTCATCATGTGCATCTCTTTTGAAGTCGTGTTTGTCTCATGTATCCGGTTATTTTCCTTGTTCTTCGTTTCACAATCCGACACTCCCACATGCACCCGTTGCACCCCTCAAATCTTGTTTCATGAGCGGGAGAAAAACGATCTCGGAATTGGTCGAGATTTCCGAGTGGCCTTGGTACATCACCGGTAGGCCGCCTGTCAAATTTTGTTCCATTTGGAGATCGTTTGATGCCCCAACGGTTAACCAGGTAACCGTAAAAGCCCCTCTCTTGTTGAAGCCCAACACCCCTCCAAAACAGCCCACTAGCCCATCTAAACCCCCTCCATGCTATCTGTCGTTGAATCACGATTGTGTGGGCAAAACCCGCACCCCATTTGGAGTCTCCTAACTCCCCCTACCTATAAATATGCCCCCCCCCTTCGAAATTCGCAGATAAAACCATAACCTTCATCCCCTCGCGCCGCCGGACATGTTGCCCCGGCCAACCGGGAGGCGACATGTCACCTCGCCACCGCCTGGACCTAGTCGCTACGCGTCCCCTCACCCGGGCCGCCCCACTTCCCCGTGTGTCCACCGCGCGGGCCCACCGGGCCCGACCGCAGCCCTCCCGGCCCGAACCGCCGCCGCCGTCCATGGGCG
>NC_041384.1:353001415-353184053 GCF_002162155.2 Triticum dicoccoides | reverse complement strand
CCGAGCTCCCCCTCTCACCATCCTCGTCCCCCGCCATCGAGCACCATCGCCGACGTAACCCGCCCCATAGCCACCGTTACCTCGCCTCGACCCCGCCACCTTGCCGCCAACCGCCGCCGCCACCGCGGGACCACGCTGCCCACTCCAGCCAGATCCGACCTTGCTGGTGCCCTCCTCTCCGATGACTCCTTCCTCTACTCCTACCACCGCTCCTTCCATCTTTGGCAAGACTCCGGCGACTACTCCAGCCGCATCGCAATCCTGCCAGCAACCCTAGATCTGAGGTTGACCTCGTTTTTCTTCTAAGTCCCGAAATCTTCATATTATGTGCCCATGTTCATCATGTCATATCTCCATGCTCATAACTCCTTTTTGCGCATATAATATATCAAAATGTTCGTCTCGTGATGTTGTTCATGTTAGTGTAATTTTCATAAATGTTACTGTCCATATTGAGGCCCTAATCTTCGTTGCAAAAGTGCAATATGATGTTGTCTGCTGGAATTTATCATAACTTGCTGATTTGTCATTTTCATTGCATTTTGTGTGTGCATCCTATGAGCGTGATGTATAGATGTTTTCGGAGCATCTCCATGCCATATTTACATAGGTGCAAGCCTTGTATTTTTATGAGCTACATGGTGACTAGCACAAGCATGCATAGTAGGCCTCATGATGTTACTGATTTCAGACAGTAATTTTGCTATGTTATCATTTTGCTACCAGTAGTTCCATGGACATTTTGAGTTAGTTCAGTCAGAGTGTTTTAAAGCTATGTTACATTTTGAAGCTATGTTGTCATGTTGCTAACAGTAGTTCCATGCACATTTGGAGTTAGTTCAGTAAGAGTGTTTTGAAGATGTGGTATTGCGCTATCCTTTCATGCCTCTGGTTGTAATTATGGAGTAGTGTAGCATGTCATTTCCATGCTCTACTTTTGCTAAATATTGTTCCTGGCAGATTGTTAACATGAAGTTCAATTTTGCCATGTGTGTTGCTGGTGATACATGTACCCTATGAACTTGCTCTTTCCATGCTTAGCTTCATGAATATGTCTACTTACTGTTGGTTACCTTGTGATGCCATGAAATGCTTTGTGGTGAGTGGCATGAGCTTGCAAAGTTGCTATCATGAATCTGTTTCTGCCATGCTCTGTTTTCTACAAAGTCTGAAACATATCATATCACTTGCCATGTGTTGCTTTGGTGCTACCATCTTATCCATGCATCTATGGTTAAAGTCCAGTAAGGGAGTTTTGTTCTTTGACTTTAGTACTACATGCCATGCCTTTGTTTGCCATGATATGGTCCTATATCATGTTGTTTGATAGCTCTAAACATTGTTACCCGATGTTGTTTTTGACATGTTTAGTATTTTCTCAGTCTGTGAAGATGTTATCATTTGCATTTTTGACATGCTATTTTAGGATTGTTCTAGTGAGTTGTAGCATAGTTGAATGCCATGTACTTTGTTGCTAAGTTGAAGTGTTATAGCATAGTTTCTTGTTGCATCCTAAGTGCTATGATGTTGTTAATCGCAGTTTTGCATCATTCTTGTTTTGCTTGTCATTTGCAAACCGTGCATCCATTTCTGGTGATCCTTATATGAATTTCGACCAAAATCACTCACTCTTCCCAGCGGCATACTTGGTTTCCTAAGTTTATGCCTTGATCATCCTTTCCCTTCTAGAGTACCCATATGCATTGCACGTCATATCTTGCATTCCATGCCATGTCTTGCATCATGTTGCTTGTGCATTGCACCGTGATTGATTGTTGTTCCGTTGCTTGTGTTCTTGCTTTGGGTAGAGCCAGGAGATGAGTACCTGAGCGAGAAACCTGTTGAGTACGCTAACGAGGAGCAAGCTTTTGACAACTCTGATAACTTTGCAGGCAAGATGACCATTACCCTCGATATCACTTCTAACTTTTCTTGCTATTTGTTCGTTCTATCGCTATGTCGCTCTACCTACCACTTGTTTATCATGCCTCCCATATTGCCATGTCAAGCCTCTAACCCACCTTCCGAGAAAATCATTGTTTGGCTATGTTACCGCTTTGCTAAGCCCCTCTTATAGCGTTGCTAGTTGTAGGTGCCTTGGAGGTTGTTCCATGTTGGAACATGATTATGTTGGGATATCACAATATCTCTTATTTAATTAATGCATCTATATACTTGGCAAAGGGTGGAAGGCTTGGCCATTTGCTTGGTGTTTTGTTCCACTCTTGCCGCCCTAGTTTTCGTCATACTGGTGTTATGGTCCTTGATTTGCCTTCCTTACGCGGTTGGGGTTATGGGACCCCCTTGACAGTTCGCTTTGAATAAAACTCCTCCAGCAAGGCCCTAACAACCTAAACTTTTCCCTTGGGAGTTATAAACTCGAGGGTCATCTTTATTTAACCCCCTCGGGACATTGTTCCTCTGAGTGCTGGTCCAACCTGGGCGATGTCCAGTGCCCCCCTGGCAACCAGGGTCTCAGCCAACCCGACGTCTTGCCTATCCGGTGTGCCCTGAGAACGAGATACGTGCGACTCCTATCGGGATTTGTCGGCACATCGGGAGGTCTTACTGGTCTTGTTTTACCATTGTCGAAATGTCTTGTAACCGGGATTCCAAGACTGATTGTGTTTTTCTGGGAGAAGTAATATCCTTCGTTGATTGTGAGAGCTTGTGATGGGATAAGTTGGGACACCCCTGCAGGGTATAAACTTTCAAGAGTCGTGCCCACGATTATGTGGCAGATGGGAATTTGTTAATATCGGGTTGTAGAGAATTTGACACCTGACTTAATTAAAACGGATCAACCGCTTGTGTAGCCGTGATGGTCTCTTTTCGACAGAGTCCGGGAAGTGAACATGGTTTGGGTTATGTTTGAATGTAAGTAGTTCAGGATCACTTCTAGCTTCACAGCCGTTGCCTAGTTTCTCATCTTACTCTTGTACTCGTATGTTAGCCACCATATTTGCTTAGCGCTTGCTGCAACTCCACCTCATTACCTCGTCCTACCCATAATCTTAAATAGTCTTGATCTCATGGGTTTTGAGATTGCTGAGTCCTCGTGACTCACATTTACTACCAAAACAGTTGCAGGTACCAATGATACCAGTTCAGGTGATGCTACCGAACTCAAGTGGGAGTTCGACGAGGACCTTGGTCATTACTATGTGTCGTATCCTGATGATCAGTAGTGGTGCCCAGTTGGGACGATCGAGGATCTAGCAGTTGGGTTTATCTTATTTTCATTTGGATTGTCCGTAGTTGGACTATGAGTGTACTCTGATGATGTATAAAATATTTCATCATTGTGTGGCGTGGCTATTGTAAGCCAACTCTATTTATCCCTTTCTTGTTCATTACATGGGATTGTGTGAAGATGACCCTTCTTGCGACAAAACCATAATGCGGTTATAACTCTAAGTCGTGCCTCGACACGTGGGAGATATAGCCACATCGTGGGCGTTACAACTTGGTAATCACGCCATCCCCGACTTAGGAGCCCCCGTGCTTGATCGAATCATTGATGTTGTTGAGTCCAGAACAAAAATGTTTTGAGTATTAGGATAATATATATCAGAGAGTAGGTTTCTTTTTACTGCTTAGTCCCCTTCGTCGCTCTGGTGAGGCCTCCTGATGTGGATGTTTTGTCTTTCCTCCCCTCAATTTCACTAAAAAAATTAGGATCACGCAGGTATCTTGGGATCGTTCCGACATTCTTGTGACGAGTACATTGTTCTTGGTGCCTCTTGACATTTAGGGGTGTGGAAGTGTCCCGGGGAGTTGAGCTCCGAGGTGTTGTCGTCACAATTTTATCGTTGCAGTTCTGGAATACCTGAGTTCGCCGACATCGAAAATCTCTTTTATGCAGTTAGTGGTGAGATAACCTCGATGCCACCTAGTACTAGGGAGGGAGTTGGGGAGTATTGCCATAGCTTATATAACGGATGCTTTTCGAAAGTTGAGGTACACAATTTCCGGAGTTTTCTTGGTTATGTGTTAACTGATGGATACAGTTGGCGCGTAGGGCTTGTTAGTTGTGTGATATATATTGTGCCTCCCTATGTCCCCAACACCAGATTACATAACCAGAAAGTTTTAGGAGTTAATAGGTGGGAATTCAAGTAGCTCTAGTTATTCTTCCGACATATATTTGGTATGTGATTGGGCGATCATTAGCACTTATTTGTTCCAGTTGTACCTTGTTGTTTCATTCATCAACCTTTATCTAAGTGGCTTCTCACCTTAATGGTCGTGTAATGTGAACTTTGGAATTCATTCGTTGATTCTATGTTCGAATGTGTATTGTGAAGACTATATGTTGTAATTTCTATCCATTGATTTAGCTTGTATATCTGTCTATCATGGTTATAATGCATGTCACCCTCTTTAGGATGGCTCCTCCAACGCGTCTGAATCTGGACCGCAATGATGGGAGTTAGGCGAACCCTCCACCTCCGCCACCACCTCTGCCTCCGGAGGCATGGAAAGCTATCATGGCAGCCACTAACGCCAACACCCAGATGCTTTTGCAACTCTTGCAAGAGCGCAAGAAATGGCAAGGCAACCAAGGAAATCAAGGTCAAGGGCAGTTCAACAACTAGCCTTACTTTGCTACCCTCAACCAATTCCTTGAAAATCAGCCAAAGTCTTTCAGCAACTGTGCTGAGGCCACGGACGCCGATGATTGGCTCATGGATATCAGCAAGCATTTCGAATGTAGCAATGTCAGGCCTGAGGACTATGTCTAGTTCGCTTTGTTTCAGCTCAAGGACCAAGCTGCTGATTGGTATCAAGAATACAAAGATTCCAGAGGAGGTCGAGTGATTACCTAGGATGACTTCTGCCGGGATTTCAAAGCTCACCACATTCCAACTAGTGTTGCTGAGAGCAAGCGTAAGGAATTCCACAGTCTCAAGCAAGGAAGCATGTCTGTGTACCAATACAACATCCAGTTTCAGAAACTTGCTCGCTTTGCAAGGCAGGATGTTCCTGACAAAAAGAGCATGATCTATCACTTCAGAGGTGGCCTCAGAGAAGATCTGCAGTTAGATCTCATTCCTGTTGAGCCTACTACGTTCGGTCAATTCTATAACATGGCCCTCAAGCAAGAAGGTGCTCAGCTCAAGTGTGAGGCTTCAAAGAAGAGAATCAGGGATGCAGTCCAGTCTTCTTCTTACTCATAGGTGGCAGCTAAGCAACAGAAGTTCTGGCTTCCTCCTTCTCTGTTTCGTCAGTCCTACCAGCAGAAGAACAAACTTGGCCATGGATCTTCCCACCCACCCAACCCAGGCTATCAGAACGAGTCTCAGACTCAAGCTCCAAGGTCAAGTGCTCCTCCTTCTTATCATCATCCACTCTCAGAGGTGACTTGCAACAAGTGTCAGTAGAAAGGTCACTATGAAAACAAGTGCTTCAACCAAAGGCGCCTTCCTCCTCCTCCTCCTCCTGTGAGGTCTTCAAGCAATGCAGTGGTCAAGCACAATCCCAAGTATGCAAGGGTGAACATGATGAATGCAGCTCAAGTAGAGGATTCTTTAGAAGTGATCATGGGTAATTTTCTAGTTAATGATATTCATGCAAAAGTTGTATTTGATACTGGTGCATCTATTTCATTCATATCAAGACCTTTTGCATTGATGCATCTATTTCCTCTCCGAGTTTGTTCATGAATACCAAAATGATGGCTCCGAATGTTTCCATCAAGATGGGCAACTATAAATTTCTGTCTTCTCCAATGGTTCTTGGTGACTCTGCTATGATCTAATTCTCGGCATGGACTGGCTTTCTAAGCACAATGCTCAACTTGATTGTGTTGTTAGGGAGATTTTGTTGACACACTCTTCTGAGGATGTGATCATATATGTCGTGTAGCGACCCGACCTCAGACGATCAAGTCTCTGTGCTTTAGTGTCATCCCTGGATCGGTAATGCTGACACACACAATACTTGAATGGATTTATAACAGAGTAGAAATCACACACATATTACATCGATAGTCTCAAGAGAGAACTTAATACAATAAATATGTCTTAAGGCCATCTAATTAATATAACAACGGAAGGCTCGGAAGATAATGTGAGTCCATCAACTCCAACGGCATAGCTGAGTGCATGACAACGACCTAGCACACCATCCTCCTCATCTGAAAAGTCCGCAACATGATATTTTGCTGCCCGAAACGGGTCAGCACATGGAATATGCTAGCAATATAACATAGTAGATCAATGAATAGATAAATGATATCACTACATGCATATATGGCCGGTGGAGGCTCTAGGGTTATATTGTTTTTGCGAAAAGCCAATTTTCCCTACAACAAAGGAATAAATTTAATTTAACTATCTTGGTGGTTGAAACATCATTGAGAAGGTTCCTCCAACTCAATCCAAATTAAATTAATCATTAACATCCCAACAAATTAATTTTAGAGTGATGAGATCCAATCAATAAATCAAGTACCACATACTCAAGATGTCCATAACCGGGGACACGGCTAACCATGATTAGTTTGTACACGCTGTAGAGGTTTGCGCACTTTTCCCCACAAGACTCGATCTCCTCCATTGGATTTCTCGCACTACAGGGTGTTTGAGAAACGGATGACAGAGACACGGTCTTTCAGAAGCATTAACTCTTTACTCTGGGTAGACAGTTACATCTACTTTCGCCTACATCGTCTAGCCTACCACTGAAAGAGGTCACACAACATACTCAACTATGCCAGAGCCCATAATGGCTTGTGGCTGCACACAGAAGTTTCTAGCATGAATAATCTCATGATCCCTTTGAGCCTGGGTGGCGGACCGTAGGACGATCACGCGGGTACTCCGGGATATCCTAGGACAACACTGGATTCTCCACGTGCCCACAAGCAATCCGCCGAGATGTCTATTAAAGTTGCCACCTTAAGTTGAACCATTAATTAACAAACTCACATCTGTCATGGATCCACTCAAACCGAAACCACGTTTGCGAGCATAGCATAGCAATATAAGCATAACGTAGAAGTAACTCCCAAGGGTTTAATAGTAAAGCAGGTAATAGGTTCTACCTCATCATCTAGTTCCTAGACCCACATGTTAAGAGATCCTACACATGCAATGTGCGAGCATTGAAACAAATGCAGTAAAACTGGGTAATAAAGGGGTGTGATCAATGTGTTACTTGCCTTGCTGACGATTAGCAAATCCTAGAGACTCATAGTAGCACGCTTCGCTCTCCGGGAATTCTATCGCAAAGAAACAATAGCATACATAAGCAGCAAAGATGCATGGGTAAAACTCAAATAAGAAGGTCGAATCTGAAAACTCAACTGAAGAGATTCGATTTGCAAAAAATATCAAACCAACCAGAGCAACGAAACTCAAACTACGAAAGAAACAAGATCCATTTACTAATCTAGACTAAATTCAAATTTTATGGTACCAAAATCTTTTTCAAGTTGCTTAAACAGAAAGAGGGCTTCGAGACGAAAATCTAGGCGCTTGTTTCACCTGATTTGGATAAACGACCGAAAAGATAAACTAAAATGAAGAATTAGGGTAGAAATCATGATCGAAAATAATCACAGTGAAACCTTGGAAAATAAAACAAGACGAACAGGCTAACGAACGAAAGTTCGCTGCCTGCGGCTAGCTGACGAACAGCATTCGTCAGAATGAAAGTACGGACGAACGTCCGGTAGATAATAAACTGACGAATAACCGAACCGAAATGTAAAAACACGAATCTAGGGTTTACTAAAAAACTGATCAGTTTTTCCTGAGAAAAACCGGACGGCGGCGGCAGCTACCTCGGCGGCGGGGCGACGGGGTCAGCGGCGGCGGGCGGCAGCATGGGTTGGCAGTGGCGCACGGATCGAGGCGATGGCACGGCGGCTAGGGTTTGGGGTGGTGGGGCTGGTGGCGGTGTCCGGATCGGGCATGACCCGGTTAGGTCGGTGCACTTTTTTTAAAAAATAATCCTGATGTGGAAAAACAAATAAAAGAAATACTAAACGGAGTCCAAAAATTCTGAAATAAATTTTCAGGGTCCTCTTATAATATTGCAGATAAAGTGAACACTTATTTGGTCCTCTAATGCAATTTTGAAAAACACATATTTTTCCTAATTCAAATAAAATAGCAATAAAAGTCCAAAAAGAAATTATTTATTTGATTTTAACATTTTTCCTCCTATATTCCCTTTATTTTGGAGAATTCATATTATCTCCTCTCATATATTTTAATATGAAATATTTTTGGAGAGAAAAATAATTAAAACCAAAGTGATCCTTGTTTTGATATTTGATAAAAGTCAAATATGAAAAACGTGAAATCCCCAACTCTCTCCGTGTGTCCTTGAGTTGCTTAGAATTTCGAGGATCGTAAAGCAAAAATGCAGTAAAATATGACATGCATGAATGACCTATTTATAACATTCCAAATTGAAAATTTGGGATGTTACAAACCTACGCCCCTTAAGATGAATCTCGTCCTCGAGATTCGGGTTGGCTAGAAAATAGGTGTGGGTGGTCTCTGCGTAGATCTTCCTCTCGTTCACAGGTGGGTTCATCTTCGGTATGTTGGCTCCCCTGAACTTTGCAAAACTTGACAACCTTGCTGCATGTAACTCGGCTGGCAAACTCGAGAATCTTGACTGGTTTCTCCACATAGGTCAAATCACTATCCAACTGAATTGCTTCGAGGAATATCAGCCATCTCTGCATGTCACTTCTTCAACTGGGAAACGTCAAACACATTATGAACTCCTGACAGTCCCTCGGGTAACTCCAACTTGTAGGCAACCTCTCCCATGCGTTCCAAAACACGGTACGGTGCTACAAATCTCGGGGCTAACTTTCCCTTAACTCCAAAACGTTTAACTCCTCGCAGTGGTGACACACGGAGATATGCTCTATCTCCGATTTCATAGACTACCTCTGAGGGAGTCCTGGATTAGGGGGTGTCCGGACAGCCGGACTATATCCTTTGGCCGGACTGTTGGACTATGAAGATACAAGATTGAAGACTCCGTCCCATGTCCGGAAGGGACTTTCCTTGGCGTGGAAGGCAATCTTGGCGATACAGATATGTAGATCTCTCACCATTGTAACCGACTCTATGTAACCCTAACCCCATCCGGTGTCTATATAAACCGGAGGGTTTTAGTCTGTAGGACAACATACACATCAACAATCATACCATAGGCTAGCTTCTAGGGTTTAGCCTCCTCGATCTCGTGGTAGATCTACTCTTGTACTACCCATATCATCAATATTAATCAAGCAGGACGTAGGGTTTTACCTCCATCGAGAGGGCCCGAACCTGGGTAAAACTTCGTGTCCCTTGCCTCCTATTACCATCCGGCCTAGACGCACAGTTCGGGACCCCCTACCCGAGATCCGCCGGTTTTGACACCGACATTGCTGCTTTCATTGAGAGTTCCTCTGTCTCGTCGCCATCGGGAAGGATGCGTCGCCCCGTCTTTAAAGACGGCACCGTCGCTAAGGGAGCTTTGGCTGCCGGCCAAACCCTCCGGCTAGGTGGTTTTCCTATGACCGCCTGTTCGGCTTCTGCGCCGACGATGACCTCTCGAGCCATAGAAAACAATCTTCATGTCAGCTCGGAACTCGCCGAGCAGTTTGATCCAATGGAGCTCTCCTCCATAAACGAGCGCTTGGATCGCTTCGTCGCCCTGGGAGTCGTCACGGATTACGACCAGATTGGGTCTAAACCCGATCTGAGAGAGATTAACTCTCCCCAAGTCACCCATCACGTTGCCGTGGTAGAGGGACAGTGCGGCGACCCTTCATCTATCTTAAAGACTCGCTACGTCCGGATTCCCGATCCCTCCAAGCCAGATACCTGCGCAGGGGAGGATATCACTCAAGACCTGAATTTAGAGTCAGGCGACGGGCTGGATTCATTGGACAACATCCAGGAATCCAAATTTTTGAGTTTGGAAATTCCTCGGCCTCTGAGCCTTAGGTGGGGTGAGGCTTTGGATTTAATTCCACCCACCTACCCCAACATAAGCGATCTATCCAAAATCAGGCAAGAACCCGATGAAATAGTACATCATTATTGGGCCAGATTCCTCCTGGTTAAGAACAAGCTAAGGGATTGCCGCGAGGAAGACGCAATCTCAACCTTCTGCAATAATTGCACGGACAAGGGAATACTCAACGCCATAAGTCACCGTGATATTACACGCTTCACTGACTTGGCGTCCATTGTACGAAAATACTGTGTGATGGAAAGTGCCTGGAAAACCGAAATAAAATTTTGGGACAATCCGGCCCTGAATACAAACCGAGCCCGAAATAAAAGGGTGCATCATCACCAGTCACCCGGGTCAAGCACTAAAAAGCAAAAACCTCTACAAGGCATGGATCCGTACTGGAAGGATGGCTTAATGGGCTCTGTAAAATTCACAGTACAGAGGACGCCACACCAACTCACAGCCTTAGAGCATGTTGGATACTCCGGCAAGTGGCCAAAATTGGCGAAAATCTCCTAATTACGGAGGCCATAGAAAGCCACCCCAGAGACACCAATATGGTATTAACATTCTTCGAGACTTTCGCATCAAATAATATGCAAAAAAGAACACTCCGCAGCCTTGCCGAAGTCTACCAAGTAGCAACAATAAATCCATGGAGTGACATGACTATTACCTTTAACGCTAGTGATGAACCTAAATTCCGAACAGCCCATGCACCACCCGCATTGGTCCTTAGTCCGATAGTGGACGGCTTTCGTCTTACCAAGGTAATCATGGACGGCAGCAACAGATTTAACCTCATTTATGAGAAGACCCTTCAAAAAATGGAAATAGACTGGAACCGCATTGAGCGAAGCAGCACAACCTTTAGAGAAATAATCCCCAATCGGGAAGCGCGCTGTACAGGAAAAATCACACTAGATGTGGTGTTCGGCACGCCGGATAATTATAGGTCCGAAGAGGTCACGTTCCAGGTGGCTCTGTTCAGCAGCGGTTATCACACTCTGCTAGGGCGGGAAGCATTTACAATCTTCCAAGCAATACCCCATTACGGGTACATGAAGCTCAAGATGCCCGGGCCTAACGGGATCATCACTCTCGCTAGTGATCCGGACATAGCACTCCGCGCCGAAAATAAGACAGCCGCACTGGCCCTCGAGGCACTATCCGAAGCCCTAGCGGCTGAGGAGCTGACTGCGCTGCGCTCTACGGTGAATAGGGACGATGTGGTACTCGACAAAAGATCCAAGTCCACCTATAAACCAGCAGACAAAATAGTCAAATTCCAAGTCCATCGAACGGACCCCAATAAAACAGCTTCCATCGGGGCATAGTTAAACCCTGATGTCGACGCCGCACTGCGAGAGTTCCTACGAGAGAACTGGGACATTTTCGCCTGGCACCTTCAAACATGCCAGGAATCCCACGCAGGCTAGCCGAGCACAGCTTAAATATCCAAACAGGATTCAAACCTGTCAAACAGGCTCTTCGGTGTTTTTCCGAACCTAAGAGACAGGCCATGGGAGAGGAGCTAGCAAAGCTATTGGAGGCCGGATTCATCAGAGATATAAAACATCTGGACTGGCTAGCAAACCTGGTGATGGTACCAAAGAAGGACAAATCCTGGCGCCTGTGTGTTGATTTTAAAGACCTTAACAAGGCTTGCCCAAAGGATCCCTTCCCCCTCCCCCGCATCGATCAAATTATCGACGCTACCGCAGGACACGATTCATTGTGTTTCCTCGACGCATATTCCGGCTACCATCAAATCAAGATGGCAGAAGCAGACCAAGCCGCAACGGCATTTATCACACCATACGGCCCATTCTGCTTCAACATGATGCCCTTCGGCTCAAAAACGCTGGCGCAACATATCAGCGCATAATTCAGACATGTCTGGCAAGCCTGATCGGCAAACCAGTGGAGGCATATGTAGATGATGTGGTCGTCAAAACAAGACATGTTGAATCTCTAGTAGACGACTTGAGGCTCACATTTGATAACCTCCGAACATACGACATCAAGCTCAACCCGGAAAAATGCGTTTTCGGCATTCCAGCCGGAAAGCTCTTGGGCTTCATTGTATCCGGTAGAGGAATTGAAGCAAATCCAGCCAAGATCCAAGCTCTGTCGCAACTGGATATCCCAAAGGACCTCAAACAAATACAAAAAATAACCGGATGTGTGGCGGCTCTAAGCCACTTTATCTCCCGCTTGGGAGAAAAGGCCCTACCCCTTTACCGCCTCCTTTGGTGCACCGAACACTTCAAATGGACGGATGCAGCCACGGCCGGACTCGACGAAATAAAAGCCATACTGGCAACAAACCCAGTCCTGGCCGCGCCAAACATTGGCGAACCAATGTTATTATACATTGCAGCAACACATCAGGTTGTAAGCGCAGTGCTTGTCATCGAACGAGAAGCGGACGGACACAAATTCCCCCTTCAAAAGCCGGTCTGTTATGTGTCCACTGTCCTCACTCCCTACAAATCACGGTACCCACATTATCAAAAGATTGCGTACGCGGTATTCATGGCATCCCGGAAGCTACGACACTACTTTCAAGAGTGTTCAATAACAGTAGCCTCAGAAGTACCAAATAACTATATTATAAACAACCGTGACGCAACGGGCCGGATTGCAAAATGGGCCATTGAGCTCCTCCCGTTCGACATAACTTATAAGCCACGGCGAGCCATCAAGTCGCAAGTCTTGGCCGGCTTCGTTGCAGAATGGACGGAGGCCGAACTCCCTAAAGAGTACGACAAATATTCAAATTGGATCATGCATTTCGACGGCTCCAAGATGTTGGCCGGACTGGGGGCTGGCGTCATTTTGACGTCCCCCACAGGAGACACAGTTCAATATGTACTACAGATTATGTACACGGACTCCAACAATGCAGCCGAATATGAGGCCCTTTTACATGGTCTCCGGATGGCGGTATCCATGGGCATCCAACGCCTAGAGGTGCGCGGGGACTCGAACCTCGCAATATGCCAAATAAATGGAGACTTCGATGCCGAGGATCCAAAAATGGCAGCTTACCGCATCGCCGTCCTAAAAATGTCAGCTCGGTTCGAGGGGCTTGAATTTCACCTTATAGCCCGGGAAAATAATCAGGCGGCAGATGTCCTGGCATGCATCGGCGCAAAATGCGATGTAGTCCCCCCAACATCTTCTTGGAAAGGCTGTTCAAGCCATCCATAGTATGGGAAGGGGAGCCGAACAATAACAGCCCGGACCCAACCGCACTGCCCGACACCGAACATTCTGACACAATCGGAGGCTCTACCAATGAAATAACACCTTCAGCCCATGTAATAATGGCCGTCATCGCCCTGTGGACAGAACCATTCCTCACCTACCTTACTAGGCAGGAACTCCCCGATGACGAAAATGAGGCACGCTGCATAAGAAAAGCACTACCGGAGTCCTTCAAAGGTGCATCTCCAAAGAGGAGGGGCGGAACCTCCTGGCTGAAATTCATGCCGGACTCGGCGGTCATCACGCTGCAGCCCGGTCCCTTGTAAGCAAGGCCTTCCATACAGGCTTTTATTGGCCGACGGCCCGGGTAGACGCTCAGGACATAGTCCAACGATGCACCGGTTGCCAGCTCTTTGCAAACCAAAGCCATATGCCACCCACCGCCCTCCAAACTATCCCCATTACTTGGCCCTTCGTGGTTTGGGGGCTTGACATGGTTGGACCCCTTAAAGGCGGAACCCACAAGCAAAAATACTTACTGGTCATGGTGGATAAGTTCACCAAATGGATAGAAGCCAAGCCTGTTAAAACGGCCGAATCTGGACCGGTGATAGACTTTATATCCGGGGTTGTACACCATTACGGCGTCCCCCACAGCATCATCACTGATAACGGCACGAATTTCACGGCCGACAAGGTAAAACTCTGGTGCAAAAACATGGGCATCAAGCTCGATTACGCTTCCGTCTATCACCCACAAACTAACGACCAGGTAGAACGTGCAAATGGTCTTATCATGAGCGGCATCAAACCCAGATTAGTGCGGTCCCTCAAGGAATCTAACACGCACTGGGTAGAGGAGCTCGACTCCGTACTCTAGGGGCTGCGGACCACGCCGAATCGCACCACCGGATACACACCATTCTTTATGGTGTACGACGCAGAGGCAGTTTTGCCTTGCGACATAGTTCATGACTCACCTCGAGTGCGAATGTACGAAGAAAGAGAAGCCGAGCTCGATCAGCGGGACAGCTTGGACGCATTGGAGGAGGAGCATGACGTGGCAAAAGCCCGTTCCGCATTCTATCAACAGCAGGCTCGAAGATACCAAAGCAGAGAAGTACGGGCCAAAAATTACAACGTTGGCGAATTAGTTCTACGACTACCAGACAAGAAAAAGGACAAACTCAAGCCCAAGTGGGAAGGTCCCTTCATAATTGACCAAGTCCTGACTGGTGGAGCGTACCGCCTGCTGGATGCATCGGATAACCGACTCGAGCCAAACCCATGGAACGCAGCCCGTCTATTTTTTATATATTTTCTGTCTTACATTTCTCTTCGTCTCTCTCTCTCTCTCTCTCTCTCTCTCTCTCTCTCTTATAGCCTTTAAAGGCTCATAAAGTGACGCGCTATCCGCACTCATTAAACCTGGGGGCTTCTTTAAACAGAAGCTTATTCATACGGGCTTCATGCCCAACACATGTGTCTTCCGCATGTACCTTTTATTCACCATTATATGCATCGATATGAATTAAGTTTTTGCCAAGCTGGGTTGCCTGGCTCCTGTGCTTACCCCTATGTTCCCGATTGTTCGGCTAGGTGGTAAAGGGAGCACCTCTGCGATTGTTACTGCCGGGTCAGTCGGACATGTACCTCAGACTGGGTGAAGCCGAAAGCTAGCGTTCTTAAGGGAATATTCGGTCGGTGAACTAAAGATGATCTTTTTTTTATATTTTATCTATACGCCCCCAGATGTTTTTCCTGCGTTTCTTTTCACAACATGGACATGCACCTTAGGGCATGCCTCCCAGGGAAAGGAACCCCTAATGGAACTATTCTTCCTGGAAGATGTTTCTTACTAACCATGTAATATAACATAACTAGTCGGGCACTTGTCTGTTCAAGCCCTAATGACCCCTATGCCTGGTCTCCATGCATTCCCCGGTTCCTATATAACCGCATGGGAATTCGGACACACTCCGGACCATCAGGTCCCGAGGCTGAAGCAAAAAGGTCGGCCATGACAAATGATCTATAATCTGGCTAGAAGGCATTATAAATGTCAATTAAATTACATAGTCATTTTGACTGATTGTATTCCTCTTCAATACCATCTAACAGGCTGTCTAATTTACAGTCCTGCTGGGAATACTTTGCGGCCAACTCTACTTGGCCGTATACTAAGCTTATAGGGATCTCCTTCCCATCGGGCCCTACAGGACCAACCTCGGCCATGTGGTTGGGGTCAGCCTTTGCGTACCGCGTCTTCACCATGGCCCAGGCCTCCCTAGCGCCTTGACGGCAGGCTGATATATTCCACAAGCGGAAGCACCGCCGTGCTCCCTTTAGATTCTCCGCAAGCTCTCCAAGACCTTTGGGCATGGAGATGGATGGCCACAGGGCCTGGGCGACGCCTTGCATCGCCTGCCAAACTCGATCGAGCAGTTGCGAGAGCTCGGGAAGAAGGTCACCCGTAGAACCGGGCATCTCCTCTGCAGGACGACCTGTTAGCACACCTACAGACATTGCTCTGTTAGTCAACTTCCCCGCCGAACTTTCTTTCAAAGGTTCGTTCAAGCACTTACTAAATATGCCGCGTCGTAGCCGCTGATTCTCCTTCACGGAGTCTGACAGCTGGGCACGAACATCTTTCAGCTTGATGCCCAGCTTGGTGTTAGCATCTTGGAGATCGTTCTTCTCCTGCCTCACCTTTGTCAGCACCTTCTCACCAGCCTTTAGCTGGCGTAGGAGGTGTTGTCTTTCCGGATTCAATCCGGCGCCATCTGCAATTTCATCTGTCAGATTTGCACCTATGCCGTGCTTCGCAAAATCCTTATCTTTTGAAGTGTATATTACCAGAGGGGGTCTCCTTGGGCTCCCCTGCCGCGGCTAGTGCGGCCTCAAGTTGGGCTTTGCACTCTTCCAGCTCCTTGGATAGTACGGAATTCTTTTCTGTAAGAACCTGCATAACAAATGATCATTAAATCAGTTATTCTAACTGTTTCAAGTCTCGGGGGCTACTGGTATATACATATAATTACCAGAATTTTCTTACCCGTATGTCTTTTACATACTGCTCCATGGCTCTGGCTAGACCATTTTGAGCGGCATGGAGATATGCATCTCCCGAGTTGAAGGCATCTAACACCCCTTGGGAGAAACAAGCGTCGCGAAGAATTGTCCGGCGATGCCTGTGGTTCATGGCACTCTCCACTTCAGAGTTGGTGGCAGACAACCTGTCCACATCCTCCGTCGGAGGAGCGTCTGGCGCACGCCTTGCGTTCGCCTCCGCCTCCTGACCAGGCTTTGGAGCCTGGCTGGTGGAGGCGCGATTGGCAGCCTCTCCGGATGTAGTCCGGCAAGGTCTCTTTGTCCTGAAAAGAGCGCGAGTGTCAATATGCCTCGAAGGTATAACACCTGGGATAAGGGGGGCGCCATACCTTTGCGCTGACGCCTTGGTCCGGACTGCACTTCTTTTTTGCCCGCGGGGCCCTACGGCCCCTCGTTGGCTTGTCGCCGCAGGTTCGGCCTTCCGCCTTAAATACCTCCCTTGCAAAGTTCGGTTGCAATCAGGAAACTGAACACGAGTGGGCGGATACCTATTCGGGGTACTGGGACTTCGATCTCAGGTACCTGGGGGGTCAGGATTAGCCCTGGGTAATCGGCCGTAATGGCCACCAAGGCGTTGTCCTCGCTCAATTGATGGAACACTCCATCAATCAGCTCCACCGATATGTCTGGATCCTCTTGGGAGGCCGGGTCAAGGGACCGTCCTGGGTCCTCGGGTTGTGGAGGAGGGCTGCTTATTTCCTTAACAGCCCGGCGCAGTTCCTACGTTGAAGTCGTCAAACTGAATATTTAACAATGGGAATACAGAACAGATGGACAAGTAAATACGGCCGCTTACCCAGCTTGGGGGATTGTGCATGGAGAATCCACCCTGAGGGTTGAAGTGGAGAAATTCCTCCTCTTCTCCCTTATACAAAGTGGACAAGATCTTCAGTAGAGCGGCAGCTGAATATGGCCCCGTACGGCCGTAGCGGGTGGCGTCGTCCTCCCCGTTGAAGTCCCACATGGGGTGGCTTCTATACTGAAGTGGCTGCACCCCCCGCATAATGCATTCGGCCATAACCCCAATCATGGTTAGTCCGGAATGGGCTAACAATCTTATTCGGCCCATCAGGTAAATGATGTCCCTGTCACCTCCCCTCTGAGGGCTTCGTGGGCGCCAGCTTAGGCGCTTCTTTAAGGGAGCACTGTTGAATTCAGGAAGGCCGATCCGGACAGGATCCGGCAGCGGGACGTCTTCTATATAAAACCACTCCGAGGGCCAGTCTTTGGACACCTTCTTTGGGGTTCCGGACAGATATCCGGTCCCGGCGATGCGCCACACTTCGGCTCCGCCCACTTGATACATTGACCCCTTCTTGGAACGGGGCACGAGGCAAAATAGCTCCTTCCACAGTCCGAAATGAGCTTCGACACCCAAGAACAGCTCGTAGAGGGCTACAAAGCCCGCAATATGCAGTACTGAGGCAGGCGTGAGATTATGTAGCTGGAGGCCGTAGAACTCCAGCAACCCCCGGAGAAATGGATGGATTGGAAATCCGAGCCCCCTTATTAAGTAAGGGACAAGGCACACCCACTCTCCTTTGGAGGGATTAGGGGCATTCTCCGCTTGCTCTCCGCCGTTGTAGACGGCAAGACCGGCTCGAACCGGGACCATATAGGCCGGGGGGAGAAATCCCTTGGTCTGGAGTGTCACTAGCTTGCTATGCGGGATGGAACATCTCTCCCAATATCCAGGCTTAGGGCTGGAAGGGCAAGAGGAGGAGTTGCGATGGCTGGCCATGGTGGAATGGACCTTTGTCGGATGCCTCTGATGAACACTCACGGAGGGGAGAAGGTGTGGATTGGATCTAAATCCTCGTCCCCTTAAATAGGGCAGCTCATTTACACGGCTAGGGGTGTGAATGTAAAAACACTCAGACTTTTCATATTCGTTTGACACGTGGGAAGCGGCCATTATTGGGCGTAGAAGCCAAGGAGCGCAACATCTACAAGAAACCGGAATTTATTCAAACAGGTACACGGAATTTGGAGGAGAACCCGCCTTGCAATGCCGAAGACAATCTGCGCACCACACTCATCGTCATTGAAGCCTGGTTCGGGGGTTACTGAGGGAGTCCTGGATTAGGGGGTGTCCGGACAGCCAGACTATATCCTTTGGCCGGACTATTGGACTATGAAGATACAAGATTGAAGACTCCGTCCTGTGTCCGGAAGGGACTTTCCTTGGCGTGGAAGGCAAGCTTGGCGATATGGATATGTAGATCTCCCACCATTGTAACCGACTCTATGTAACCCTAACCCCATCCGGTGTCTATATAAACCGGAGGGTTTTAAACCGTAGGACAACATACACATCAATAATCATACCATAGGCTAGCTTCTAGGGTTTAGCCTCCTCGATCTCGTGGTAGATCTACTCTTGTACTACCCATATCATCAATATTAATCAAGTAGGACGTAGGGTTTTACCTTCATCGAGAGGGCCCGAACCTGGGTAAAACTTCGTGTCCCTTGCCTCCTGTTACCATCCGGCCTAGACGCACAGTTCGGGACCCCCTACCCGAGATCCGCCGGTTTTGACACCGACAACCTCCTTGCATTTTGAGTCTGCATAGCTCTTCTGTCTGGTCTGAGCTACCTTCAGTCTATCTCGAATCAGCTTAACCTTATCTTCAGACTCCTTAATCAAATCCGGTCCAAACAAATGGCGGCCTCCAAGTTCATCCCACATCAACGGTGTTCGGCATCTTCTTCCATACAGGGCTTCGAACGGTGCCATCTTCAAACTGGCCTGGTAGCTGTTGTTGTATGAGAACTCTGCGTAGGTCAAGTTGTCATCCCAACTAGATCCATAATCTAGCGCACAAGCTCTCAGCATGTCTTCCAAAATCTGATTGACTCTCTCGGTGTGTCCATCTGTTTGCGGATGAAAGGCTGTACTGAACTCTAGCCTGGTTCCCAAAGTCTGGTGCAGCTGGTGCCAAAACTTTGAAGTAAACTATGTTCCTCCATCTGATACGATGGTCCTCGGAACTTCATGCAGACATACGATCCTGGTCATATATATTTTGGCCAACTTTACACTGGTATAGGTGGTTTTTACTGGGATAAAGAGAGCTACGTTGGTCAAGCGATCCACTACTACCTAGATAGAATCATATCCCGATCGGGTCCTGGGTAATCCGGTGATAAAATCCATGCCAAGCTTGTCCCACTTCCATTCGGGTATCAGCATAGGCTGTAGTAATCCTGCTGGCTTCTGATGTTCTGCCTTCACTCTGTGACATACATCACATATGGCTACATACTCGGCAATGTCCTTCTTCATTCCAGTCCACCAGAAACGCTCCTTCAAATCCAAATACATCTTGGTGTTTCCGGGGTGTATCGAGTATGGCGAGTCAAGAGCTTCCTGTAGCATCAACTTCCTGATCTCGGCCTTATTGGGCTCATATACACGGTCCTCTAACCACAAGGTGTCGTGCTCATCCTCACGAAAACCTTTGGCTTTTCCTTCACTCATCATCTCCTTTATCTCAACAATTTCTTTGTCATCCTTCTGTGCTTGTTGAATCTTTTCCAATAATGTTGACTGAACCTCCAGTGCCGCAACAAAACCTCTAGGAACTATATCCAAACTAAGCTTGCTGAGATCTTCTGCTAAATCCTTTGGCAATCCTTCGCTTACGATGGTATTGACATAACTCTTCCTGCTCAAGGCGTCTGCTACGACATTGGCCTTGCCTGGATGATAGTGAAACTTCATATCATAATCCTTTATGATCTCCAACCATCTCCTCTGCCTGAGGTTCAGCTCCTTCTGAGTAAAAATGTACTTCAAACTCTTATGATTCGTGTACACATCACAACGGTTTCCAATAAGAAAATGTCTCTAGGTCTCGAGCGCATGCAGTACAGCTGCTAACTCCAAGTCATGCGTGGCATAACTCCAACTCATGTGGTCGAAGTTGACGTGAGGCATATGAAACAACTCTTCAATCTTGCATAAGTACTCCTCCAAGTCCAAAGCGAGAGGCATCGCAATACAATTGGAAATCCATGCGTATATCCGGCAGAATCAACACGGGGGTTGTAGTTAGACGTTTCTTCAACTCCTGGAAACTTGCTTTACATTCTTCAGTCCAATGGAACTTGGTGTCCTTCTTCAACAACGCCGTCATGGGCTTCACAATCTTAGAAAGATTCTCAATGAATCTCCGGTAATATCGCGCGAGTCCAAGAAATCTGCGGATCTCTCCAACTGAGGTGGGTGCCAACCATTCAGTGACTGACTGAACCTTGGTAGGATCCACTGTTATACCTTCTCCTGATATAACATGTCCAATAAATCCAACTTCCTTCAATCAAAACTCACATTTGCTAAACTTGGCATATAACTGATGTTCCCTGAGCTTCTCAAGAACCAAACGCAAATGTTCCTTGTTTTCCTCCTCATTCTTCGAGTATACCAAGATATCATCAATGAACACCATGACAAACTTATCCAAGAACTCCATGAACACCTTGTTCATCATACTCATGAAATAGGCAGGAGCGTTAGTCATTCCAAATGACATAACCGTATACTCATACAACCCGTACCTTGTGGTGAAAGCTGTTTTTGGTATATCCTTTTCTCATATCTTCAGCTGGTGATATCCCGATCGTAGATCGATCTTCGAAAACACCTTAGCTCCTTGCAACTGGTCAAACAAATCATTTATCATCGGCAGCGGGTACTTGTTCTTGATCGTCACTTCATTCAACGCACGATAATCAACAACCATTCTTAACAATCCATCCTTCTTCTCAACCAAGAGCACTGGGGCTTCCGATGGTGATGAACTTCGTCGAATGTAACATTTCTCCAATAACTCCTTAATCTGCTTCTTGATCTCTTCCAGATCATTTGCGGGCATCCGGTATGGTCTCTTCGATATCGGTCCAGTGCCTGGCAATAGTTCTATCAAAAACTCGATGTCTCGATCTGGCGGCATGCCTGGTAGCTCGTCTAGAAATACATCTGGGTAATCCTTCACTACAGGCACTTCCTCCTGAACAACTTCCGAGAGAGAATTTAGTTGAAGCCTCCTAGGAGCATGCCTAGATACATACTTGATCCTTTTTCCCTCCGGGGTGGTGACTAAAATCGACTTACTAGCGCAATTGATGTTTCGCCCATACATCGATAGCCAATCCATGCCTAGTATCATATCCAATCCTCGTGACTCCAAAATTATCAGATTTGAGGGGAAAACATGGCTTCCAATGGTCTATGGTATCTGAGAACATCCTTGAGTTGCCATATACTCCGCTCCTGGTGAGCTTACTAACATAGGTGTTCTAAGTATTTTAGTGGGAAACTTATATTTATCCACAAATCCCCTTGAAATGTATGAATGCGATGCACCAGTATCAAAAAGAACAATTGCAGTAGATGACTTAACCAAAAACTTACCAACAACTGCATCAGGCTGCTCTTCAACCTCCTCCATGTTCATGTGGTTCACTTGTCCCCTGTTGAAAGGGTTGGGCTTCTTCCCAGAGCTTCCATTGCCATTCCCATTCTTCGCTTCAGGGCACTTAGTGGCATAGTGTCTAGTCTTCCCGCACTTGAAACAAGTAATGTGACTTAGATCCTTCTTGGCGGGCGTTGCTGGGTTAGAGCGGTTCTGATTGTTGCCTGCTCCATTCCCATTTCCGTTGTTGGGGCCACTGACGTTATGCGATCTTCCTCCATTGTGAGTATGGCCTCCATGGTTATGGGTAAATCCTCCCGAGTTCGGGGTGAAACGGGGCTTCTGCTGAGCTCCAGAATTGTAATTCCCTTGTCCATACTTCCTTTTGCGGCTATGTATCTCCTGCTGCTTCCCTTCAATCATAAGAGCCTTGTCTACCATCTCCGGGTAGTTGTTAAATGTTTCCACCATCAACTACATGCTCATCTCATCATTCAGCCCTTCCATAAACTTCTCCTGCATCGCGACATCTGTGGCCACATCATCAGGGGCATAATGAGATAGCTTACTAAACTCATCTACGTATTGAGCCACAGTACGATTTCCCTGGCGCAAGTTGCGACACTCGCGCTTCTTCATGCTCATAGCTTCAGTTGAGACATGGGTTGTGCAGAATGCTTACTGAAACTGATCCCAAGTGATATTGGCTACAGGGAAAGTGGTTGTATAATTCTCCCACCATGAGGCTGCTGGTCCATCCAATTGATGTGGGACGAAACGCACCTTCTCAGCATCGGTGCAACCTACGGTGGTCAACTCCCTTCCAATCTTGCGTAGCCAGTCATCTGCAACTATTGGCTCGGTGCTACTGGAAAACACCGGCGGCTGCAACCTCAGAAAATGGGCTAAGTTATCAACTGGTGGTGGTGGCGGAGAGTTGTTGTTGTTGTTGTTGTTGTTGTTGTTGTTGTTATTGTTGTTGTTGTTGTTGCCTTGGTTCTGTACTAATATCTGCATCAAGGCATTCTGCTGGTGGATCAACTGGTTGATCTCCGGTGGGAAGACAAATCCGGTATCACGTCTCAGAGGCATCTGATGGGTTTAGAGGGGATAGATTAGAATAGAATGAGGTCTAGTGAGAAAACACTACCCATATGCACATGAGACAAACACAATCATATCACACCAACAATTCAAGCAAGGGCATACAATCGGACTAGAACTATCGTTACAAAACTGCTCGGAATACTAGTATATACATGGGGGGACTACTATTCATATGGTGGTCATCTAGAAATTTTGATCGGTGGAAGACTCCATGATATCCGCTCTAGCTTCGTCTTCATAGTCATCATCACTACCATCAGGATGGGAATAAATGTCGTCGATGATGATGTAGTCTTCAGAATGAATTTCCTTGGGTTCGTCGTCTTCTCCTCCTGGTGCGGGGTCTCCCATGAAAACTCCTAGCTTCCTCGTCAGGTTGTCATTCATCTCCGCTAGTGTTGTCATTTCCTCCTCATATCCAACACGTGTAGACTTGAGTTCCTCTTCTAGTAAAGTGGCAGTGTAGGTCCCGGTGAAGCTGGATATTCCGATGTTCAGGTACCTAGTGACTTCCTTCAAGTGTCGTCCAAAGGGTGTGTATTCATCCGGTTGAGCAAACTTGTTCCTTGAGTCCGCCATCCTAAAGAGTATAAAATGGAGAGAAGTCAGAAATAAGTAGAGAAGAGTGACCTATGGCTCATCTTAGTGGTCGTGTCCTACATTCAGCATGTGCTCTAATATCATCTTGTAGCGACCCGACCTCAGACGGTCAAGTCTCTATGCTTCAGTGTCATCCCTGGATCGGTAATGCTGACACACACAGTACTCGAATGGATTTATAACAGAGTAGCAATCACACACGTATTACATCGATAGTCTCAAGAGAGAACTTAATAGAATAAATATGGCTTAAGGCCATCTAATTAAGATAACAGCTGAAGGCTTGGATGATAAAGTGAGTCCATCAACTCCAACGGCATAGCTGAGTGCATGAGAACGACCTAGCACACCTTACTCCTCGTCTGAAAAGTCTGCAACATGATATGTTGCAGCTCGAAACGGGTCAGCATATGGAATATGCAGGCAATATAACACAGTAGAGCAATGAACAGATAAATGCTATCACTACATGCATATATGGCTCGTGGAGGCTCTAGGGTTATATTGTTTTGCGAAAAGCCAATTTTTCCCTACAACAAAGGAATAGATTTTATTTAACTATCTTGGTGGTTGAAACATCATTGAGAAGGCTCTTCCAACTCAATCCCAATTAAAGTAATCATTAAAATCCCAACAAATTAATTTTAGAGTGATGAGATCCAATCAATAATTCATGTACCAGATACTCAAGATGTCCATAACCGGGGACATGGCTAACCATGATTAGCTTGTACACTTTGCAGAGGTTTGCGCACTTTTCCCCACAAGACTCGATCTCCTCCGTTGGATTTCTCGCACTACAGGGTGTTTGAGAAACAGATGACCGAGACATAGTCTTTTAGAAGCATTAACTCTTTACTCTGGGTAGACAGTTACACCTACTTTCCCCTACATCTGCTAGCCTACCACTGAAAGAGGTCACACAACATACTTAACTATGCCAGAGCCCATAATGGCTTGTAGCTGCACAAGGAAGTTTCTAGCATGAATAATCTCATGATCCCTTTGATCCTGGGTGGCGGACCGTAGGATGATCACACGAGTACTCCGGGATATCCTAGGACAACACTGGATTCTCCAGGTGCCCACAAGCAATCCACCCCGATGTGTATTAAAGTTGCCAGCTTAAGTTGAACCATTAATTAACAAACTCACATCTGTGATGGATCCACTCAAACCGAAACCAGGTCTACGAGCATAGCATAGCAATATAAGCATAACATAGAAGTAATTCCCAAGGGTTTCTATACTACATATAAAAGAGCAAACATTATCTTCTCTAAGTGCACCCCACAAAACGTACACAGATATATTACCACCGCATGATTAGTCCCACTAAACTCAATCTAACGGCTAGCCTTGACCTAATTTGTTCTCTGTGTGCACTTAGCAATTTACATTGACTGATCGTACTCCACTGTGGAGGAAAATATGAAAGTCCACGTCTGGTCAATTAGGAAACTATATTCACGGACACTCCTATTAAGAAACTAATCACAAGCGCATCTAATTATTAGAAAACTAATCACAAATGCATCTTATTATTAGGAAACTAATCACGGGTGCATCCTATTATTAGGAAACTAATCACACACGCATCCTATTAAGAAATTAATCATGGACGTATCTAATTATTAGGAAACTAATCACGGACGCATCCTATTAGATAACTAATCATGAACGCATCTAATTATTAGGAAACTAATCGCGAGCACATCCTATCGTCTCAGGAATCGCGATCGCGAGTCGCCTGCCGTCACCAGCCCACCACCCACGCAAGCCATAGTGGGAGACACGCGAGGAGGAGTTGCGGCTTCCTCCGAACACACACACACACACACACATGCCGTAGCCGCTTTCGTCTTCTGCATGGAGGCCAGGTCACTTTTCTACTGACTGCAATGACACCGTCCATGTCCTGGCATGCTCTCCGAGAACCACCGGCATCCGCGTCGACTTCAGCTCCGTCCATAATACCCACGCTGACAACCACCCATCGCCGACGCCCTTCAAGTGGGGGCAAAGTAACTATCCTGGACCAGTATAAGCGGGCCAAAAAATCGAGTGGGGGCGCCTCGGTGCATGGAGGGAGCCACCTCAAAGCTGGATGACTGATTCACCCGCGTCGACAACGCCGCCCAGCTGGTGAGAGGACACGGTCGCCGCGGCCGCTCGAAGGCCTGAACGACGGAGACGCTCGCCTTCACACGAATGCGCCGCACGCACGCACTAATCAGGTAAGCACCGAGTGTTGTTTTTTTACTGTCATCGCTACCTCACCGGTGGTGACACATCTAGAAGTGCAGGAACTAGAGATGAGCAAATGAGAAACAGAGGCACGCTGGAGCACACACAATTGGGTTTCAGGCAACCAATTCCTTTTTTCTTTCTTTATGTTTCACTGATTTTCACGTACCTGCAACAGACATCCCTATTTTTTTAAGTACTAACTACCGGTTATTACATGGCCAACTCACGACTACATAGTGAACTCACAGACAAATTCGTTGAACCAAGACCTTACTTGCAGTCATGAAATTACGTGAAAAAAACCCAGAAGTTTGCATAAGTTTTAGTGAAAATAAAATAAAGTTCGCATAAGTTTACTAAAAAACCCGAAGTTTGCATAAGTGTATTTGTTTGTCCAACAGATATATGGCAATTGTAATTTTACATGAGCATTTTCATACCGTCCTTATCTACAGTTGAGTTAACATGTTTTCCTGATAGAAAACTTGGACCACATACAAGAGAAGAAAAAAATGCATGTTGATTATGATGATGATGAATGTAGGATATTTTGTGGTCATGGTAAATTCTCATATCATTTATTTTATTTCATTATTGCACTCTACATTACATACTACGCACGGCCACTTTGGTAGAGGTGACGAGTTCGCATCATACAGAGAGACCAACCATGTTTCTCCGAATATCTTGAATCATGATCCTTCTGACTTCATCTCTACTACTTATAAGAAGTACATTTTTCATTTGACTATTTCTTGACTTGAGAGGTAAGGTATGTTTTATCCACTATTGTTGCTAAAATTGGAAGCATGTATGTAGTTTTTTTCTTTCTAAACCGGCATTCGTTGGCCTTTTTTGCCACTGTTATTCTTACAAGTGGTAGCCTATGCATGTTGAATACCATTTCAAAATTATTTATCTTTGTATCATTATTACTACAAACTGAGAGGATATTTGTTATATTGTCAAAATTTTAGAATGCTGAGCCCTTAAAGAAATGTGTAGTACTCAAGTAACTGTTCCAAGTTGTCATATTAATGCTTTTGTCCAGTGACTAACAAGTATAATTATGCAATTTATCACTGTAATTTTTATTTTGTTTACATGTTTTATTTTCATAATAAAGTAAGTCACTTTTCTTGCTTCCAGACATTACGATACTTGTGTGCAATAGTAGAATCGGATGGTCCAACTAGCATTTTTTGTCTTGCTTCACAGCTGATTCTATGCAGTCAAGACATCTCTACACTTCTCTGTCTGACAATGGCTTCCTCTTTTCAACAAACCATAGAGGTCTCTTCCCACTATTGTGGTTGACACTCAATTGTAATAATAATTCTTGACTGAAGTTTGTTGGCACTGAAACGGTTCCTTAGCTTGTCCTAAGTGACATTTTCATGTGTGATTATACTTGCATAAATGTGTGCATATGGAGAATCATGATGAATCTTCTAAATAATTTTGAGTTTTATACATTGGGAACACTTGATGGTCTTTTAATACAGGAGACATGTTGATTAAGGGGAAACGATATTTCAAATTGTTTGTACAAGTAGGGAATAAAAGATTGTGTATTTTATAGGGAAAATTCAAATTTATGAATAAATTGTCTTGTATTAAGTTTAGTATAGTGTGTTAATCCAAATAGACGCGTGTTGCACGTGCACACTTATTAGTTCAAATAGACGTGTATTGCACGTGCACCACTTACTAGTAATAGTAAAACAAGTAATAGGTTCTACCTCATCATCTACTTCCCAGACCGACATGTTAAGAGATCCTACTCATGCAATGTGTGAGGGTTGAAACTAATGCATAAAAACTGGGTAATAAAGGGGTATGATCAACGTGTTACTTGCCTTACTGACGATCTGCAAATCCTAGAGACTCGTAGTAGCATGCTTCGCACTCCGGGAATTCTATCGCAAACAAACAATAGCATACATAAGCAATCAAGCAAATATGCACGGGTAAAACTCAAATAAGAAGGTCAAATCAGAAAACTCAACTTAAGAGATTCAATTTACAAAAAGAATCAAATCAAACGGAGCAACGGTACTCAAACTACTAAAGAAACAAGATCCGTTTACTAATCTGGACTGAAGTCAAATTTTACAGTACCAACATCTTTTTCAAGTTGGTTAAACAGAAAGAGGGTGTCGAGACGAAGATCTAGGCGCTTGTTTCACCTGATTTGGATAAACGAGCGAAAAGATAAACTAAAACGAATATTAGGGCAGAAATCACGATCAAAAATAATCGCGGAGAAACCCTGGAAAATAAAACGAGACGAACATCCTAACGAACGAACATTCGCTGTCTGCGGCTAACTGACGAATAGTGTTCGTCAAAACGAACGTACGGACGAACGTGCGCTAAATAATGAATCAACGAAAAACTGAACTGAACCAAAATCTAAAAAACGAATCTATGGTTTACTAGAAAAAAACCGTCGGTTTTTCCCAAGAAAAACCGGACGGCGGCGGCGGCTACCTCGGCGGCGGGAGGCGGTGTCGCGGTGGTGGCGCGTGCTGGCTGCAGCACGCAGACCGAGGCGGCAGCACGCCGGCTAGGGTTTGGGGCGGCGGGGTCAGGCTGCGGCTTATAAAGCCTGGCCGGGCAGTGTCCGGATCGGGCACGGCCCGGTTAGGTTGGTGCACTTTTTTTTAAATAATCCTGACGCGGAAAAACAAATAAAAGAAATACTAAACGGAGTCCAAAAATCCTGAAATAAATTTTCGCGGTCCTCTAATAATAATGCGGACAAAGTGAACATTTATTTGGGCCTCTAATGCAATTTTGAAAAACACATATTTTTCCTAATTCAAATAAAATAGTAATAAAAGTCCAAAAAGAAATTATTTATTTGATTTTAACATTTTTCCTCCTATATTCCCTTTATTTTTGAGAAGTCATATTATCTCCTCTCATATATTTTTATATGAAATATTTTTGGAGAGAAAAATAATTAAAACCAAAGTGATCCTTGTTTCAATATTTGATAAAATTCAAATATGAAAAATGTGAAATCCCCAACTCTCTCCATGGGTCCTGTAGTTGCTTAGAATTTCAAGGATCACAACGCAAAAATTTAGTAAAATATGATATGCATGAATGACCTATGTATAACATTCCAAATTGAAAATTTGGTACGTTACATGCCGCTCGTGATGAGACTATTTGATTGTTTCCTCTCAATGAGAAGGGCGAGTTAGATGCTATTTCTCAAATTCCAGTCGTTTGTGAGTACCAAGATGTCTTTCCAGAAGAGCTTCCGGGAATGCCTCCTCACCAGCCAGTTGAGTTCGTTATCAATCTTGAGCCTGGTACTGAACCCGTTTGCAAGCATCCATACAAGCTTGGACCTAAGGAGCTGAAGGAATTGAAGAAACAGCTCAATGAATAAGAGCTTCTGGGTCTGATCAGACCGAGTTCATCTTCGTGGGGTTGTGGTGTTCTTTTTGTCCAGAAGAAGGATGGCACGGACCGACTTTGCGTTGATTACTGTCCATTGAACAATAAGACAAGCAAGAACAAGTATCCACTTCCCAACATCAATGAGCTATTCGAGCAACTTAAAGGTGCAAAAGTGTTCTCCAAGCTTGACCTCCGTATGGGTTATCATCAGATTCGCATTCGTGAAGAAGATATCCCCAAGATAGCTTTCAGAACAAGCTTTGGTTGTTATGAATATACTGTCATGTCTTTCGGCCTTGTCAATGATCCTCCAACATTCTCTCGCATGATGAACTTCATCTTCAACCCCTACACAAATGAATTCGTCCTGGTGTATCTTGATGATATCTTGGTGTTCTCCAAGAATAATAAGGATCATGCCAAGCATTTTCGATTGGTGCTCGACAAGCTCAAAGAGTATCAATTATATGCAAAGTTTCCAAATGTGAGTTTTGGCTTGATGAAGTTCTTTACCTTGGCCACATCATCTCAGCCAAAGGCATAGCTATTAATTCGGAGAAGGTTTCTGCAATTGTGAAGTGGGAGCCTCCTCGGAATGTCAAGCAGCTCCGCAGTTTCCTTGGGCTTGCAAGCTATTGATGAAGATTCGTTGAGAATTTATTTAAGATTGCAAAGCTTGTTTCCAACCTCCTCCAGAAGCATGTCAAGTATGTCTGGATTCCTGAGTGTGACGTTGCTTTCAACACTCTTAAAGAGAAGCTAGTCTCAGCTCCTGTCTTAACTCCTCCTGATGAACCAAGCCATTCGAAGTTTTCTGTCATGCTTCTTTGCAAGATCTCGGCACTGTGTTAATGCAAGAGAAGAAAGTTGTGGCCTACACCTCTCCTCAGTTGAAGCCCAATGAAAGGAACTACCCCACTCATGATCTTGAGTTGGCGGCAGTTGTCCATGCATTAATAACATGGAGACGTCTCTTGTTGGGAAGGCAAGTGGACATTTTCACCGATCACAAGATCCTCAAGTATATCTTCACTCAACCCAACCTCAACCTCAGGCAAACTAGTTGGGTCGAAATGATTCAAGTGTACAATCCAAGTATTGAATATACTCAAGGCAAGGCCAATGCGATTGCAAATGCTTTGAGAAGGAAGGCTTATTGCAATAGCTTAATCCTCAAGCCTTTTCAACCGGTTCTTTTTGAAGCTTTCCGCAAGCTCAACCTCCAAGTTGTTCCTCAAGGTTTTCTTGCCAACCTTCAAGTCACTCCAACTTTGGAAGACCAAATTCTTGAGGCACAACTCCTTGACACCATGGTGAAGAAGGTTAAACACGATATTGCCAAGGGCTTATCCAAATACAAGTGTTATCGCATTGATGACAAGGACACCTTATTCTTCAAGGACCGGATTGTGGTTCCTAAAGGTGATCTAAGGAAGGCCATAATGAATGAAGCGCACAATTCTCTTCTTTCCATTCATCCAGGCAGTTCGAAGATGTACCATGACCTCAAGAAGTCGTATTGGTGGACTCGAATGAAGCGAGATATTGCTCAATTCGTGAATGAATGTGATGTCTATCGAAGGGTGAAAGATGAACACCAACGACCATCTGGTCTCCTCCAACCTGTTGCTATTCCAGAATGGAAGTTTGATCATATCGAGATGGACTTCGTTACTGGATTTCCTAAGTCCAAGCGTGGGAATGATGCTATATTTGTTGTCATCGACAAGCTTACAAAGGTGGCTCATTTCCTTCCAATCAAAGAACCTATCATAGCAGCTCGGTTTGCAGAGCTATACACCTCCAGAATTGTCTCGTTGCACGATATTCCGCAATTGATCTCTTCATACCGCGGAAGCATTTTCACTTCTAAGTTCTGGGACTCGTTCCAAAAGGCCATGGGCACCAACATTCGATTGAGCACGGCTTTCCATCTTCAAACAAGTGGCCAAGTCGAGTGAGTCAATCAAATCCTCAAAGACATGCTCAGGGCTTGTGTCATCCTTTTTGGTATTAAGTGGGAAGATTGTCTCCCATATGCCGAGTTCTCCTACAACAATAGCTTCTAAGCAAGTTTGGGCGAGGCCCCATTCGAAATTCTATATGGCATAAAGTGCCATACTCCTCTCAATTGGTCAGAGACTGGTGAACGCCAACTTCTTAGCAATGACTTGATCACAAAAGCTGAAGAAATGTGTAAAGTCATCCATGAAAATCTCAAAGCTGCGCAATCGCACCAGAAGAGTTACTATGATAGCAAGCACCGTGACTTGGCTTTCAAGATCAGAGACCATTTCTACCTCCACGTCTCTCTAACGAAAGGCACTCGACGCATCGGTATCAAAGCGAAGCTTTCCCCAAGATACGTGGGTCCTTTCAAGATCATTGGAAAAAGAGGCGACCTAGCCTATCAACTCGAGCTTCAGTCCAACTTCGAAAATGTGCATGATGTGTTTCACGTGTCATAGCTTCGCAAGTGCTTCAAGACGCCTGAGCGCACTATCAAGTTCAAAGAGATTGTTCTCCAAGAAGACGTGTCTTATCATGAGCATCCCATTGCTATTCTCAAAGAAACTGAGCGCAAAACTCGCAACAAGTCAATCAAATTCCTGAAAGTTAAGTGGTCGCACCATTCCTACCAAGAAGCCACCTGGGAGTGCAAGGATCACCTCCGTTCCGAATATCTAGAGTTCTTTCAGTCCTAGATCTCGGGACGAGATCATCTTGTAGTGGTGGAGTGTTGTAACACCCCGGATGTAACATTCGATAATTGTAACTCCAAATCTTGCCATTTCCGGCTATGTGATATGATATTCCCTTGTGGTTGGGTTTTTGTCCTTGTTTTTGCATTTTGTTCATGTCATGCATTTCATCTCATGTCATCATGTGCATCTCTTTTGCATTCGTGTTTGTCTCATGCATTCGGTCATTTTCCCCGTTGTCCGTTTCGCAATCTGACTCTCCCACAAGCACCCGTTGCACACCTCAAATCTCGTTTTGAGAGAGTGAGAAAAACGTCCTTGGAATGGGTCGACAGTTGTCGAGTGGCCTTGGTACATCACCGGTAGGCCGTCTGTCAAATTTCATTCCATTTGGAGGTCGTTTGACGCCCCAATGGTTAACGAGGTAACCGAAAAAGCCCCTCTCTTATTGCAGCCCAACACCCCTCCAAAACAGCCCACTAGCCCATCTAAATCCCCTCCATGCTCTCCGTCGTTGGATCACGATCGTGTGGGTGAAAACCGAACCTCATTTGAACTCTCCTAGCTCCCCTACCTATAAATATGCCTCCCCCCTTCCAAATTCGTAGATAAAACCCTAACCTTCATCCTCTCGCGCCGCCGGACAAACCCACCGCCTCCGGACGTGTCCGCCAGACATGTCGCCCCGGCCAACCGGGAGTTGACACGTCACCCTGCCGCCGCCTGGAGCCAGTCATCACACGACATGTCACCCAAGCCGCCCCACTTCGCCGCGCCTCCACTGCGCGGGCCCGCCTGGCCCGACCCCGGCCCTCCCGGCCCGATCCGCCGCCGCCGCCGACCGCAGGCGCCCCGCGACCCGCGCCTGAGCTCCGCCACCCGCCTTCCTCGTTCGCCGATGTAACCCGACGCGCCGGGCACCGCTGCCTCACCGTCGACCCCGCCACCAACCGCCGCCGCCACCTTGGGACCTCGCCGCTACTCCGGCCAGATCCGACCTCGCCGGCGCCCTCCTCTCTGGTGACTCCTTCCTCTACTCCGGCCACCGCTCCTTACATTTCCGGCAAGACTCCAGTGACTACTCCGGCCGCATCGCAATCCGTGCCAGCAACCCTATATCTGAGGTTGACCTCGTTTTTTCCAAGTCCCAAAATCTTCATATTATGGGCCCATGTTCATCATGTCATATCTCCATGCTCATAACTCCATTTTGCGCATATGATATATCAAAATGTTTGTCTCGTGATGCTCTTCATGTTAGTGTCATTTGTATGCATGTTACTATCCATATTGAGGCCTTAATCTTCATTGCAAAAGTGCTATATGATGTTGTCTGCTGGAATTTATCATAACTTGTTGATTTGTCATTTTCATTGCATTTTGTGTGTGCATCCTATGAGATTGATGTCTACATGTTTTAGGAGCATCTCCATCCCCTATTTACATAGGTGCAAGCCTTGTATTTTTATGAGCTACATGGTGACTAGCACAAGCATGCAAAGTAGTCATCATGATGTTGCTGATTTCAGACAGTAATTTTGCTATGTTGTCATTTTGCTACCAGTAGTTCCATGCACATTTTGAGTTAGTTCAGTAAGAGTGTTTTGAAGCTATGTTACATTTTGAAACTTTGTTGTCATGTTGCTACCAGTAGTTCCATGCACATTTTGAGTTAGTTCAGTAAGAGTGTTTTGAAGATGTGGTATTGCGCTATCCTTTCATGCCTCTGGTTGTAATTATGGAGTAGTGTAGCATGTCATTTCCATGCTCTACTTTTGCTAAATATTGTTCCTGGTAGATTGTTAACATGATGTTCAACTTTGCCATGTGTGTTGCTAGTGATACATGTACCCTAATAACTTGCTCTTGCGATGCTTAGCTTCACCAATATGTCTACTTATTGTTGGTTACCTTGTGATGCCATGAAATGCTTTGTGGTGAGTGGGATGAGCTTGCAAAGTTGCTATCATGAATCTGTTTCTGCCACGCTCTGTTTTCTACTACGTCTGAAACTGATCATATCAATTTCCATGTTTGCTTTGGTGCTTATCCATGCATCTTTGGTTAAAGTTCAGTAAGGGAGTTTTGTTCTTTGCCTTTAGTACTAGCATGATATGCCTTTTTTCCATGATATGTTCCTGTAGAATGTTGTTTGCGAGCTCTAAACATTGTTACCTGATGTTGTGCCGGGAGTCTGATCCACAAGCACCTATGGGACGGCGGACCGAGTCCCTTTCGGTTCGGCGGGGGCGGAGGTCGCACGAAGAGCGGATCGAGGCGAAGCACACGAGCGGATTACCCAGGTTCGGGCCGCACGGATGCGTAAAACCCTACTCCTGCTTTGTGGTTTGTATTGAGTTCTTGCTCGGGAGCGCGGAGTGCTACAGTACACCCCAGCCGCTAACGAGACCGAGCCCCAGAGTTTTTCTCTTCCTCTGAAAGCCCCCCCCCTCTACGTTGCGCATGGGCCTCCTTTTATATGCTCAAGGGGTCACCGACAGGTGGCAACGTAGACAAGGGTAAAAATGGAAAGGTGTTGTGGTAGGTACAGCCACCTGCTACAGTGTATCATACCGAACCCTGACGGCAGGGGACAAGGGCATTAAATGCCCGTCTGCGTCGTCTAAATAGTGCAGAAGGGACCGTCAGGGATGCCACCGCTCGCCACGATGGCGATCTTGTCAGCGCCGCTTGCCACCGCGCACCCCTGGCTGCACAGCCTCCCGCCACGTACGCCTGGAAGGGTCCCAGAGTGACACGTTGGTGGATGCGCTAGAGCGTGGGCACGGAGTGGTGGCTTGCCGCGGCAAGCGCCTTGCCGCGGTCGTTGTCTTGTCGCGTCCGGGAGCTTGTCGCTCACCGGGCCTTGCCGGGGCGCGAGGCGCATCGCGGCAAGTTCCTTGAGATGCCTTGGTTGGCCTTCCCGGCGAGCTCCTCTTGCCGGGGTCTTGAGATGCCTTGGTTGGCCTTCCCGGCGAGCTCCCCTTGTCGGGGTCTTGTCTCCTTGGCTTGGATACTTTGTTCTTGAGTGGCTCCAAAAGGAACCACGGAGGACCTTGGCGGTCACCCGACAAGCCTTGCCGCGGGATGCTGCGACTGCCCGTGCACAAGTTCGGGATACTAAGGTACCCCTACTCTAGTACACCGATAGGAGCCCCCGGGCCTGGGCCATACACGGTGCCGAGCGCTGTTGGGCCAGGCCCAAAACAGGGCACGGGCACGCGCGGCCTAGGTTACGCCGTATCTCTCCCCGTATCCACCGTGCCCTCCCCGAACGGCACGCGTTCAATGCGGCATCGTGGGAGAGATCGTGGGTGGTTTCTTTATTCGGAAATGCGGAACCCTCTCCCTCTTTATAAGCAGGGGAAACAGGGGTAGTTTGCCCATTCGCTGGTTGCTGCTTCAGTCTCGGAAATCTCCACCGCTCCCTCGTCTTCCTGAATCTGAAAGAGAGCAGCGCCCTGCCCCCCATCGCCACCAGCACCACCGACGCCGTCGACCTCCTCCACCACTTCCGCCATGGCTCTGAAAGCCGACAAGGGGAAGGTTGTGAAGTCGACCGAGGCGCAGCGGCTTGCGGCGCTGCGAAAGGAGCGGGCAGTCTTCCCCCCAAGCTCGCCGCGAGGGAGATGAGGGAGAACTACTACCTCTTCTGGTCGACGGAGACGCGAGCGCACCCGCGCACGAAGGTACTTCCAGCCGCCGCTTGGAAGACGGCTCCAAATGGATACCCTTTCTTCGCCTTGTTCTTCTACTGCGGGCTCTGCCCGCCCTTCTCTGAATTCTTCTGCGATATCATGAACACCTACGGATTCCACCTCCTTGATTTCACCCCCAACGCCGTTCTGACCATGGCAGTTTTCGCACATCTCTGCAAAAACTTTGTCGGAGTCCATCCCAATGTAGCCCTTTTCCACCACTTCTTTATACCCCGAGTAGAGAGAGGAGAGCCTTTATCCGGCGGAATCGTCTGGATCTCGAGGGCCGGCAAGAAGGAAACTTATTTGGAGGGAGAATTCTGCGGCAAGTGGGAGGAGTGGAGAGCAGACTGGTGCTGGATTGATGAGAAGAACCCGTAGCCATTCACCACCCGGCGCCAAGCCCCAGTAGCACGCGGCAGTGACTGGAGCGACGTGGCCCCGGAAGACGACAGGCTGAAGATTGCTGTCACCTGGATCTTGCGCCTCAGGCTTGCCGGGCTCACCATGGTTGCTATTGGCGCAGATTTTCTTCGCTGCCGCATCACCCACCTGCAGGAGCGAGGGAGACCCGCTTGGGAGTTCAAGAATGCGGCGGATATCATGAGGCTGCGGCCGGGCCTCAACTTCAACTTCACTGTTCTGGAGCTCAACGCGATGCTGCAGGAGCTGTTCAAGTATGACCCCCAATATCCCGAAGTGTTCAGGTTGCCGGGGGGCGTCGTTCCGCTGTGCAACAACTCCTCGCTCGACCGCATCCGTGCAATGATGCCACTGTGCGACTCGCATGGAATTGTGCCAACTTGGCAAGAGCCTACAGACGACGTCGTGCAGCAGTTCTTTGATGGCTTGGTAGAAGTGCCGATCCGCCCCGACGAGAAGGACAGCCTCACCCGCGACACCACCGACGCGGAGATGGCGCTCATCGCCACTAGGCTGGAAGAGGTGGCGGCAGCTGCAGTCGCGGGCGAATTTGGATTCACCGTGGAGGAGGCAGATGCAGCAGAGGCGGCAAGCCGTGCCGAGCGAGGGGAGTCCGTCGGCAAGACAAGGCTTGTCGGGCATGACGTTGAGCAGAGCGAGCCCGCCAAGGATACGAGCGGCTCGCTGGACATCAACTCCTCTTCATCCTCATCTTCGGGCAGCTCGCCGCAAGCAGAGCCTCCATCCCCATCAAGAAGGCGTCTCCGCAAAGCCGGTGACGTAGCGGAGCGGCAGGCGAGTCAACAGTCGCCGCGCCGCGTGACACGCTCCACCGCGGCAAGCACTGTTGCCGCGGGAGCACCTCACACTGCGATAGAAACTGGAGCGGGGTCTAGCCAGACCACCGCTTCTGCTCGTGCCGCTTCTCAAGCCGCGACGGCAACCGGAGCGGGGTCGTCTCAGACCACCGCCACCGTCCCCGCCAAGCGGCCAAGGGAAACTACTCCTCCGCCTCATAGTGCCGGGCGTGAGCTGGATTTCGACTTCTCCGCGTTCAGCTCCGACGAGGAAGAAGAAGAAGAGTAAGGTTCTCTTGGTGTACTTGTAGTTCTTCAATCCTTGATGTCTTGTCTTGTATCTCATTTGCTTTACTCTGAACTTGTTCCTTTTTAGGACTCTGGCCCAGATAGCAGCAAAGGGAGCCAAGGTCCCGGTGATCGTCATCGAGGACGAGCCCACTGCGACAGCAGGGGGTGCGCTCGAGACAACCTTGCCGGACCCGGCAACTTTCCTCCAAAGCAGCCCCCAGCGTAAGTATATGATTTGCTTTCCGCTGTGAGGTGTGCATGGATACTCTGTCTTTGCTGATATCTGTTTGTTGGTTTGTGTAGAAGCAGAGCAGCCCCACCAGGAGCCAAGGGAGAGTCCTCCGGCAAGGGAGAGCTTTCCGGTAAGGGAGAAGTCTTCGGCAAGGGACAGCACCAGCGCCCCCCCGACGACGGAGACCACGACTGCAGATCCCGGTGCAGGTAATCCTTTCACTGCAAGATTTCCCTTGGTTTCTTCTTCTTTCGATCTTCTTCTTGGGTTTTTGTTGGATTTTGCTTGACTCTTCTCCCTCTTCCGGCTGCAGACCCATCTGCTACGGAACCGATGGAGACCGAGGTTGCCGCCGACGGCGCCGCTGCCACCGAGGGAGCAGCCGGTGCTGACGATCCCACCGGCGCAGAGGCCGCCAAGGCTGCCGCCGCAGCAACTGGCGAGGGGTCCGGCGATCGCACTGACGGTCCCGAGACCGCAGGAGCGCCAGGCACTGCGCCGACCGCCAACCCGTCCGCCGCTGCTACATCGCCAGGCTCCGAAGAGCCCCAGCCCGGCGTCTACTTGAAGGCCGGCGATGATGTCTTCATCAACCTCCCCTGGGCGTCAAGCTCCAGGGCGCCGGTCGAGGGAGAGATCTTCGACGGGGAGGTGCTCGCCTCTGCTGGGTTGACGCTGGTTGACGCGCCGAGCAGCAGCAACGAGCCTGAGGAAGAGCGGCTGCTGCAGAAGTTGTTGTCGCTTTACCACGCGCGGCAAGCCAAGCTGGAATCCTGCGAGGCGCTTGTCGCGAAGGCGGGAGCAGACATCGAGAAGCGCGAGGAGGAGCTCCGGGGTCTCCACCAGGAAGCTCTCCAGTCCTTGGCAGAGGAGCGGGAGCAACTTGCCGAAGCGCAGAAGGCCTTCCTCCTCAAGAAGGCTGAAATCAGAGAGCAACAACGGCTTGCCACTGAGAAGTTGTCCGCGCAGGAAGGCGAGCTGGCGTAGCGGAAGGTCAATCTTGACGCCCACGAGGAGGAGCTTGCCGCGCGCGAGGAAAAATTTGGCGGAGCCCTCAAGCAAGCGGAAGATGCTGCCGCAGCCGCCGAGGCCGCCAAGAAGGAGCTGGAGACGAAGGTGGCGCAGCTGGAGGCCGATCTCGTCGAGAAGGGCAAAGCACTCAACGCCGCCAAGGTCTCCAACGTGGATCTTGAGTTGAAGCTGACGACTTTGACCAAGACGCTGGACGGCGCCAAGGAGCAAGAAGCGGTCTTGAAGGAGGAGATCAGGGCCGACAAGGCGCTGCTGGAGAGTGCGGCCGCCACCCAGAATGCTTTCAGAGAGACTGTGGAGCACTGGACAGAGAGTCTTGTGAGTGTTGCCGCAGACATTGACAGGGAGCTGGCGCAGCTGGGGATGGAGGATCTCGGGTATCCCTCCGACGAGAACCTCCAACCCAGCGCCAAGCTTGCCTTGTTCTTCAGAGGCGTGGCGACGGCCCTCCAGCGACTCCGGGAGACGATCCCAAAGCAGCTGGCCGACGAGTCGCACAAGATCTGCACGGGAGCTCTTCAAAAAGTGTTGTTGAAGGTGGCCTTCCGCAATCCGGGCCTCAACCTCACCAACGTCCTCAAGACCCTGCCACCGGATGCTGATCTAGAGGCGCTCAAGACCCTTGTCGCACCCATTGTGTACAAGGTGAGCGGGATCAAGAGGATCGAGGGCGATCACGTAGACTAGGCCGCCCGTTTTCTTCTTTTCTTGTCGCTGTTTGTCATGTTATGAAAACAATCTGTTAGAGCCGCGACAAGCTATCTTTGTAATATAACTCTATTTCGGGCAATGATTGCAATGTTATTCCCTTTACTTGATTCCTCCCTTTGTATGTTTTTTTACCCTACGCTTTTAGGGAACTTGCCGGTGCAGGCACCTGAGCCGCGAGCGCTGAGTGCGGGACGTCAGCAGCCTGCTGGCGGTGCCGCTACCGACAAGAAACCTTGTCGCAACCAGTTGCAGCTCACTTAAGTTGTTGAGCGGACTCAAAACAAAGTAAGGGCGCAACTAGCTACGAGTTGGTTCCTCCGCGCATAGGTTTTCCATACAAAGTGCGGTCGTTCAAGGGAGATAACTTAAAAATTTTAAAAATCTGATTGCTCAAACTTTGGCAACTTAGCTTTTTTGTTGTTTGCTTCCCGGTAAGGCGAAACTTTCTTGAACGACGCCTGGTCCATACCATTATCTTCTCCTTTCCCCCCCGGCAAACTTGTGGGTGAGGGAACCTTCCTTTCCTTGAGAAAAAAGAAAGAAGAGAAAATAAAGATATGGAGCCTTACGGCTCATTATTGCTTACCGGGGAGTAGGTGTTGCACAAAGTGTCAGATCACATATGCAAGAAATAGAAAGCATGAAATCGACAAGATGTGCAGAGCACATGAGCTTTACTTATGCACGGGGTCTGCGCCCGGCTTTGTACAAAGGATTATATGCAACAGCGGCAAGACTTGTACAAAAGGTGGTTGCCGGAACAGGTTCCGGCAACCGCGCCTTACGGGTAAAACTTACGAAGATGCTCAATGTTCCAGGAATTGCTCACCGAAATGCAATCTTCGGTCTCAAGGCGGACAGCGCCAGGCCTAGTGACTCGTTTCACCCGGTAAGGGCCTTCCCACTTCGGCGTCAACTTGTTGGAATTCTTGGCGGACTAAACGCACCGAAGAACAAGGTCGCCTTCCTCGAGACTTCTGGCGTTAACTTTGTGGCTATGGTAGCGGCGCAAAGCTTGCTGGTAGCGAGCAGCTCGTACAGCAGCCTGAAGACGGTCTTCCTCAAGGAGCAGCGCGTCATCTTGTCGTAGCTGCTCTTGCTCAAGCTCATCATAAGCGAGCACTCGAGGTGACCTGTATACGAGTTCCGTGGGGAGAACTGCCTCTGCTCCATAGACTAGAGCGAAAGGTGTCTGGCCAGTGGCTCGATTTGGCGTCGTCCTGATCGACCAAAGAACCACCGGCAGCTCCTCGATCCAGTTTCTTCCGCACTTCTGCAGCCTGTCGAAAGTTCTGGTCTTGAGCCCGTGCAGCACTTCAGCATTTGCCCTCTCCGCCTGACCGTTGCTTCTCGGGCGAGCAACAGAAGCGAAGCAGACCTTGGCGCCAAGATCTTGGACGTACTACATGAAGGTGCGGCTCGTAAATTTTGTGCTGTTGTCGGTGATTATCCTGTTAGGGATTCCAAAGCGGCAAACAATCGACCTGAAGAACTTGACTGCTGACTGTGCTGTCACCTTCCTCACTGGTTCCACTTCCGGCCACTTTGTGAACTTGTCGATTGCTACGTACAAGTACTCAAAGCCCTCGACTGCTCGGGGAAAGGGGCCGAGGATGTCGAGCCCCCAGACCGAGAATGGCCAGGATAAAGGGATCGTCTGGAGAGCATGAGCTGGTTGGTGTATCTGCTTGGAATGGAACTGGCATGCTTCACACTTGGTTACTTGTGCAGTTGCATCCTGGAGGGCTGTCGGCCAAAAGAAACCTTGCCAGAATGCTTTGCCGACAAGTGCTCTAGCGCCAATGTGGTGTCCACATATGCCTCCATGTATCTCTGCTAACAGCTTTTGTCCGTCTTCCCGGGGAATACACTTCAATTTCACACTGTTGAGTCTTCTTCTGTATAGTGTCTTGTCGACGAACTGGTACATACTTGACTGTCGGGCTACTCTTTCCGCTTCTTCTTGCTCTTCGGGAAGTTCTTCTGTCTAAAGGAAACGGACAATCTGCTGCGCCCATGCTGGAGCCTGTGGCTCGACAACAAGGACTAAAGGCAAATCTGCTGCTGCGGGACCATCCGCTTCTACGGCGAGAACCTGCGGCTCTGCCGGAGCTTGACGTTCCCCGGCAAGCTTGCCGGAGCAAAACTTGTCGGGAGCTTCTGCTTCAAAGGAACAAACCCTAGGGCTTGCCGGAGCAGACTGCTCCTCAGCGCAAGGCAAATCTGCTGCTGCGGGAACGTCCGCTTCTACGGCGAGAATCTGCGGCTCTGCCGGAGCTTGACGTTCCCCGGCAAGTGTGTCGGAGCAAAACTTGTCGGGAGCTTCTGCTTCAACGGAACAAACCCTAGGGCTTGCCGGAGCAGACTGCTCCTCAGCACTCTTGGCGTTGATCTTGGGGACCTTCTTGGCGGCGGCTTCGGGAAGCTCTGCCGGGAAATAGTCACCAGAAATCAACTTCCTCTTCTTGCTTTGCCCAGTTGATGGTGTTACAGACGGCTGAGTCAGCTTGAGCACAAAGATCCCTGGTTCCACAGGTAACTTAAGTGTGGCGCACTTTGACAGGCCATCGGCAATGGCGTTCTGAGCTCTTGGAACATGCTCCATCTGTAGGCCGTCAAAGTGCTCTTCTAGCTTTCTCACTTCATCGACGTAGCCTTCCATCAACGGACTCTGATAGCTCTTGTTCACTTGGCGGACGACAAGCTGCGAGTCACCCCTGACAATGAGCTTCTTGATCCCAAGGTCTGCCGCGATCCTGAGACCGGCAAGCAAGCCTTCATACTCTGCAGTATTGTTTTTCGCTTGCTCCTTGGGGAAGTGCATCTGGACTACGTACTTGAGGTGCTCTCCGGTGGGTGCGACAAGCAGCACGCCAGCGCCGGCACCTTGCAGTGAAAAGGCACCGTCAAAGTACATCAGCCACTCTTTGCTTGCTTCCTTGACGGGGATGCTCGTTTCTGAAATTTTTTCATCTGGTGTTGGCGTCCATTCTGCTATGAATTCTGCCAATGCTCTGCTTTGGATAGTTGAAGTACTCTCAAACTTGAGGCCAAAGCTTGACAGTTCCAGTGCCCACTCAACAATCCTGCCTGTCGCTTCTGGATTCTGTAGTATCCTCTTCAGCGGAAAGCGAGTGACAACTATGATGTCATGTGCTTGCAAGTAATGGCGCAGCTTTCTCGAGGCCATGAGAAGGCCGAAAAGCAATTTCTGCACGCCAGAGTACCTTGACCTAGCCCCCTGCGGAAGGGAACTGACAAAGTAAACTGGGCGCTGCACCATTCTCTTCTGTATCTCCTCGCGCGTCTGCGCAGATCCATCCTTGTCGGGACCAGAGCTTACCGGGGAAGTCCCTTGCTTGTCGCTGGATGCGCCTGCCGTGGTTGCTGGCTCGTCATCTGCCTCCCTCTCTGCCACTAACGCAGCGCTAACCACTTGATTGGTTGCCGCTATATAGAGCAGCAACTTCTCTTGTGGCTTAGGTGCGACAAGTGTTGGAGTGGAGGACAGGTATCTCTTCAAGTCTTGTAGCGCAGCCTCCGCTTCCGGAGTCCATTTCATTGGACCTGCCTTTTTCAATATTTTGAAAAACGGCAGGGCGCGCTCAGCAGACCTAGAGATAAACCTGCTGAGAGCAGCCACGCAACCGGCAAGTCTTCGTACATCCTTGACGCACTTTGGTGCTTCAATCTGCTCAATGGCCTTGATCTTGTCCGGATTGGCTTCGATTCCCCGCTGGGATACGAAGAACCCGAGAAGCTTGCCGGAGGGAACTCCAAACACACACTTCTCGGGGTTGAGCTTGAGGTTGATCTTGCGCAGATTTGCAAAGGTCTCTTCTAAGTCTTGAATCAGAGTTGCTTTGTCCTTGCTCTTGACCACTATGTCATCCATGTAGGCTTCCACATTTCTGTGTATTTGCGGCTCAAGAGCGACTTGGACTACTCTTGCAAATGTTGAACCAGCATTTTTCAAACCGAAAGGCATCCGTATGAAACAGTACGTGCCACATGGAGTGATGAATGCGGTATTCTCCTCATCCTCTTTTGCCATGAAGATCTGATGGTATCCTGAATATGCGTCAATAAATGAAAGCAAATCACATCCGGCCGTGGAGTCAACAATCTTGTCAATGCGCGGCAAAGGAAATGGGTCTTTGGGACAAGCTTTGTTAACATATGTAAAGTCGATACAAAGTCTCCATTTCCCGTTCGCCTTGCGCACGACTACAGGATTGGCCAACCACGTAGGATGGAACACTCCTCTAACAAGGCCTGCTGCTTCCAACTTCTTGATCTCTTCTGCGATGAATTCTTGGCGCTCCACTGCTTGCTTCCTGACCTTCTGCTTGACGGGCCGCGCATGGGGACAAACGGCAAGATGATACTCAATTACTTTCCTGGGAACACTGGGGATGTCGGACGGTTGCCACGCAAACACGTCGACATTCGCCTGCAGGAAAGCAATGAGCGTGCTTTCCTATTTGGGGTCGAGAGTGGCACTAATGGTGAAGGTACCACCAGTGCCGTCCTCCCTGGCGGACACCTTCTTGGTCTCTGGCGAAGCTGCCATTGTCTTCTTACACTTGCCGGTGGAGCTCGTTGGTGCGTCCTCGACGGCAGCGCAGCACTCCGAAGAGGTGCGCTTGCCGGAGTGGGCATCAGAACTCTTGCCGGACTTGGTCTTCTCCCCCCCCGGGAGCTTCAACGGCAAGTGACTGGCGATCTGTTGCGGCTGCCGCTTCCCGGTAGATCTTGTCGGCGCAAATAAGAGCATCCTTCTTGTCGCCAGGGACAGAGATGACGCTTATCGGGCCTGGCATCTTCAGTACGTTGTATGCGTAGTGAGAGGCTGCCATGAACTTGGCGAGTGCTGGACGGCCGAGTATCCCATTATAAGGCAATGGAAAATCGGCAACGTCAAAAGTGACCCTCTCAGTCCTGAAGTTCACCTCGCTGCCAAATGTTACTGACAACGTGACCTTCCCCTTCGGCTTGCTCCTTCCCGGGTTGATTCCTTGGAATGTGCCGGTCTCTTCAAGCTCGCTGTCAGGGATCTGGAGTTTCTGGAGTACAGCGGAGGAGATCAGGTTCAAGCCGGCCCCGCCGTCAACTAGCATCTTAGTGACCTTGAGGTTGCGGATAGTTGGTGAAACCAACATCGACAAGCACCCGACCGCAGTTGTGCGATCAGGGTGGTCCTCAATATCAAAGATGGTAGGCGTGCTGGACCATTTCAGAAGCTTGCGTGACTCGACAGGTGGTTCCGCTGCATTGACTTCCCGCACCCACTGCTTGAGTTGGCGGTGCGATGTATGCAGAGAAGCACCACCGTCAACGCACAAGACCTCTGTGGCTTTCTGGAACTCCTGCTCGCTGGTCTCGACATCATCCATGTCTTCGTCGTCGTCGTCATCTTCATCCTTGTCGCGGCCGCGGGGAGGTCTGTCTCCTTGCCGCTGCTTGGCCTTGCCGCGGCGTCCTCCCCGGCCGGCGCGCTTCTTGCCGGATTCTCCAGCGCCTCCTTGGGCCCTCTCCTTGTCACGTCGCTCGTACTCAGCCTTTTGCTGCTGGACAAGCTGCTCGACCTTCTTGGAGCTCTGGAGGTCATGGCCCTTGGTGCGGTGGATCTTGCAGTACTGCTTGTCGGTGCCGTCCTGCTTGTCGGCGACCGCCAGAGCCTGGCAGTTGGTGCATGCGGCAATCTCCTTGCCGGAGCTACCAGCTTTGGCTTTCTTGGCGCCACCTTCGTTGCCGGACTGCTCAACGACTAGCACATCTTTGCCTTTCTTCTTCCTGTTCCGCCGCCGGTTTTTCTTTGCCGGGGCAGCATCCTCGCTGTCAGATCCTCCTTCTCCTGCATTCTCTCCAGGGAGTTTCCTCCCTTCCTCAGCACGTGCACACTTGTCGGCCAGGGCATACAGCTCACTGACGTCTCTGATCTTGCACATCGCCATCTCCTCCCGCATCCTGCGGTTACGCACGTTCTGATGGAACGCGCTGATGACCGCGGCAGGGTGGACATCTGGGATGTTGTGCTGTACACGGCTGAATCTTTGAATGTACTTGCGCAGGGGCTCTCCTTCCTTCTGGGCAAGCAGATGAAGGTCACTCTCTTGGCCATGAGGTTTGTGGCCGCCTGTAAAGGCGCCGACAAACTGATGGCATAGGTCTGCCCAGGAGGATATGGAGTTGTCTGGCAAGTGCATGAGCCAGGACCTGACGTTGGGCTTGAGCACCAGCGGGAAGTAGTTGGCAAGGATCTTGTCGTCCCGCCCCCGGCAGCCTGCACCGTGATGGTTTAGATGCTGAGGAACTCTGACGGATGCGACTTGCCGTCGTACTTCTCTGGTACGTCTGGCTTGAAATTCTTCGTACTGGGCCACTGGACTTGCCGCAGCTCACGAGTAAACGCAAGGCAACCTACTGCGTACGGCAAGTCGCCTGGTTCCCCTTGCGCATGCATGTCGACAGAGGGCCCAGCGCGCTGGTCCGATTGACGTCGCGCTTCTCTTCGGCGCTCGATGCGAGTACGAGCGTCTTCTTGCTGTCGTTCGTAAAGAACTTGGCGCTGATCGCGACGAACCCGTGGATCTGATGACGCGGTGGAGTCGCTGTCGAGGTGGATCCGGCGAGTCGGCGATCTTGGCCTTCGGGGCGGGGAGTGCATAGTGGTTGGACCCCCACCGGTCTTGTCGTCACTGGCTCGTGCCTGGCTGACTTGCCGCGGCTGCGACGTGCTCGGCTCCTGCTGAGCGTCGCCGTTGGCGAAGCCGATGAGACTCTGAATGGTGGCCCTCCAGTCGTCAATCTTGTCTGCCGTTGGAGGGTAGTCCAGGAGCAGTTGAGCTCGCGCCAAAGCTTCTGCTGTAGTGGCAGGTGGCGGTGGTGAACGGTGTGAGGAGCGGGATATGCTCGGACTTCTAACTATGTTAGAAGGACCAGTATCTCGTCCGGGCGTGCATGTTGGCGTGCATGCTGGTCTTGAGCACTCCGAGATCCACCAGCTCGATCTTAGTCCAGCAAACGCATGATACCGTGAGTACCATGACGCTGCCGGTCCCGCGCCTCCTGAGATGGGCGTGGTGCATGTACGGACGCCGAGGTCTTGGAGTGCGCCCGGTCGTTGTGGGAGCCGGCTACGCCACCGATGGGCAGCGCAGCCTTGTCCTTGGTCCTGGCAGCACCGTGAGCTCCCTCGTCGACGCCCGCTCTTCCGTCGGTGTCCGCCCCATCAGCCGCTTGCTCCGGTGGTGATGGTGCGGACGGAGCAGCCGCCTCCGAAGCCTTCTTCTTCGGCGGCATGTCGATGAAGATGATGAAGATCTAGCTCGTGTGAACGTCGGATCTGGTTCACACAACCTCGACGCCGCCCTACCTGGCGTGCCAAAGATGCCGGGGGTCTGATCCACGAGCACCTATGGGACCGGCAGACCGAGTCCCTTTCGGTTCGGCGGGGGCGGAGGTCGCACGAAGAGCGGATCGAGGTGAAGCACACGAGCGGATTACCCAGGTTCGGGCCGCACGGATGCGTAAAACCCTACTCCTGCTTTGTGGTTTGTATTGAGTTCTTGCTCGGGAGCGCGGAGTGCTACAGTACACCCCAGCCGCTAACGAGACCGAGCCTCAGAGTTTTTCTCTTCCTCTGAACCCGCCCCCCCCCTCTACGTTGTGCATGGGCCTCCTTTTATATGCTCAAGGGGTCACAGACAGGTGGCAACATAGACAAGGGTAAAAATGGAAAGGTGTTGTGGTAGGTACAGCCACCTGCTACAGTGTATCATACCTAACCCTGACGGCAGGGGACAAGGGCATTAAATGCCCGTCTGCGTCGTCTAAATAGTGCAGAAAGGACCGTCAGGGATGCCACCGCTCGCCACAATGGCGATCTTGTCAGCGCCGCTTGCCACCGCGCACCCCTGGCTGCACAGCCTCCCGCCACGTACGCCTGGAAGGGTCCCAGAGCGACACGTTGGTGGATGCGCTGGAGCGCGGGCATGGAGTGGTGGCTTGCCGCGGCAAGCACCTTGGCACGGTCGTTGTCTTGTCGCGTCCGGGAGCTTGTCACTCACCGGGCCTTGCCGGGGCGCGAGGCGCGTCGCGACAAGTTCCTTGAGATGCCTTGGTTGGCCTTCCCGGTGAGCTCCTCTTGCCGGGGTCTTGAGATGCCTTGGTTGGCCTTCCCGGCGAGCTCCTCTTGTCGGGGTCTTGTCTCCTTGGCTTGGATACTTTGTTCTTGAGTGGCTCCAAAAGGAACCACGGAGGACCTTGGTGGTCACCCGGCAAGCCTTGCCGCGGGATTCTACGACTGCCCGTGCACAAGTTCGGGATACTAAGGTACCCCTACTCTAGTACACCGACATGTTGTTTTTGACATGTTTAGTATTTTCTCAGTCTGTGAAGATGTTACCATTTCCATTTTTGACATGCTATTTTAGGATTGTTCTAGTGAGTTCTAGCAGGAGCTCAGTGTTCATGATTTGTAGAGCTTCACATGTACTTTAATGCCATGTACTTTGTTGCTATGTTGGAGTGTTGTAGCATAGTTTCTTATTGCATCCTAGGTTCTATGATGTTGTTAATCGCAGTTTTGCATCATTCTTGTTTTGCTTGTCATTTGCAAACCGTGCATCCGTTTTTGGTGACCCTTATATCGGTTTCAACCAAAATCACTCACTCTTCCCAGTGGCATACTTGGTTTGCCAAGTTGATGCCTTGATCATCCTTTCCCTTTCGGAGTACCCATATGCATTGGACGTCATATCTTGCATTCCATGCCATGTCTTGCATCATGTTGCTTGTGCATTGCACCATGATTGATTGTTGTTCCATTGCTTGTGTTCTTGCTTTGGATAGAGCTGGGAGACGAGTATGTGAATGAGGAACCTGTTGAGTATGCTAACGAGGAGCATGCTTTCAACAACTCTTTGAACTTTGCAGGCAAGATGACCATTACCCTCGATATCACTTCTATCTTTGCTTGCTAGTTGTTCGTTCTATCGCTATGTCGCGCTACCTACCACTTGTTTATCATGCCTCCCATATTTCCATGTCAATCCTCTAATCCACCTTCCTAGCAAACCGTTGTTTGGCTATGTTACCGCTTTACTCATCCCCTCTAATAGCGTTGCTAGTTGCAGGTGCCTTGCTGGTTGTTCCATGTTGGAACATGATTATGTTGGGATATCACAATATCTCTTATTTAATTAATGCATCTATATACATGGCAAAGGGTGGAAGGCTTGGCCTTTTTCTCGGTGTTTTGTTCCACTTCTGCCACCCTAGTTTCCATCATACCAATGGTATGTTCCTTGATTTGCGTTCCTTATGCGGTTGGGGTTATGGGACCCCCTTGATAGTTTGCTTTGAATAAAACTCCTCCAGCAAGGCCCAACCTTGGTTTTAATATTTTCCTAATAACATCCTAAACTTTTCCATTGGGAGTCATAAACCTGAGGGTCATCGTTATTTAACCGCCCCGGGCCAGTATTCCTCTGAGTGCTAGTCCAACCTAGGCGATGTCCGGTCCCCCCTGGGCAACCAGGGTCTCAGCCAACCCGACGTCTTGCCCATCTGGTGTGCCCTGAGAACAAGATATGTGCAACTCCTATTGGGATTTGTCGGCACATCAGGCGGTCTTGCTGGTCATGTTTTACCATTGTCAAAATGTCTTGTAACCAGGATTCCGAGGCTGATCGGGTTTTTCCGGGAGTAGGAATATCCTTTGTTGATCGTGAGAGCATGTGATGGGCTAAGTTGGGACACCCCTGTAGGGTATAAACTTTCGAGAGCCGTGCCCGCGGTTATGTGACAGATGGGAATTTGTTAAGAACTTGACACTTGACTTAATTAAAATGGATCAACCGCGTGTGTAGCCGTGATGGTCTCTTTTCGGAGGAGTTCGGGAAGTAACACGGTTTGGGTTAAGTTTGAACATAAGTAGTTCAGGATCATCAATTCTAGCTTCATGGCCGTTGCGTAGTTTCTCATCTTACTCTTGAACTCCTATGTTAGCCACCATATTTGCTTAGCGGTTACTGCAACTCCACATCATTACCTCATCCTACCCATAAGTTTAAATAGTCTTGATCTCGCGGGTTTTGAGATTGCTGAGTCCTCGTGACTCACAGTTACTACCAAAACAGTTGTAGGTGCCAATGATACCAGTGCAGGTGATGCTACCGAACTCAAGTGGGAGTTCGATAAGGACCTTGGTCGTTACTATGTTTCGTTTCTTGATGATCAGTAGTGGTGCCTAGTTGGGACGATCGGGGATCTAGCAGTTGGGTTTATCTTATTTTCATTTGGATTGTCCGTAGTCAGACTATTAGTGTACTCTGATGATGTATGAAATATTTGATCATTGTATGACGTGGCGATTGTAAGCCAAGTCTATTTATCCTTTTCTTGTTCATTGATACGTCTCCAACGTATCTATAATTTTTTATTGTTCCATGCTATTATATTCTCTTTTTTGGATGTTAATGGGATTTATTTTAAACTTCTATATTATTTTTGGGACTAACCTATTAACCCATGGCCCAGTGCAAATTGTTGTTTTTTGCCTATTTCAGTGTTTCACAGAAAAGGAATATCAAAACGGAATTAACCCAAAGCCCAGCTCACGAGACTATGGAATAAGGAGAGGCAAGAGCCTAAGCTTGGGGATGCACAAGGCACCCCAAGGTAAAATCCAAGGACAACCAAAAGCCTAAGCTTGGGGATGCCCCGGAAGGCATCCCCTCTTTCGTCTTCGTCCATCGGTAACTTTACTTGGAGCTATATTTTTATTCACCACATGATATGTGTTTCGCTTGGAGCGTCTTGTATGATTTGAGTCTTTGCTTTTTAGTTTACCACAATCATCCTTGTTGTACACACCTTTTGGGAGAGACACACATGAATCGGAATTTATTAGAATACTCTATGTGCTTCACTTCTACCTTTTGAGCTAGATAATTTTGCTCCAGTGCTTCGCTTATATCTTTTAGAGCACGGTGGTGGTTTTAATTTATAGAAATTATTGATCTCTCATGCTTCACTTATATTATTTTGAGAGTCCCTTAGAACAGCATGGTAATTTTCTTTGGTTATGAATTTAGTCCTAGTATGATAGGCATCCAAGATCGGTATAATAAAAACTTTCATAAAAAGTGCATTGAGTACTAGGAGAAGTTTGATACTTGATAATTGTTTTGAGATATAAAGGTGGTAATATTAGAGTGTGCTAGTTGAGTAGTTGTGAATTTGAGAAATACTTGCGTTGAAGTTTGCAACTCCCGTAGCATGAACGTATGGTGACCGTTGTGTAACAAATTTGAAACATGAGGTGTTATTTGATTGTCTTCCTTATGAGTAGCGGTCGGGGACGAGCGATGGTCTTTTCCTACCCATCTATCCCCCTAGGAGCATGCGCGTAATGCTTGGGTTTTGATGATTTGTAGATTTTTGCAATAAGTATGTGAGTTCTTTATGACTAATGTTGAGTCCATGTATTATACGCACTCTCACCCTTCCATCATTGCTAGCCTCTTCAGTACTGTGCATTGCCCTTTCTCACCTTGAGAGTTGGTGCAAACTTCGCCGGTGCATCCAAACCCCGTGATATGATACGCTCTGTCACACATAAACCTCCTTATATCTTCCTCAAAAACAGCCACCATACCTACCTATTATGGCATTTCCATAGCCATTCCGAGATATATTGCCATGCAACTTTCCACCATTCCATTTATCATGACACACATCATCATTGTCATATTGCCTTGCATGATCGTGTAGTTGACATCATATTTGTGGCAAAGCCACCATTCATAATTTTTCATACATGTCACTCTTGATCCATTGCCCTTCCCGATACACCGCCGGAGGCATTCATATAGAGTCATACTTTGTTCTACTATCGAGTTGTAATCATTGAGTTGTAAATAAATATAAGTGTGATGATCATCATTAAAAGAGCATTGTCCCAAAAAAGGGAATAAAAAGGGGGCAATGCTACTATCCTTTTTCCACACTTGTGCTTCAAAGTAGCACCATGATCTTTATGATAGAGAGTCTCTTGTTTTGTCACTTTCATATACTAGTGGGAATTTTTCATTATAGAACTTGGCTTGTATATTCTAACAATGGGCTTCCTCAAATGCCCTAGGTCTTCGTGAGCAAACAACCTGGATGCACACCCACTTAGTTTCTTTTGTTGAGCTTTCATACATTTATAGCTCTAGTGCATCTGTTGCATGGCAATCCCTACTCCTTGCATTGACATCAATTGATGGGCATCTCCCTAGCCCATTGATTAGCCACGTCGTTGTGAGACTTTCTCCTTTTTTGTCTTCTCCACATAACCCCCATCTTCATATTCTATTCCACCTATAGTGTTATATCCATGGCTCACGCTCATGTATTGCGTGAAAGTTGAAAAAAATTTGAGATTACTAAAGTGTGAAACAATTGCTTGGCTTGTCATCGCGGTTGTGCATGATCAGAGCATTCTTGTGTGATGAAAATGGAGCATGACCAAACTATATGATTTTGTAGGGATGAAAACATTCTTTTGCCATGTTATTTTGAGAAGACATAATTGCTTTGTTAGTATGCTTGAAGTATTATTATTTTTATGTTAATATTAGACTTTTGTCTTGAATCTTTCAGATCTGAATATTCATTCCACAATAAAGAGAATTACATTGAGAATTATGCTAGGTAGCATTCCACATCAAAAATTCTGTTTTTATCATTTACCTACTCGAGGACGAGCAAGAATTAAGCTTGGGGATGCTTGATATGTCTCCAACATATCTATAATTGTTTATTGTTCCACGCTATTATATTATCGGTTTCGGATGTTAATGAGCTTTATTTTACACTTATATATTATTTTTGGGACTAACCTATTAACCCAAGGCCCAATGCAAATTATTGTTTTTTTGCCTATTTTAGTGTTTCGCAGAAAAGGAATATCAAACAGAATGAAACCTTCGGGAACGTGATTTTTGGAACAAACGTGATCCAGAGGACTTGGAGTGGACATCAAGAAACAAACGAGAAGTCCACGAGGCAGGGAGCGTGCCTACCCCCCTTGGGCGTGCCCTCCCCCTCGTGGGCCCTCATGGCTACCCGACCTACTTCTTCCTCCTATATATACTCATATACCCTGAAAACATCCAGGAGCACCACAAAACCCTATTTCCACCACCGCAACCTTCTGTACCCAAGATATCCCATCTTGGGGCCTTTTCCGAAGCTCCACCGGAGGGGGCATCAATCATGGAGGGCCTCTACATCAACTCCATGGCCCCTCCGATGATGTGTGAGTAGTTTACTTCAGACCTTCGGGTCCATTGTTATTAGCTAGATGGCTTCTTCTCTCTCTTTGAATTTCAGTACAAAGTTCTCCTCGATCTTCTTGGAGATCTATTCGATGTAACTCTTTTTGCGGTGTGTTTGTCGAGATCTGATGAATTGTGGGCTTATGATCAAGTCTATCTATGAACAATATTTGATTATTCTAGGAAATCTTTTATGTATGAGTGTTTATCTTTGCAAGTCTCTTCGAATTATTATTTTGGTTTGGCCTCCTAGATTGATCTTTCTTGCAATGGGAGAAGTGCTTAGCTTTGGGTTCAATCTTGCGGTGCTTGATCCTAGTGACAGAAAGGGAAACATCACATATTGTATTGTTGCCCTCGAGGATAAAAAGATGGGGTTTATATTATATTGCTTGAGTTTATCCCTCTACATCATGTCATCTTACCTAATGTGTTACTCTGTTCTTATGAACTTAATACTCTAGATGCATGCTGGATAGCGGTCAATGTGTGGAGTAATAGTAGTAGATATAGGTAGGAGTCGGTCTACTTGTCACGGATGTGATGCCTATATACATGATCATGCCTAGTTATTCTCATAATTATTCGCCTAGTGAAACCTATGGCCCCCGGGTCTATTCTCCATCATATTAATCTTCCGTCAACAAGCTATTTCTATTACCTTTTATTTTGCAATCTTCACTTTTACTCTTTATCATAAAAATACCAAAAATATTATTTTATCATCTCTATCAGATCTCACTCTCGTAAGTGACCGTGAAGGGATTGACAACCCCTTTATCGCGTTGGTTGCGAGGTTCTTATTTGTTTGTGTAGGTACGAGGGACTTGCATGTGGCCTCCTACTGGATTGATACCTTGCTTCTCAAAAATTGAGGGAAATACTTATGCTACTTTGCTGCATCACCCTTTCCTCTTCAAGGAAAAACCAATGCAGTGCTCAAGAGGTAGCATTCATTACATGGTATTGTGTGATGATGACCCTTCTTGTGACAAAACCACAATGCGGTTATGCCTTTAAGTCGTGCCTCGACATGTAGGAGATATAGCCGCATCGTGGGCGTTAAATATATAATGGGAGTAATGTTGGATCAATGTGAATACTTTAGGGATTATCACTTGACTCATAAAGGGAAATTTTTATGGGATCAAATTCATACATTGAAATGGTATGCTCGGAATTTATGCCAGAGATATGATTATACTTGTTGCTCTAGGATGAATGCTCCACATCTTCCCTTTTCATGTGAATTTAATGATAATGAAACCTTAGCTTCTTATGCTAATGGTATATATGATTACTATGATGTGGAACGAATAGAAGAATTTGTTGCTTTTAAGGGTGCGTATGAAATTGAATCTTTGTTTAAATTTTTTGATGATTTTGATGATTCAGTTTATAGATCTGAAAATCTTGCTATCCTTAAATATTGCTATGATAATTATAAATACAATTACGATATTGATGTATTTATTGAGAATAACTCTGCTGTCCAAGAAGAGACTAATATTTTGCAGGAATCTATGGAAGAAGAAATTCATGAAACCGCGAGCTCATTGGATGAAAAAGATGATGAGGAGAGCGAAGAACAAACGGAAGAAGAGCGGATTCATTTAATGCCCCTTCGTTCTTACCGAAGGATGAATGCTGTGATAATTGCTATGATCCCGTTGATTCATTTGAAATATCCCTTTTTGATAAACTTGATGCTTGTTATGCTTGTGGCCAAGGCGCCAATATGAATTATGCTTATGGAGATGAACTTGCTATAGTTCCTTCTGTTAAGAATGACATTGTTGCTATTGCACCCACACATGATAGTCCTATTATCTTATTGAATACTCCCAACTACACTATATCGGAGAAGTTTGCTCTTGTTAAGGATTATATTGATGGGTCGCCTTTTACCGTTGCACATGATGATTTTGATGAATATAATATGCATGTGCTTGCTGCTCCTACTTGCAATTATTATGAGAGAGGAACCTACTTATGCTATGTATATGAAGAGAGTTAGACTTTGTCATTGCATAATATATGTTGTTCTTGTGCTCACTACTAAATTACAAATCATTGTTGATTCAAATTGGCTTTGATATACCTTGGGATCCGGGTGGATTCATTACTTGAGCACTTTATGCCTAGCTTAATGGCTTTAAAGAAAGCGCTGCCAGGGAGACAACCTGGAAGTTTTAGAGAGTCATTTGTTCCTACTAAGTGCTTTTATAAAGTTTAAAAACAAAAAAAATAGAGGGGAACCCAAAACTTTTGAAAAAGGAAAGTAAAAGTGAGAGAGACAAGCATTGTTGAAGTGGGGGAGCTCCTTGAACTTTGTTCATGCTCACGGAAACTTTGCGAATCTTAAATTAAAGAAACTTTTCAACAAAAATAATTATCCCCTTGTACAATTCCATTGTATTATAAGAATAATGTTCCAAGGTTTGCCTTTAGGATGTTTAAATTGCTTGTTGGTTTGTGCGGTGCAAAACAGAAACTTTGGCTGTAGTGCGTGATTTTACGTTTTTTACTGGAACGTCAAACGGTTCTAAAACATTTTGCACTGTCTTGATATACAAAATTTTTACTTTTCCTAAAATTTTCAGAATTGTTTGAGTTACAGAAGTATGGTGGATGTTCAAATCTTTACAGACTGTCCTATTTTCACAAATTGCTGTTATAGCTTCGTTATTTGCAAATGTTTGAATTCTTGTTGAAGCCTCCTTGACTTGTGGCCATAGGATTGTGATAGCATAAAGTGGGTAATTTTTTTATAATTATACAATAATGTTGCAGCAGTACATGATGGGATTTCATTGCCATATTAACTAACCCCGCCACTAAAAGTTCAGTTAAGTTTTGTATGGATGAAGTGTTCAAAGATCGAGGAGGTCTTGCTGTGAGGAGAAGGAAGAGAGGCAATAGCTCAAGCTTGGGGATGCCCAAGGCACCCCAAGTAAATATTCAAGGAGACTCAAGCATCTAAGCTTGGGGATGCCCCACAAGGCATCCCATCCTTCTTCAACAAGTATCGGTATGTTTTCGGATTCGTTTCATTCATGTGATATGTGCGAATCTTGGAGCTTCTTTTGCATTTACTTTTCACCTTTATTTTATGCACCATGCTGGTATGAGATAGTCCATGGTTGATTTATAGAATACTCATTGTACTTCACTTATATATTTTGAGTGTGGCTTTATAGATTGCTTCATGTGCTTCACTTTATCATTTGAAGTTTGGATTGCCTGCTTCTGTTCACATAGAAAACCATTGTTTGTAAAATGCTCTTTTGCTTCACTTATACTCTATTGTTAGAGCATGGTCTTTTGTAGAAAGAATTAAACTCTCATGCTTCACTTATATGTATTTAGAGAGTCAACAAGAATTGGTCAATTGCATGGTTAGTTATAAAATCTTGCATAAAACTTATGGATCACTGAATATGATATGTTTGATTCCTTGCAGTAGTTTTGTGATATAGAGATGATAACATGTTGGAAGTACTAGTAAATGGTTGTGTTTAGTAGGAATATTTGTGTTAAGGTTCGTGATTCCCGAAGCATGCACGTATAGTCTCTCGTTATGCTATGAAGTTGGAGCATGATTTATTATTGATTATCTTCCTTATGAGTGGCGGTCGGGGACGAGCGATGGTATTTTCCTACCAATCTATCCCCCTAGGGGCATGCGTAGTAATACTTTGCTTTAAGGGCAAATAAACTTTTGCAATAAGTATATGACATCTTTATGACTAATGTGAGTCCATGGATTATACGCTCTCTTACCTTTCCACAATTTGCTAGCCTCTACGGTACCATGCATTGCCCTTTCTCACATGGAGACGTGGTGCAAACTTCGCAGGTGCATCCAAACCCCGTGATATGATACGCTCTATCACACATATGCCTTATTATATCTTCCTCAAAACATCCACCATACCTACGTATTATTGCTTTTCCATGGCCATTCTGAGATATATTGCCATGCAAGTTCCACCGCTTCCGTTTGATGACTTGAGCATTCATTGTCATATTGCTTTGCATGATCATATAGCTGACATAGCAGTTGTGGCTCAACCACCGTTCATCATATTTCATACATGTTACGCTAGATCATTGCACATCCTGGTGAATTTCCAGAGGCATTCATATAGAGTCAAATTTTGTCATAGGTATCGAGTTTTAATTTTTATTTCTTTTGAGTTATAAGTAAATAGATGTGTGATGATCATCATTCATCATTTTTAGAGCAGTGCCCCAGTGAGAAAAGGATGATGGTGACTATGATTCCCCCACAAGTCGGGATGAGACTCCGGAAATGAGAGAAAAAGAAAAAATAAAAGAAAGAGAAAAGAAAGGAAATAAAGAAAAAATAAAAAGAAAAAGAAAAAAATAAATAAACAAAGAGAGAAGGGGCATTGTTAGTATCCTTTACCACACTTGTGCTTCAAAGTAGCACCATGTTTTTCATATGGAGAGTCTCCTATGTTGTCCCTTCCATATACTAGTTGGAATATTTCATTATAGGATTAGATGCACACCCACTTAGTTTTCATATTGAGCTTTCATACACGTATATCTCTTAGTGCATTTGTTGCATGGCAATCCCTACTCCTCACGTTGATATCGATGGATAGGCATCTCCATAGCCTGTTGTTAAGCCGCATCGATGTGAGACTTCTTTTGTCTTCTCTATATTTACCCCTATCATTATACTCTATTACACCAGTAGTGCTATATCCATGGCTTGCGCTCATGTTTTGCGTGGGGGTTGAAAAAGATGAAGCGTGTTAAAAAGTACGAACCAATTGCTCGGCTTGTCATCGGGGTTGTGCATGATAAATACTTTGTGTTAAGAAGACAGAGCATGACAAGACTATATGATTTTGTAGGGATAGCTTTCTTTAGCATTGATATTTTGAAAGACATGATTGTTTGTTGGGATGCCTAAGTATTGATGTCTTTATGTCAAATTATAGACTATTGCTTTGAATCACTTATGTCTTAATATTCATGCCATGATTAGATATATGATCAAGTTTATGCTAGGTAGCATTCCACATCAAAAATTAACTTTTTATCATTTACCTACTCGAGGACGAGCATGAATTAATCTTGGGGATGCTAATATGTCGCCGTCTTATCTATAATTTTTGATTGTTTCATGCCAATATTACAAAACTTTTATACACTTTTGGCAACTTTTTATATGATTTATTGGACTAACCTATTGATCCAGTGCCCAGTGCTACTTCCTGTTTTTGCATGTTTTTTGTATCGCAGAAAATCCATATCAAATGAAGTCCAAACGCGATAAAAATTTACGGAGAACTATTTTGGAATATATGTGATTTTAGGAGGTGGAATCAATGCAAACGGGGGCCCACAGAGCCCACAACCCACCAGGGCACGCCAGGCACCCCCTAGCGCGTCCAGGTGTCTTGTGCCCTCCTCGAAGGTTGGTTGGGCCCTTCTTCTGGTGCAAGAAAGATAATTTATGGAAAAATCATGTAAAAATTTTAGCGCAATCGAAGTTACGGATCTCCGGGAATTAAAGAAACCGTGAAGGGCCAGATCTCGGGAACACGAAACAGAAGAGAACAGAGAGGGAGATCCAATCTCGGAGGCACTCCCGCTCCTCCGCCGCCATGGAACCAAGGACCAGAGGGGAACTATCCTCCCATCTAGGGGGAAGGCCAAGGAAGAAGAAGAAGGAGGGGGGTCTCTCCCCCTCGCTTTCGGTGGCACCGAAGTGACGCCGGGGCAACGATCGGGACGGCGATGTACATCAACAATCTTGCTACCGTCAACACCAACTTTCTCCCCCTCTATGCAACGGTGTAACACCTCTTCTCCCCGCCGTAATCTCTACTTAAACATGGTGCTCAACTCCATATATTATTTCCCAATGATCTATGGTTATCCTATGATGTTTGAGTAGATCCTTTTTGTCCTGTGGGTTAATCGTGGTCTTGGTTGGTATGATTGTATACTTTATTTATGGTGCTGTCCTACGGCGCCCTCCGTTCTCACACAAACGTGAGGGCCCCCCGCTGTAGGGTGCTGCAATATGTTCATGGTTCGCTTAAGGTGGGTTGCGAGAGTGACAGAAGCTTAAACCCGAGTAGGTGGGCTATGGTGTATGGGATAAAGAGGACTTGATATTTAATGCTAGGGTTGGGTTTGATGACCTTAATGATCTTTAGTAGTTGCAGATGCTTGCTAGAGTTCCAATCATAAGTGCATATGATCCAAGTAGAGAAACTATGTTAGCCCATGCCTCTCCCTCATATAAAATGGCAAGAATGATTACTGGTACTTGTTATCGATTGCCTAGGGACAAATAACTTTCTTGTTAACATAAACCCTTTTTACTAAACACATAACTTTTATTATCTTGCAAAGTACTTCTAGTTTTATTCTTGCAAAGTAGTTCTAGCATCACACCTACAAAATAGTTTCATACTTGTTTCCAGTAAATCAAACGTCAAGTGTGAGTAGAGTTGTATATGTGGTCGATAGAACATGGGGGAATATTTGTTCTACCTTTAGCTCCTCATTGGGTTCGACACTCTTATTTATCAAAGAAGGCTACAAATGATCCCCTATACTTGTGGGTTGTTAGCCGGCCGCCGTCACGCCCACGCTCCCCACCTTGGAGGGCCTAGGGGACCCAACGGCACCGACCCGACCTATGGCGCCGCCCATCCTACCCAAGGAATGCCACCTCCGGGCGAGGCAAGCTCGGTCGGCCCCTCCTAGGGCCGCGCCGAGACATCACCCTACGGCCGCTGAAACCTGGCGCCGAGCCTGGTGGCCAACGACACGGGACAACCAGGTGACGATGCTGTCGCCGCAGCTTCGGATGCCTACATGCCTCCCATGATGGACCTACAATACACGCCAAGATAAGACCCCTGCGTTTTCCCCTCACCGAGCTAGGTATCGGGGGCACACGGGGCCGAGGCTCTCCGCGAACCGTCGGGGAGCTTCACCAACACCGTCAATGACAATAGCCACTAGGTACCGCCGATATCTTAGGAGCACGATTACGCTAATCATGGACCGCATGTAAGACAAGTCACGACAGTAGCCAGAGGCCCCAAGATGATGGCCCCACTGCAGGCGGGTGGAACACACTAGGGGCTGCGCGGGGGGAGGGGGGAGCCCAGTGCCAGGGTGCCCTCCTGCTCCAGTTTCTCACTTGATTTCAAGGCGCTCCTGAACTGTCGGCTGGAATAGGGGTACCCAGACATGCCTGCCTGCGGCCCATGGCCTGGCTCCATCAATGGCATGGTATGGCCCACCTTCCACATCAACAACTCAAGACCCCCGCGAGGGGCCAAGCCTCGCGAGGCGAACAACGCCAAGACCTCTAGAAGGAGCAGCCTCCTCATGCTTGCTCCTGAGGAGCGGATATTCCTATGCAAGCCTCAGCTCTTGAGGTTCAGGTGACATGAGCCATGACGACCAAGGCCAGGCAGGCGCCAGCGGGCGCATGACAGCAATTTCCTCTTTCGTGCTAAGGAGGCAAGCGCATACGCTTAGTCCCGAGGAATCAGCAAAAGGTTTCCATTCGCGTGCAACAAGACCAAGACCGCCAGGACGGAGGTCATGGCCGAGCGCAGCACAGCGTCACGACCAGAGGCTTTTGCAGGCGAAGACCACTTTTGTTAGGATAACATGTACTAGTCGTCTCCCTTCAGATTTGGCCGTTGTGGGATCCCTTCCCGCCTTCATTTGGGGAGATCACCAAGGCCACTATAAATAGGACCTAGCCAGCACCATAGAGGGGGGAACCCGATCGGATCCATTCCATCCTCACCAACTCGCTTGAGCACAAGAATACGCCTCCTCCTGAGGTCGTACTCCCACTGTACTAGTTCATCCTCAGCCCCTCGAGGCCAATCCACCACAAAGCAGGACTAGGGTTTTACACCGCAAGGTGGCCCGAACCTGGGTAAACTGCTATGTCCCATTTCCTTCTTATTCATTGAGCTAGGCCGCGAGATTGGTGAGTAGGCAGACTGGGGAGGTTGAGTTCTTTGCACGCACCCCAGAGTTCGAACCTCTCAAGGGTCTGCAGAACCCGAAATCCAACATAATAATATTAATTTTATTAGTACTCCTATTGCTCCTTCTGCCACTAGTGCAGAGTCTTATGATATTAGTGCCGCTTTGTTGAATCTTGTTATGAAAGAACAATTTTCTAGTAATCCTAATGAGGATGCCGTGTCCCATCTCAACACTTTTGTAGAATTGTGTGATATGCAAAATAAAAAGGATGTGGACAATGATATTGTGAAATTAGAAATATTCCCTTTCCCTTTGCCTGGTCATGCAAAAATATGGTTTTCATCTTTGCCATGAAATAGTATTGATTCTTGGGATAAGTGTAAAGACGCTTTTATTACTAACTATTTTCCTCTCGCGAAAATTATTTCCCTTGGAAATCAAATTATGAATTTTAAGCAACTTGAGCATGAACATGTTGCCCAATCTTGGAAAAGGATGAAATTGATGATAAGAAATTTCCCTACTCATGGTTTAAATTTTTGAATGATCATACAAAATTTTTATGCATGATTGATTTTTGTTTCTCGAAATATTTTAGATTTTGCCACGGGTGGTAATTTTATGGAGATTACTTTGGGGTAAGATACTAAATTGCTAGGTAATACTATGGCAAACTATTCAAAGTGGCATACCGAAAGAGATCCTACTAGTAAAAAAGTGAATTCTATTGAAGAAATTTGTACCTTGAGTGATAAAGTTGATGCTGTTATGAAATTGGTTGCTAGTAATAATGCTCCTATTGATCCTAATGATGTGACTTTGTCCACTTTTATTGAGCAAAATAATGATCCAATAGATGTGAATTTTGTCTCGCGAAACAATTTTAATAGTAATTCTTAGAGAGGTAATTTTAATCCTAGGCCGTTTCATGGAAATTCCTCTAATAATTATGGCAATTCTTATAATAATAATAATAGGATGCCCTCTGATCTTGTAAGTAATATTAAATAATTTATCAATGCTCAAAAGTTTTCAACACTATATTAGAAGAAGAATTGGGTAAACTTCATGATATGTCTAGGAGCATCGATAAAATTATTCATGATGTGGAAAATCTTAAGACTAAAATTTTGCCACCCAAGGTTGATATTAATTAATCAATTAAACCTTTATATGTCTCTATCGATGAAATTAAGAAAAGAACTGCTATGCTTAGAGCTCAAATATAATTTTTGGAAAAAGCGATTCCTCCTAGTTTCTTTCATAGTAATGATGAAGATATTAAAATGATCTGTGTTTCTTCTATTGATTCCTTGTTTAGTAATGTTATACTTGATAATAAGGGGACTGAACTAGAGTCAACTTTAGTTAGAAGGCATCCCCATGATTCGGAGGGTAAAAATCTTGATGGAAAAATTGCTAAAAGTGGGTTTAGCGAGGTAAAAACTTTAACTAGTGATGTGCCCACTCTCTTGGATTACAGAGATTTTAATTATTATAGTTGCTCTTTGATTGAGTGTATTTTTTGTTACAATCCATGCTCAATTCACCCAATGCCTATGAACAAAATAAATCTTTCACTAAACATATGGTGTGATGATGAAAGCTTTAGAAGAAAAGTTAGAACTAGATATTTCAATTCCTAGAAAATTCTATGATGAATGGGAACCCACCATTAAAGTCAAGATTAAAAATTATTAATGCGATGATTTATGTCATTTGGGTGCTAGTGTTTCCACAATTTCAAAATATCTATGTCATGTGCTAGGTTTTATCAATATGGATGATGTTCTCTTAATTTGCACTTGGCAGATTCTACTATTAAGAACTCTTGGGGTAGAAGTAATGATGTCTTATTCATGCAAATAGGAATTATGTGCCTGTTGATTGTATTGTACTTGACATTGATTGCAATTCGTCTTGCCCCATCATACATGGTAAACCGTTATTGACATGAACGAAGGGAACAATTCCCTAGAACAAGAATCAAGCCACCATATGAGTCAATCATGAGTGCCACCAATGGAACCAAAACCAAACATGACAACACTTGAAACTATGCATTATGCCTAGCTAGGGGCGTAAAACAATAGTGCTAGTTGGGAGGCAACCCAATAGTTATCTTTTAATTTTTTTGTTTCCCTTTATGTTTTTCAATAAATATACAATTATGCTACGATTATGATTGTGTTTTAGTGTTTGAGCCAAGTAAAGCCTTTGGGATGATTTGGGTGATAATTGCTTTCATTATGTGCATAAACAAAAGCTTTTACGTCCATTAGAAGAATTGTTAAAAAATTTATTAGAGCGACGCAAAATTCTGAATTTTGTATACATGATTTATTTACAAGTTACCCATGTTTTCCTAATGTTTAAGAATTGTTGGAGTTACAGAAGTATGGTCAAAGTTTAGGTTACTATAGGCTGTTCTGTATTTGATAGATTATGTTTTCATTGTATTGTGTGCTTATTTTGATGAATCTATTTATTGTATCGGGGGTGTAAGTCATGGTAAAGTTAGAATATTGTAGGTATAGTCAAATAACAAAATTTGAATGGTTTTGCAACAGTACTTAAAGTGGTGATTTGCTTTACTATACTAACGGATCTCACTAAGGTTTTGTTAAGTTTTGTCTGATTGAACTTTTCATGTTTTCGGTGAGATCACGGTGGATGAAGGAATAAGGAGTGGCAAGAGCCTAAGATTGGGGATGCCCGAGGCACCCCATAGTAATATTCAAGGACTCCCAAGCAACTAAGCTTGGGGATGCCCTAGAAGGCATCCCCTCTTTCTTCTAACGACCATCGATAATTTTACTTGGAGCTATATTTTTATTCGTCACATATCATGAGTTTTGCTTGGAGCATCTTGTATTATATGGGTCTTTGCTCTATTTTCCTTTTAGTTTGTCACGATAATACTTGCTGAACACACTTGTTTGAGAGAGCCACACGCATATCTTGATTTGTTAGAATACTCTATGTGCTTCACTTAAAACTTTTTGAGCTAGGCAGTTTCTCTAGTACTTCACTTATATCATTTTGAGCACGACTTTGGTTGTATTTGAAAGAAATAAACTCTGTTACTTCACTTATATTATTTTGAGAGTTAGTAAATTTTAAAGAAATATACTCTCTTGCTTCACTTATATTATTATGAGAGTTGATTTTTTTGAAGAAATATTTACGCTCTCGTGCTTCACTTAGATCTTTTTGAGAGTTAAGAATAGTAATGGTAGTTTGCACGAGATATGAATTTGTTCCCAAAGTGATAGATATCCAAGGGGGATATAATAAAGCTTTCATGAAGATCATTAGATATTATAAACTTAATTCCTTGCAATAGTTATGCGATATGGAGAAAGTGATATGTGAGTCATGTTGATGAGTAATTATGCTTTAGTAAGAATATTGATGTAGGGTTTCTGATTCCCTATGCATGCACGTAAAGTCAATAGTTATGCAATGAAATTATATCCTACTTGTGGTACATTATTCGGTGTTAATTATGTTTAATACTTGTTTATGACTGTTTTTTTGTTTTTTGGTTGGTTTCTTCTCAATCTATTTGCTAGCCTTCACTTGTACTAAGCGGGAATATTGCTTGTGAATCAAACTCCTTAAATCCAAAGTTGTGCCAATTGCGTCCACCATATCTACCTATATGCGGTATTTCCCTGATGTTCCAAGTAAATTTGTATGTGCCAACCCTAATTTTCAAAATGAATTTCCGTTTTGTGTACTCGTACTGCTCATGAATCGGCAGGGAGTGGCCATTATTTTCCATGCTAGGTATTTTATTCTCGCGGTGAGCTTTTATTCACTAGTCATTGCACGAGAGTGTGGCAGGTCATAGGGATGCCCGGTCCCGAAATGAAAAAAAATATTTACTATAATAAATTCCTCAGAAAGTGTTGGTATGGAAGGCACCCATGGATACGACTATCCATGGATTGTGAAAGAATGGTGGAAAGGAAATAAACTTTAATTTTTGTTTGGGAATCGCCTATAATTTGTCTAGCATGGAAGATATTGGGAATTCTTGGTCGTTTACGTTGACAGGAAAAGCATGCCTCTCAAAACAATTTTATCTCTCAATTTAAGCTATGAGCTCTGGCACCTCTACAAATCTTTGCTTGCCTCTGTGAAGGGCCTATCTATTTACTTTTATGAATTTTATATTTATTGAGTCTCCATTTTCTGTTATAAAGCACCAACTAGGGAACACTATTGTCATACTTGTTTATTGGATGTAGTTAATATTTGAGTGTGTTTCATGAATGGATCAATGATTGAGCATAATGGGCCAGGGATAACTTTCTATAGCATTGATATTTCGAAAGACATGGTTGTTTGTTGATATGCTTGAGTGTTGATGACTTCATGTCAAATTATAGACTATTGCTTTGAATCATTCAAGTACAAATGTCCATGCTACAAAGAAAAGAATATATGATGAATATGCACTACTGCAGGATGCTGCTAACGCGACACTATGATTAGAGACCCTTTCACGAAACTGTGTGCGATGCATTAATCACAAACAGGGATGTAAAAACCCGTCAAAAACGGTGCAAAACGTTTGCGATGGCGGAGCCATCAAACACGTTTCAGATTTTAGTTGCGTGTGTGATCCAGGGCACACAGTTAATCTATTAGAACTATTTGCGATGAGATAGAACAACAGAAATGGGCAACCATATCAATGTGTGTGTGATATATGGCATAGTTTGCTCCGATGAACTGTTTGCTATTAGCGAGTGCAACAAAAATGGTTAGCCACATCAAGGTGTGTGTGATATACGTCATATGGTTCACTCGGACGAACAGTTTCTGATTAGGGAACACAACAGAAATGGTTCAACTTAACAAGATGTGTGTGATACGTGGCAAACAGCCAACTCGGATGAACGGAGCGTGCCGCGGCTGCCTCAATGGCGAGCAAAACGCTTGGACGGACGAGCAGAGCGTGCCATGGCCGCCTCAACGGCAAGCAACCACGTGGTCAACCTTCTGCCATTATCGGCGTTCTGGGAATGGGGGTCCCCAGACTTGCCTGCCTGCAGCCTGCGGCGTGGCTCAAGTGGGGGCCCAACACGGCCCATCTTCATCAGCTCAAGCTCAATACCCTCGCGAGGGGCTAAGCCTCGCGGGGCGGACGACAGGAAGCTTCCTCAAAGGCAGCCTCATTAGGCAGGCTCGCGAGGAGGCGGAGAGATCAATGCAAGGGTACCTCACGAGGATCCCGTGATGCAAGCCATGACGATCAAGGCCACGCGGGCGCCGGCCTGCATAGGGTCCTTGTTTCCCCTTTGGTGCAAATGGGGCAAGCACAGGCCAAGGCATCAGGCAAAGGTTGCCATTCCGGTGCAACGAGACCAAGACCAACAGAGCGGCAGGACGAAGGTCACCGTGGAGCCCAAGATGGCGTCATCACCAGTGCTTTTGGTAGCCGAAGACCACCTTTGGTCAGGATAACTTGTACTAGATGTTCCCCTTCAAAATGGCCAATTGTTGGCGCCCTTCCCGCTCAATTATTCGGGGAGAGGCCCAGGGCCTCTATAAATAGAGCTAGCCTCCACAAAGGAAGGGGGGACACCCAGAAAAAAGAGAGGCGACGGAACTCACCCTAGCAGTTCATCGCACCAGCTCAAGAACACCTCTCGCGAGGCTGTTCTTCCCTTGTACTATTCATCATCAGCCCCTGAGGCAATCCACCAGACCACACACTGGAGTAGGGTATTACACCACAACGGTGGCCCGAACCGGTATAAACCTCATGTCTCTTGTGTCATTCATCATTTTCATCTTAGTTTGCACGAGAGGATCGGACGTAGATCGGTAGGGGAGAGATCTCCGCGCGCACCCCAGTGTTCGAACCTCAAGGGTCTTCCGGAACCCGAAATCCGACATTTGGTGCGCCAGGTAGGGGTGCGCCGGAGTCCCCCCTCCTGACGACCCGCTCTCCCTCGACATCGCATCCCGCCTTCATGGCGGACAACGCGCCACCTGCTCTAGCAACGGATGCCAACACTGGGGCCAGGGGGCGCCGGGCCTTGGCCCTCGCCTTGTGACAGGTGCAGTGGCCGCGCAAGTTCAGGCCCGAGATGTCGCCGTGCTACGACGGCGCGACGGACCCGATGATTTTCCTGCTGGCATACGAGGAGGCCGTCCTCGGAGCCGGGGGCGACAATCGGGTGATGGCCAACGGGTTACCCATGGCCCTCACCGGCATCCCGTGCGTGTGGCTTCTCCACCTGCTACCGGCCTCTGTCACCTCCTGGGAGGAGCTGCGCGACCTCTTCCTCGCCCGTTTCGCCGCACCAGCGCCGCCCGTCGTTGCAGCTCTCCTGGGTGGCTCCTAGGCACCACCCACGAGCCATCACGTCAAGCCGTTCACCCGCCGGATCAGCACCGTCTTCAAGCGCCGAGAAGCCCCCCTGGGTTGGGTGGCGCCCGAGGCCGATCTAACCTTCGACTCGGAGGACCACCCCGTCAACCCCATTGGTTCGGGCGCGCTCCCAATGCTGTGCACCCGCACCATCTGCCAAGTGGCCGTCACCAGGACCCTCATCGACGGTGGTGCCAGCCTCAACGTGCTCTCGGTGGAGGCCTTCAGCCTCCTCCACGTGCCGTTGGAGCGGCTCCGACCCAGCAGGCCTTTCTCAGGCGTCGGAGCCGGTTCCACCGCCTCCTTGGGGCAGATCCGCCTCCCAGTGACCTTCGGCACCTGTGATAACTTCCGCATGGAGCTGATCGACTTCGACATCGCCCCCATCGGCCTCCCCTACAATGCCATCCTCGGCTATCCAGCCCTGGCTCAGTTCATGGCAGCAACTCACCCGGCGTACAACCTCATGAAGATGCCTGGGAGCAGCGGTCTCCTCACCGTGTCAGGAGACACAAGGGATGCGCTGCAGGTGCTCCAGCTTGTTTTCAGGGCGACCGCGGTGGCGTAGCCCACTGGCACCGACGCCCTTGAGCCCAAGGGGGCTGCGCCGGCTAAAAAGAAGCAGCTGTTCACCCAAGACAAGGCAGAAACCAAGCAGGTACCAGTCGACGAGGACGGGTCCGCTAGCGCCACCTTCACCATAGGGGCCAACCTCAAGCCCGAGCAAGAGAAAGCCCTGATCGGTTTCCTGCGTGCGAACAAGAAGGTGTTTGTGTGGGAACCTGATCAGTTAGCAGGGGTCCCAAGGGAAGTGATTGAGCATCACCTCAACGTGTGCCCCAATGTGCGCCCCGTGAAGCAGAAGGCAAGGCGACAGTCTACTGAGAAACAAGCTTTCATCATTCAAGAGACCCGAAAGCTAGAGGCGGCAGGAGTTATCCGCGAGGTCCGCTACCCTGATTGGCTGGCTAATCCGGTCGTTGTGACAAAAAAAGGAGGAAAGGAGCGCATGTGCGTCGACTTCACCAACCTCAACAAGGCCTCCCCACAGGATCCATTTCCGCTCCCCCGCATTGACCAGATAGTCGACTCCACCATAGAGTGTGACCTATTGTGCTTCCTAGATGCCTTCTTAGGCTATCACTAGATCAAGATGGCGGTAGAAGACATGGAGAAGACAGCCTTCCTGACCCCGTGTGGAGTGTCCTGCTATACGTGCATGTCGTTTGGGTTGCGCAATGCAGGCGCGACCTTTCAGCGGCTGATGCACATCGCCTTAGGCCGACAGCTCGGGAGGAACGCAGAAGCTTACGTTGATGACATTGTGAAGTCTCGTGAGGCAAGGACCCTGATACAGGACCTGGAAGAAACCTTCGCGAGCCTCAACGAAGTGGACCTATGGCTCAATTCGGAGAAGTGCGCGTTTGGAGTCCCCTCAGGCAAGCTCCTGGGTTTCCTCGTATCCCACAGGGCCATCGAGGCCAACCCGGAGAAGGTCAAGGCAGTTGAAGACATGAGCCTGCCAAGGACCCTCAGAGAAATGCAGAAGATCACTGGGCATGTAACTGCGCTGGGGCGTTTCATCTCCAAGCTGGGGGAACGAGCGCTACCCTTCTTCAAGCTGATGAAGAAAAAGGGCCCCTTCGAATGGACTGAAGAGGCCGACAAGGCATTCCAAGACCTCAAGAGGTACCTTACCAGTCCACTAGTAATGGTAGCTCCGCGTCCTCGGGAGCCCCTAGTGCTCTACCTTGCGGCCACCCCCTACTCCGCCAGCACAGCCCTGGTAGCGGTCAGGGAGGAGCGCTGTGCCAAGGCCGCATCAACCGTCCAAACTGAAGTGAAGCAGAGCCAGGAGGGCCTCGCGAATGCCACAACTGGAGCTGGAAAGGAACAGCCGTGGCAGGAGAACGCACCCGGAGCAGGAAAGGCCCCTTCGGGCGACCAAGCACTGGGAGCTCCGTCATCTCAAGAGACGCCTCGACCTCTGGAGGACGCAAGTAGTGCCAGCACCCTCAACCTCGTCGAGCACCACGTGTATTTCGTCAGCACAGTGCTACGGGACGCGAGGGTGCGGTACCCCATGCCTCAAATGCTCCTCCTCGCGCTATTGGTGGCCTCACGCAAGCTGCGGCACTACTTCCAAGGCCACCCCATCAAGGTCGTCTCAGCATACCCCTTGGAGAGGGTACTCAGGAGCCCCAACTCAGCTGGAAGTGTTGCTGAATGGAACATCGAGCTACAGGCATTTCAGATAGAATTCAGTATGACCAGAGTCATCAAGGGAGCCGCGCTAGCGGATTTCGTGGCAGAATGGGTAGAAGCGCCGGGTCTCGAGGCAGGCGAAGACCGATCACTTACCCCGGGAAGTGAAGCACCGGATGGCTGGGTCATGTACTTTGATGGGGCGTTCTCCCGACACGGTGCGGGAGCTGGCGCAGTGCTCGTATCCCCTACCCAGGACAAACTCTACTATGCCGTGCAACTTTGCTTCCAGCATAGAGAAAAGGTCTCCAACAACATAGCGGAGTACGAAGGCCTAATAGCAGGCTTGAAGGCCGTAGTTTCCTTAGGGGTGAAGTGCCTCATCATTAAGGGCGATTCGCAGCTCCTCATCAACTTCTCCAACAAGATATACGAGCCAAAGGACGAGCACATGGAAGCCTACCTCGCTGAGGTCCGCAAGATGGAGAAACAGTTATGGGGACTGGAGTTGCAGCATGTGCCTCGCGGCACCAATCAGGAAGCTGACGACATTGCCAAGAGGGCATCTAGGCGGCTGCCTCAGGAGCCCGGCGTCTTTGAGGAGCGGCTCTTCAAACCCTCGGCGGTGCCGTCGCTGTCGAGCATGGCACAACCAAGGGAGCAGCTCCCTCAGCCGCCTACCTCAGGAGGCCCGGTCTGCGGCCCAGCTTCAGGGGCACGCCTGCTCCTGGCGTTAGAGCCTCAGGAAGGGTGTTGGATCCCGAAGCTCAAGAACTACCTGATGCAAGGGACTCTGCCGGAGAATGAGGAGGAGGCGGAGCGTGTGGCGCGGCAGGCCACGGCTTATTGCCAGGATGGCGAGCTCTACAGGAAGCAACCAAATGACATGTCCCTACGCTGCATCTCCCGAGACCAAGGGAAGGAGCTACTAGCGGACATACACGACGAAGACTGTGGGCACCACTCGTTGTCACAGACCCTCGTCGGCAAGGCGTTCCGTAGTGGATTCTATTGGCCCACAGCACTCAACGACGCCGTTGAGCTTGTGAAGGCTTGCGAGGCCTGCCAGTTTCACGCTAAGCAGATCCATCAGCCTGCGGGGGGTCTACAGACTATACCCCTCTCATGGTCGTTCGCAGTTTGGCGGCTCGACATTCTGGGCCTGTTTCCTCGGGCGCCAGGGGGCTACCGGTACCTCTATGTCACCGTGGACAAATTCACCAAATGGGCTGAGGTGGAAGCCATCCGCACAATCCCGGCAGGCTCAGCGGCCAAATTCATCAAGGGCCTCGTGAGCCGATTTGGGGTGCCGAACCACATCATCACCCACAACGGTTCGCAATTCACCAATAATCTCTTCAAAACGTACTATGCTAACCTTGGAACGCAGATATGCTACGCTTCGGTAGCACACTCCCGGAGCAACGGCCAGGCCGAGCGGGCCAACGCGGAGGTCCTGAGGGGCCTCAAAGCCAGGACCTTCAAGAAGAAGCTGGAGGCCTGCGGCAGGGGCTGGTACGACGAGCTCCAGTCCGTGTTGTGGTCAATCCGCACAACTGCGACCAAACCGACTGGCGAGACCCCGTTCTTCCTCGTCTATGGAGCAGAGGTTGTCCTCCCTCACGAGGTCAGGCGTCGCTTCGCACGGGTCCTGGCGTTCGACGAGACGCAGTAGGACGCCATGCGGGGGATGGATCTCGTGCTGGGGGAGGAACGCCGTCGGGAAGCCGCACTGCGAGCGGCAAGGTACCAACAGGCGCTATGATGATACCACTACCGCAACATCCACCCCAGGACCCTTGAGGTCGGGGATCTCGTGCTCAGACGGGTTCTCTCCAAGGAGGGGCTGCACAAGATCTCTCCCATGTGGGAGGGCCCGTTCAAGGTTGTTCATGTTTCTAGGCCTGCCTCCGCGTGCTTGGAGACCCCGGAGGGAGTACCCATCCAGAACGCATGGAACATTCAACATCTCCGGAGGTTCTACCCCTGAGCGAGGCCCAGCGCCAAGGAAAGGCCCGGTGCCTGTGAAGAAGGCGAATGCCTGTGAAGCTGCATTTTGGAAAAGGCCTGGTGCCTGTGAAGAAGGCGAATGCCTGTGAAGCTGCATTTTGGAAAAGGCCTGGTGCATGTGAAGAAGGCGAATGCCTATGAAGCTGCGTTTTGGAAAAGGCCTGGTGCCTGTGAAGAAGGCAAATGCCTATGAAGCTGCGTTTTGGAAAAGGCCCGGTGCCTGTGAAGAATGCAAATGCCTGTGAAGCTGCATTTTGGAAAAGGCCCGGTGCCCGTGAAGAAGGCAAATGCCTATGAAGCTGCCGCGTTTCGAGAAAGGCCCGGTGCCTGTGCAGAAGGCCAATGCGTGTGAAGCTCGCCGCCCATGACACTCTCACGTAATAATGAGTGGGGTTGTACACGCCCCGAAGTCTCCGGAGTGCCGCCCTTGGGCCTCGGGGGCTCCCGCCCACGCCCAGTGACAGCACTTAGCTCCGCGCTGGTGAGAAGACGTCGAAGACTAGAATAGGTGCCGGGCGCGGCTTTTTCATTTGCTTTCTGCAGTTGGCGTGTTTATTCCTGTTTGAAGTCTTATTGGTGTTGTTGGCGTTCGTGGCTTGTGACTCTTTGTCTTTCTCGCTCGTCTCGTTTTCTCTCGCACAAGTCTCACGAGGGATGTTCGCGTCCTCGCGAGGGTCTTCCTCCCCGATCGTCTAGAGCTTTCCTGTCCGAGTCCTCTGCAGGAGCACCCCTCCCAGTCCATGCCTCACGGGCATCGCGACACAAACGCAGGACCTAGGCTGATCGCCCCCGCTGCCGGGACCAAAGGTTACCCCTCCTCTAACTAATCCTTGCAGGGCATGAAGCGCATGGCGAGGCCTCAGCCTCCGGAGGCGAGTGCCGCGTCAAGCTCCACCAAGCTCAAATGACTCCCGCACATGGACACGCAGCACGGAAACATAGCGCAGAGATGGCAAAAGCAACACGACACTTGATAGCAACAGTTATAACACGCCCCCACGGGGCCCTGTACTACCTTCTTCTTACGCATGAAAGGAAGGAAACAAAATGGACACGACCTGTCCAACACCAACCTACAGCAAAAGCTCGAGCCGCTCCTGGGGGTCAGGTGGACGCCTCCTCACGCTTCACGAGGGCGCGGCGGCGGGTGGACCCGCTGCCTTCACCCAGGCAGGCGCGGCGGCGTGGGGGCTGGTCGCGGCCACCGCTGGAGGAGTTGCTGCCTGAGGGAGAGTCGCCGAAACTTGGTGAACCCCGAGCACCGCCGCCTGTATGCCAGTCGCCATCTTCATCCTGGTCGGTGCCGGGGCTGGGCAGGCGGCCGCGGTCGTCGTCCTCAGGGCAGCACCCGGCACGGCGACCATCTTCCCCAAACACCCTCACTTAGAGGGTGGCGTCACCATCGAACTTGAAGTACATGGTACACCACCAGCCCAGGCCGCGCGCGCGGGCAAACGTTTGCTAGCCGTGCGTCAGGGCCTCATTCCCAGAGATGGAGACCTCCAGTGAAGCCCAGGAGGCCCTGCTGCAGCAGCCGTCTGCCTGGAGCCAGAAGCCGCACCGAGCGCTGGCCGGCAGTTCATCTACGAAGAAACGTGGGAGCTGGAGCCGGGTGCTGGATGGGTCCGCCGACCACACTACAAACTCCGGCAGCACCTCCGCAGAGCGGAAGCATGGTCTAGGGGGGCGCACACCCATGGCGTGCGCCCCGTCGGCAACCGGGCGCTGACCACCATGCAGGGAACCGTCTCCATGACCGCGGGAGGCTACCACGGGGACCGTGGTGTACTCGCGAGGGCGGCCTCGGCCGCGCTTGGTCGGGGGAGGATCAGGCCCTGCCCGGGGTGCCTTTCCTTTCTCTGCAGCCGAGAATCTCTTTGGGGCCATGGGGACGGCGATTAGCCAAGAAGAAGAAAAGGAGCAGCAAGCAGGGATGGACTGAAGGGGCTCGCCCAGCCCCGTACTTATAGCCGGAGGAGGCCAACCGCCGAGCACCACGATCACAGGTAATCATGACCGGTTTCTCTGCATGCAGGGACTTCTCAAGTCATGCGGTCGCCGAGGCGTCGTGGGAAGCGCATACGCCCACGTCTAGTCAATCACCACGCAGCGCCCAAGGCCGCAGGCTGTTAGGGCCCGCAGCGCTTTGCGCTTGCCCCTTCGCTTCCTTGCCAGGCCAAGCCCTGGCGAGCCTTGGGCCCGGGGGCTACTGTCGGCGTTCTGGGAACGGGGGTCCCCAGACTTGCCTGCCTGCGGCCTGCGGCGTGGCCCAAGTGGTGGCCCAGCACGGCCCATCTTCATCAGCTCAAGCTCAAGACCCTCGCGAGGGGCCAAGCCTCGTGCGGCAGATGACAGGAAGGTTCCTCAGAGGCGGCCTCATCAGGTAGGCTCACGAGGAGGCGGAGAGATCAATGCAAGGGTACCTCGCGAGGATCCCGTGACGCAAGCCATGATGATCAAGGCCAGGCGGGCGCCAGGCGGGCGCCGGCCTGCACAGGGTCCTTGTTTCCCCTATGGTGCAAAGGGGGCAAGCACAGGCCAAGGCATCAGGCAAAGGTTGCCATTCCGGTGCAACGAGACCAAGACCAGCAGAGCGGCAGGACGGAGGTCAACATGGAGCCCAAGACGGCGTCATCACCAGTGCTTTTGGCAGCCGAAGACCACCTTTGTCAGGATAACTTGTACTAGATGTTCCCCTTCAAAATGGCCAATTGTTGGCGCCCTTCCCGCTCAATTATTCGGGGAGAGGCCCAGGGCCTCTATAAATAGAGTTAGCCTCCACAAAGGAAGGGGGGACACCCAGAAAAAAGAGAGGCGACGGAACTCACCCTAGTAGTTCATCGCACCAGCTCAAGAACACCTCTCGCGAGGCTATTCTTCCCTTGTACTATTCATCATCAGCCCCTGAGGCAATCCACCACACCACACACTGGAGTAGGGTATTACACCACAACGGTGGCCCGAACCAGTATAAACCTCGTGTCTCTTGTGTCGTTCATCATTTTTATCTTAGTTTGCACGAGAGGATCGGACGTAGATCGGTACGGGAGAGATATCCATGCGCACCCCAGTGCTCGAACCTCAAGGGTCTGCCAGAACCCGAAATCCGACAGCCATCAATAAATTTTGACCTTGTTTCTCGTACATTGAAAATTACAACACAATAAGTAATTGCAAATCTGTTCACACCTACCAAACTAATGTGTGTCACACTTAGCACCGGGCTATAAAAACTACGCACTCGAAAATTACATCACAGTTCCTCTCCTCATCACCCACAAAACTGGTCTTTCCTGTCAAGTCGTTCCGCCATGACCGGTAGGAGGAGTTTAGGGTGGACATATAACCAGGCAGCAAAGACCAAGGCCGCGGAAGAACTAGAGAGGTTCCACCGCAAAGCCGCAGCCGTAGCAGAGATGTCCCAGCGCACCGCGGAGCCCTCGAACGAGCTCTCACGGGCACGCGAGGGCTCTCACAAGCGCATCCGCGACGTCGGCCATCACAACGAGCTGGTGTTCCTGGAGTCCTTGGCCGGGGACGATGACATTCTCGCTGGCGTCACTAAGCAGCAGGAGCTGGTCGATGTCTTGATGAAGCTGCTCAAGGTCAGCGATGCCCCAATTGACAAGGCGACCGGCCTCATCGAGCAACTCATGGGTGACAATGCGAAGCTCCTCAAGGCGCTCGCTAAGAAGGAGGAGGAGGCCACTGGCTGGAAGATGCTGCATGAGGAAAGTAGTGCCTTGGGCATGACATTGACAGTGGTCGTCGAGGAACTGATGGGTGACTGAAGGAAGCTCTGGATCGAGCGCAAGCAGGAGGTGTAGGAATCCATGGCTGCTTTCAAGCAAAGTCGTGAGGAATTAAATAAGGAGCTGGAGGATGTGGTAGCCTGGCGATCCATCGATGAGTAGATACAGTAGCGACCCAGATCGTTGTCTGCAATTTCCTTCTTCTCTTGCCCCCGTGTCTTCCGGGCTTTGCCGCATGTGGCATTTCAAATTATTCGGAATATGTAAGACAATTATTATCTGTGCCATTTTAAATTTGTCGTCGTATTATCTGTTGCCATTTTATTTGTGGTCGTATTATCCGTTGCCCTATGTGGCAATTTAATTTGGGCTGGAATACAAGTTGAAAACATGAACAAAGAAAATGCTGCCATGGGATCAGAAGAAAACACCATCCATCCAGGTGCTTTAATTAACCCATTAATGGAGAAGTTTTGAGCGAGGCGGGTGGTGGCTGGTGCATGGAGGTCAAAGAGCTCACTTCCCGGTGAGCATGGGTAGCATTGCTGCTTGCACGTATCCCGTTGAGCCTACGAGGTGGACAGGATGCACATGTCCCATCGAGCCTGCGAGGCAGACTGCTCACACACGTCCCATCGAGCCTGCACGGCGAGTTTCTCGCGCTCGTCCCATCTGATCAAATAGCTGCACACATGCCACCGAGTATGGTTAAATTTCAACGTGGTTAATATCATACAACCGTTTGCGATATTAACGTGACAGCTTTTTGTTTCAAAAAGGACTTCGTTGGCTACTAATGTGTGCGCCTCTTCTCAAACTGGACGATTTTTTTACCACAACATATATGTGCCGTGTCATGAAACGATGCCAAGTTTCATGTTTTTGGGGTGAGTTTTTGATTTACTAGGATTTAAAAACCGAGATTCTCAATGTTTTAGGATGACGACAAGTTTGTAATTCATTCACATTCCTTAAATGAGACCTAAACATGCACCAGATGACACATGTACGATTTTGCACCCATTTTGCTTCACTGGAGCATGTGCTTATAGTTCAAATTTGAATTATGGACTACATTAAATGCATGGAAAACTTAATTAGTGATATATACAATGGACATACGAACACTGAACAGTTTCAAATTTCAGCACGACACTCCTGTTATTCTATGTTGCCTATAGAAAACAAAGATCAAGCTGAGAAGAGGCAGCGATTATTGTTTCGCCCACAAGAGGGGCATGTTTCCCTACCGGAACTACGAGGGTTGCGACATGCTCCGGTTTTTAAGAGGCTTGTAATATAGCTTCGCCCAAATTGGACAAATATATGTACCATGTAGTAATACCATGCCAAGTTTCATGATTTCCTGGTGAGTTTTGGATTTACAGAGATTTAGAAACCGAGATTCGCAATGTTTGTGGCCAAGGCACGACGGCGAGACGGTTGAATTCGTTCCCATTTGTTCCACAGGACCTAAACATGCACCCCAAGGAAACATGTACAGTTTTTCTAGCCATTTTTGGTGCACTAGAGCATGTATTTGTAGTTTAGATTTGAATTATGTACATTAAATGCCTAGAAAACTCAATTAATGAATAAAAATTGTCAAACAAACCTTGAATAATTTCAAAGTTCAGTGTGAATCTCCCGTTGTTCTGTGTTGCATGTAGAAGAAAATACGAGGCTAGAAGAGGGGGCGATTATCGTTTGTCCCACAAGGGGACACGTTTCCCTATCGAAACCACGAGGGTTCTTGCGACAAGCTCCATGTTTCCCTAGCTGTCGGACGACCGACGCCTGTCGGCGCACAGAGTGTTGGCCCGCGGCCCATGTACCCTTTCATACCCCTAGCCTATATATGTAGCGACCCGACCTCAAACGGTCAAGTCTCTGTGCTTAAGTGTCATCCCTGGATCGGTATGCTGACACAAACAGTACTTGAGCATTTATAACAAAGGTAAATCACATGTGTAAAGTAACGTAAATACTATTACCTCAATCCATATAGCATAAGTAACAACAAGGTTGTGGATTCCCATCAACACCAATGGCAAAGTTGAGTGTAGAAATTGTAACCCTAACATATCACTTACTCGTCGTAAGAATCCTGCAACATGAGACATTGCAGCCACAAAGGGTCAGTACATTGAATGTACTGGAAAATTCACACCATAGGATAATGATGAATAATAACTATCACTACATGCATATTTGGCTGGTGGAAATCTTTATGGTTATAATGTTTTTGCGAAAAGCCAATTTTTCCCTATTGCAAAGGAATATGTTTTATTTAACTACAAAGTTGGTTGAAAATTATTGATAAGGTTCGTCCAACTCAATCCCAAATTAACATCAATAACCCAACAAATTATTTAAGTAACGTCATGAGATCAACAGGATAATCCAAGAACCAGATACTCAAGATGTCCATAACCAGGGACACGGCTAACCATGATTAGTTTATACACTCTATAGAGGTTTGCGCACTTTTCCCCACAAGACTCGAATACATCCATGGTTGGAGATTCGAGACACAGTCTTTTTGAAGCATTAACTCTTTACTTTGGGTAGACTATACCACCTACAACCCACTACATCTGCTAGTCTACCTCTTCAAGAGCTTCACAGAACTTACTCAACTATGCTAGAGCACATAATAGCTTGTGGGTGCACACGGAAGTTTCTAGCATGAATAATCTTTTGATCCCTTTGAGCCTGGGCGGCGGGCTGTAGGATGATCACACGGGTCCTCCGGGATATCCTAGGACAACACTGGGTTCTCCAGGTGCCCACAAGCAATCCACCCAGATGTGTATTCAAGTTCCCACCTTAGGTTAAACCATTAATTAACCAACTCACATCTGTCATGAATACTCTCAAACCCAATCCACGTCTACGAGCGTACCATAGCAATAAGCAATGTAGAAGTAACTCCCAAGGTTTGAATCCAGGACAATAGGTTCCTACCTCATCAACTACTTCCCAATACCCACATGTTATCAATTCCTAACCATGCAATCTTTGGGGGTTGAACTAATGTATCAAAACTGGGCATGAAAGGGATATGATCAAAGTGTGAACTTCCCTGTACTGTTGATGAAGATGATTCGCACTCAAAACTCCTGATAGTTCTACTCATCACACTCCGGTCAATCTATCGTAAGCAAGCAATAGTAACCACACATAAGCAATCACTCAAAAGATTGGAGAGAACGAAGAAGAACATTCGAAAAACATCAAAACCAAGCAAATAACTCTTGCAACATAAAACAATTTCTAACAGTACCAAAATTATGTGAATTTGGCCTTATCAGAAAGTTTAGGTCAAGAGCTTCGATTTGCAAAAAAGAATCAACTCAAACAGAGCTACAAAACTCAAGCTACGATCAAACGAAGTTCAAATACAAAACTGTTTGAATTCAAATTTTAAAACTTTCAAAAAACATGTTTAAGTTGATTTACTGGATAGAGGGGATCACAACGAAGAAGTGGGCGTTGGTTTCATTGAGTTTGGACTAACGACCAAAAAGTTGTAGCCGTTTGAAAAAGAGGGGGTAAAATGCAATTAAAAAAAATACTTACAAACGGGTCCCTGGCAATAAAAACAAATCTAATATATGAACGTTCGCTGTCGAGGCTTAGTAGTGAAAACGTCCACTGCCAATGCCAAACGAACAAACGTTCGTTAACTAAACATACCAGTTTGAAAGAAAAAAATGAAACCTGGATCTAATCTAAACCGTCGATCCTAGATCTAATGGATGAGTGAAGAGGTGAGGCGTACCGCGGCGATGGTGGCTGCCAGCGGCGAGGGAGACAGCGGCGGCGACTGAGACGTCGATGGGGCGGCAGCTTCGGTGGGTCTCCGGTGGCGGCGAGGGCGTCAGGGGGCTCGGTGCGGCGCGGCGGTGAGGATGGAGGGAGCGACGTCAGTCGGGAGGGGCAGGGCAGAGCGGGGCAACGGCGGCGGATCTCCGGTGGGGCTCCCAACTTCGGCGAGAGATCAGCGAGGTTGTGGTGGGTTTCGGGCCTTCCGATTTGAGGAAAAATACCGGGGTCGAGGGCTATATAAAGGGGCAAGGGAAATGCTAGAGGGAGGTGTCCGTGGCTGGCACGGCGGCGGCGCCGTCTCGTGCAAGCAGCAGACTCCGACGCGAGGTCAGGGACGGACCCGACAGTTGGGTCCCACCTGTCGGTGGTTGGCGAGGCGGTGGCCGATCGCAGGCGCGAGCAGGCGAGCGGAGCGGAGCGGCTTCGGGCGTGGTTGGGGTTCGGCTGGGCACTGGGTCGTGGCCTGGCCTGGGACTGGGCCGGCCAAGTCGGTGGGAGAAAAGAAGTTTGTTTTTTCTAAACAAATATTTTTTCAGACAATCAAAAACAAAATAAATAGAAACATTATATAGGCATATAATATATCAAAATTTTCAGAAAATATTTCCTACAGTGTGAACATTTTTATAGCATCAAATAAAATCCACAAAAATTCAAATAAAGCAAAGAGTGCTACTGTTGCAATAAAACCTCATAAAAATCATTTTAAAAATACCAAAATGATTTCAAATTTATTTCTCTCCAATTTTCTGTTGTAGGGAATCATTTTACCCTAATTTCCATATATTTTATTTTTGGAGAAAACTAATTTGAAATAAAAAACAAATAACTCCAAATTGAAAATAATTTCAAAGGACTTTAAATTTGATTCTTTTAAACCTGCAACTCATATTTCATATGTTTTGAAGAAGTCATTTTATCTTCTCTCATGAAAATCATTGAGTTGCATGAAGTTTATGAATAAAAATATATTTCCAAATGAATTTCAAATCTTTTCAAAACCCTTTTCATTTATTTAAATGGAAGAAATCATGTCATCTTCTCTCTAGGGTTTTGTATTTGAAAATAATTTGAATTCATGGAGATCAGAAAGCAAAGTGAAAGTTTTGGGAAAGTCATTTTATTCCCTCTCATTTAACTTTCAAAAGTTTCGAATTCACTCACTTTCAGTCAATCAGTCACACAACAATCAAACAATCAATCAAATCTATCTATTTAATATAACATTCCAAAATTTAGCATTTTGGGATGTTACAATATATATGACTCCTCCTCCACTTTTCTTGGGTTAGCAATATTTCAACTCATTTGAGAGAGAGAGAGAGCATTTCTCATCCACTTGACATATACTCCATTGGAGATTGAAGCCACCATGGAGAAGATCCCAAGTGGATTCAAGACCTCGCAAGGGAAGATCCCCTCATCAATTCAAGACCCTGTCTCCGGATCGGGAAGACCTACCGCCTCTTGTATCGTCCTTCGTTGCCTTCGAATCTTATATCACTCTTTGTGTTCATGGATCTAGCACATGTGTGATTGTTCTCATTGATTTCAGTGTGTTTCCATCGTGATTCCCTTGATGATTTTCCTCGTGTTTCCCCTTATGTTCTTCGTCGGATCCCCTCCATTTCGTGAAGATCGGACCTACATAAACATTTTTACTGAAGTAAAAGATGCAAAACATTGTTCCAAATAGCAGCAAGAAAATAAAAATAGAACAAAATGATGCTCCAAGAAAAACATATATCATGTGACGAATAAAAATATAGCCCCAAGTAAGGTTACCGATAATGTTGGATATGAAAGAGGGGATGCCTTCCGGGGCATCCCCAAGCTTAGTTGCTTGGATCTCCTTGAATATTACCTTGGGGTGCCTTTGGCATCCCCAAGCTTAGGGTCTTGTCACTCCTTATTCTCTTCATGTCGGTATCTCACCCAAAACTTGAAAACTTTAATCACACAAACCTTAACGAAACTTCGTGAGATGGGTTAGTATGATAAAGACAAATCATTCACTCTGGTACTGCCAAGATAAGATTAATAATTGTTCTCACACGGTGCCTACTCTACCCTACAATTTGTACAACTTATATTGACAAATATAAGCCATTGAAACTATAAAACAAGTAAACTATGCATTAAAAACATAATCTCTCATCTTGTTCAAAAAAAGAATATGTCAAAAACAGAACAATACGTAAAGATCTGAATTATGGTCATACTTATGTAATTCCAAAAATTCTGAAAATTTAGGATAACGTAGGCAATTTGTAGATCAATAATCTAAAAGAAAATTCAGAGTTTTTCGACGCTCTAGTGAATTTAAACAATTCTCTTACTAGATGCAAAAGTTTCTGTTTTTGCACAGAATCAAGTCAACAATCATCCGTACTATCCCAAAGGCTTTACTTGCCACTTTATTGAAAAAAGCTATAAAACATGATTACTACAGTAGACTAATCATGTTAAGACACAAAAACAGTATGGGTAAATGTTGGGTTGTCTCCCAACAAGTGCTTTTCTTTAATGCATTTTTAGCTAGGTATGATGATTTCAAAGATGCTCACGTAAAAGATAACAACTAAAACACAAAGAGAGCATCATGAAGCATATGAATAGTACATTTAAGTCTAACCCACTTCCTATGCATAGGTATTTTTTGAGCAAACAAGTTATGGGAACAAGAATCAACTAGCATAAGAAGGCAAAACAAGCAAAACTTCAAGATTTTCAACACATAGAGAGGAAACTTGATATTATTGACATATGTAGAACCATATGTTCGTCTCTCATAATAATTTTCAGTAGCATCATGAATGAATTCAATAATATAACTATCACATAAAGCATTCTTTTCATGATCCACATGCAAAAAAATTAATTAATCTCCACATAAGGAAATTTATTCTCATCAATAATAGTGGGAGCAAACTAAACAACATAACTATAATGAGATACTTGATTGGCATAATCAAATTGAAAATTAAAATCATGATGACAACTTTCATGATTATCATTATTCTTCATAGCATACATGTCATCACCATAATCATCATACATAGCAACTTTGTTTTCATAATGAATTGAAACCTCTTCCAAAATAGTGGAATCATCATTAAATAAAGTTATGACCTCTCCAAATCCAATATCATCTATATAATGTAGCGACCAGACCTCAAACAGTCTGATCTCTGTGCTCAGGTGTCATCCCTGGATCAGTAATGCTGACACCACACAGTACTTGAAGGATTTATAACAGAGTAGCAATCACACACTTATTACATCGAGTGTCTCAATAGAGAATTTATTACAATAAATATGGCTTAAGGCCATCTAATAACGATAATAGCGGAAGGCTTGGAAGATAAGTGAGTCCATCAACTCCAACAGCATCACTGAGTATAGAACCACGACCCAAAAACTCCTTAATCATCGTCTGAAAAGTCTACAACATTAACGTTGCAGCCCGAAACGGGTCAGCACATGGAATATGCTGGCAAGGTAACACATAGAGAGTAATGGAATGAAACAGCTATACTATATGCATATTTGGCTGGTGGAAAGCTCTATGGTTACAGTTTTGCGTAAAGCTAATTTTTCCCTACTGCAAAGGAATAAATTTTATTTAACTATCATGGTAGTTGTTAAACATTGAGAATGGTTGACAGCATTCTCAATCCCAATTAAGCATCATTAAACAAAACCCAACAAAATTAAATTTTAGAGTAACATGTTGATATTCACATGATAATCCAAGTACTAGATACTCAAGATGTCCATAACCGGGGACACTGCTAACCATGATTAGTTTATACACTCTGCAGAGGTTTGCGCACTTTTCCCCACAAGACTCGATCGCCTTCGTTTAGTTTCTCGCACTACATGGTGTTTGAGAAACGGATGACCGAGACATAGTCTTTCAGAAGCGCTAGCACCTTATGATGGATAGACCTTTACACCTACTTCCCCCTACATCTGCTAGTCTACCCTGTAAGAGTTCGCACGACTTAATCAACTATGCTAGAGCCCATAATAGCTTGTGGCTGCACACGGAAGTTTCTAGTATGAAAATCTCATGATCCCTTTGGGCCTGGGTGGCGGTCCATAAAGAAAAACAGGCAATCCTGGAATACCCAGGTGCCTCAATCCACCTAGATGTGTGTTTAAGTTGCCACCTTAGATAAACCATTAAATTAACAAACTCACATCTGTCATGGATACCACTCACCCAATCCACGCCTACTAGCATAGCATGGCATAATAGGCAAACGTAGAAGTAACTCCCAAAGGTTTGATAATACAACAAGTAATAGGTACTACCTCGACTACTTCCCATCCCACAATTTAATTAGATCCTAATCATGCAATGTTTGAGGATTGATCTAATGCAATAAAACTGGGTAATAGGAGGTATGATCAAATCTTTACTTGCCTTGCTGATGATGCACGAAACCTAGAGATTCGAAGTAACAGGCGGCGCACTCCGGGTATTCTATCGCAGAACAACAAACAAGCATACAATAAGTATTCATCTAATGAACAGGTAAAACTCAAATAAGAGATCTAACTAGAAAGTTCAACTTAAGAACTCCGGTTTGCAAAAAGAATCAAATCAAACGAAGCAACGAAAGTCAAACGGCAAAAGAATCAGTCTTCGTTTACTATTCTGGATCTAGGGCAATTTTTATAGTGGCAAAAACTTGTTTAAGTTGGTTAAACGGATAGAGGGTTTCGAGACGAAACTCCAGGCGCTTGAATCGCCTGACTCTGATAAACGAGCGAAAAGTTATACTAAAACGAAAATCAGATCAGAAATCGCGATCAGAAAAATCGTGGATTTAATCCGAGAAAAGAAAAATGACAAACGTTCGCTAGAATGAACGAACGAACGAACGCTCGCTATTTAAATAAATCGGAAAAACCGATCTACTTAAAAAAACCGAAACTAAAAAAACGAACAAAACCGTCGGAAAAAGCGAACGGTTTTTCCGAAAAAAAACCGGCGTCTAAAAAAACTACGCGGCAAACTCCGGCGACAGATAGGGCGGCGGCGGCGGGGCCCCGGCGGTCGGCGGCGGCGGTCGGCGATGGCGCAGCGGTTGGCGGCGGCGGCGGCAGTCGGCGGCGCGGGGCGGCGACGGCGGCGGGGCTAGGGCTAGGGTTTGGGAGTTCCCGGGCTGGGCTCCCCGGCTTATAAAGCCTGGACGGGCTTAGTGTCCAGGTCGGACACAGCCCGTACGTTGGTTGCGTTTTTTTTAATATTCCGCGCAGAAAAACAAATAAAAGAAATACTAAACGGAGTCCAAAAATCCCGAAATAAATTTTCCCGGGCTTCTAAAATCAAGCCGCACAAGGTGAACATTTATTTGGGGCCCAAATGCAATTTTGAAAAACGCGTATTTTTCCTAAATTCAAATAAAATATCAAAAAACTCCAAAATAAAATCTTATTTGATTTTATTATTAAATCCTCAATATTTCTTTATTTTGGGAAAGTCATTTTATTCCCTCTCTCATATTTTTGTAATAGAAATAATTGATGATAAAATAATTAAAATCAAATGATCCTATTCTCAAAATTTGAGAAAACTCAAATATGAAAATAACAAAATCCCCAACTCTCTCCGTGGATCCTTGAGTTGCGTAGAATTTCTAGGATCAAAGCCAAAAGCAAATAAATTATGATATGCAATGATGATCTAGTGTATAACATTCCAAATTGAAAATTTGGGATGTTACAAACCTACCCCCCTTAAGATGAATCTCGCCCTCGAGATTCGGGTTGGCTAGAAAATAGGTGAGGGTGGTCCTTGAGAAAATCTTCCTCTCGCTCCCAGGTGGCTTCATCCTCCGTGTGGTGGCTCCACTGAACCTTACAAAACTTGATAACCTTGCTGCGGGTGACTCGGCTGGCAAACTAGAGAATCTTAACTGGTTTCTCCTCATAGGTCAAATCACTGTCCAACTGAATTGCTTCCAGTGGTACCGTATCTCTCAGCGGTATGTCGGCCATCTCCGCGTGGCACTTCTTCAATTGAGAAACGTGGAACACATCATGAACTCCTGACAATCCTACGGGCAATTCCAACTTGTAGGCCACTTCTCCCATACGTTCCAATACTCGGTATGGTCCTAAAAATCGTGGCGCTAACTTTCCCTTCACACCAAAATGCTTCATTCCCCGAAGTGGGGATACTCGAAGATAAACTTTGTCTCCGACTTCGTAAACTGTCTCATTGCGTTTAGAATCTGCATAACTCTTCTGCCTGGATTGAGCTACCTTGAGCCTATTGCGAATCAATTTCACCTTTTGTTCAGACTCCTTAATCAAATCAGGTCCAAACAACTGGTGGTCTCCAACTTCATCCCATGACAACAGTGTCCTGCACCTCCTTCCATACAAGGCTTCGAAAGGGGCCATCTTTAAACTGGATTGGTAGCTGTTGTTGTAAGAGAATTCTGCATATGGCAAATCGTCGTCCCAACTAGATCCATAATCTAGCGCACAAGCTCTCAGCATGTCCTCCAAAATCTGATTGACTCTCTCGGTCTGTCCATCTGTCTGTGGATGAAAAGATGTGTTGAACTCTATCCTGGTACCCAAAGTTTCGTGCAACTGATTCCAAAACTTTGAGGTAAACTGGGTTCCTCTATCTGATACTATACTCCTCGGAACTCCATGTAAGCATACAATCCTGGTCATGTATATCTTTGCCAACTTAGCACTGGTGTAAGTGGTCTTTACCGGGATGAAATGAGCTACTTTCGTCAACCGATCAACTACAACCCAAATCGAGTCATAGCCTGAACGAGTCCTGGGTAATCCCATGATAAAATCCATGCCTAACTTATCCCACTTCCATTCGGGTATCGGCAATGATTGTAGCAATCCTGCTGGCTTCTAATGCTCTGCCTTCACTCTCTGACATACATCACATACTGCTACGTACTCCGCAATATCCGTCTTCATTCTGGTCCACCAGAAAATATCCTTCAAATCCAAATACATCTTGGTATTTCTTGGGTGAATCGAATATGGTGAATCGTGTGCCTCTTGCGGAATCAACCTCCTGATCTCCGGGTCATTGGGCACATAAACACGGTCTTCAAACCATAGGGTGTCATGCTCATCCTCATGAAATCCTTTAGCCTTTCCTTCGCTCATTTTCTCCTTTATAGAGGCAATCTCCTTGTCAGTCTTCTAAGCTTCTCTGATTCTATCCATCAAAGTTGACTGAATCTCCAATGCTGCTACATAGCCTCTCGGAACTATTTCCAAACATAGCTCACGAGGATCCTCGGCTAACTCCTTTGGTATTTCTCCCGTCATTAGTGTATTGACATGGCTTTTATGGCTTAATGCGTCAGCTACTACATTAGCCTTTCCGGGATGGTAATGCAATCTCATATCATAATCCTTGATGAGCTCCAACCATCTCCTTTGTCTGAGGTTTAACTCCTTCTGCGTGAAAATGTATTTCAAACTCTTGTGATCCGTGTACACCTCACAATGATTTCCAATGAGGAAATGTCTCCATGTTTTCAATGCATGCACTACGGCTGCTAACTCCAAATCATGCGTGGCATAATTCAATTCGTGGGGTTTCAGTTGTCGTGAGGCATATGAAACAACTCTCCCTTCCTGCATAAGCACTGCTCCAAGTCCTCGTCATGAAGCGTCGCAATACACCTCATAATCCTTGGTCTGGTCTGGCAAAATCAACACTGGTGAAGTAACCAAGTGTTTCTTCAACTCCTGGAAACTAGCCTCACACTCCTCAGTCCATATGAACTTGGTATCCTTCTTTAACAACTCCGTCATAGGTTTTGCAATTTTGGAGAAATTCTCAATAAATCTCTGGTAGTATCTTACGAGTCCAAGGAAACTCCGGATCTCTCCAACTGTGGTTGGTGCTTCCCACTTGGTCACGGTATCAACTATAGTGCGATCAACTACTATTCCTTCTTCAGATATAACGTGTCCGAGGAATCCTACTTCCTTCAACCAAAACTCACATTTGCTGAACTTGGCATACAACTGATGTTCTTTGAGCTTCTCAAGTACCAATTGCAAATGTTCCTTATGTTCCTCTTCATTCTTCGAGTAAACCAGAATATCATCAATGAACACCACGACGAACTTATCCAAAAATTCCATAAACACTTTGTTCATCATGTTCATAAAATAGGCAGGTGCGTTAGTCAGACCAAATGACATAACGGTATACTCGTACAGCCCATACCTGGTGGTAAAAGCTGTCTTAGGTATATCCTGTTCTCGAATCATCAACTGGTGGTATCCTGATCGCAGATCGATCTTGGAAAATACCTTAGCTCCTTGCAATCGATCAAATAGATCATTGATCATTGGTAGTGGGTACTTGTTCTTGATCGTTACTTCATTCAACCCACGATAATCAACAACCATCCTTAACGATCCATCCTTTTTCTCCACTAGAAGTACTGGTGATCCCCAAGGCGACGAACTTGGGCGAATGTAACCTTTATCCAGTAACTCCTTAATCTGCTTCTTAATCTCCACCAAATACTTTGTAGGCATCCTGTATGGTCTCTTCGATATTGGCCCTGTTCTTGGCAATAGCTCAATCAAAAACTCAATATCTCTATCCGGTGGCATTCCTAGCAACTCTTCTGGAAAATACTTCAGGGAAATCCCTTACCACTGGTACTTCCTCCTGCACAACTCCTGTTAAACAATTTACTTGAGTCCCTTTTGGCACATGTCGGGATACATACTTGATCCTTCTCCCATCTGGGGTGGTAAGCAAAATTGTCTTACTGGCGCAATCGATGTTTCCCCCATACATCGACAGCCAATCCATACCCAGAATTACATCCAATCCTTGTGATTCCAAAATGATTAAATCCAAGGGAAACACATGCCTACCTATACTCAATGGCACTTGAAAACATCCTTGACTGGCCATATACTCCGCTCCTGGTGAGCTTACTAGCATAGGTGTTCTAAGAACCTTAGTGGGCAGGTTATACTTATCCACAAATCCCCTTGATATGTATGAATGCGATGCACCAGTATCAAAAAGAACGAGTGCAGTAATTGACTTAACCAAAAACTTACCGATTACTGCATCCGGCTGCTCTTCAACCTCCTCCATGTTAACGTGGTTCACCTGTCCCCTGTTGAAAGGGTTCGGCTTCTTCCCAGAGCTTCCATTGCCATTCTGGCCTTCAGGACATTCATTGGCATAATGTCCGGTCTTCTGACACTTAAAGCAAGTGACTTGGCTCAGGTCTTTCTTGGCTGGGGTTGAAGGGTTGGTACGGTTATGGCCGTTGCTTCATCCATTGCCATTACCATTCTTGGTGCCGTTGTGATTGTGCGAGCTACCTCCTCCATGGGTATGCTGAAAATGTCCTCCCGATCTAGGGGTAAAACGTGGCTTCTGCTGAGCTCCAGAATTGTACTTCCCTTGTCCATACTTCCTCTTGCGGTTCTCAATTTGCTGCTGCTTGCCTTCAATCATAAGAGGACGGTCTACCAACTCCTGGTAGTTGTTGAAGGTTGCTACCATCAACTGCATGCTCAACTCATCATTCAGTCCTTCCAGAAACTTCTCCTGCTAAGCTACATCCGTAGCAACGTCATCTTGGGCATAACGTGCTAATTTACTAAAGTCCTCCACATACTGGCCAACTGTCCGTCCTCCTTGGCGCAAGTTGCAAAACTCTCGCTTCTTCAAGGCCATAGCTCCTGTTGAAACATGGGCAGTTCGAAAAGCCTGCTGAAACTTGTCCCATGTGACAGTGTCGACAGGGAAAAGTGGCTGTGAAATTCTCCCACCATGATGCTGCGGGTCCTTCAAGCTGATGTGTGGCAAACTTCACCTTCTCCGCATCTGTGCATCCTGCTGTGGTCAACTCTCTAGCTGTCTTGCGGAGCCAATCATCTGCTACTATCGGCTCGGTGCTACTAGAAAACACCGGCAGATTCAGCCTAAGAAAACGGGCTAAGTGAGCAACAGGTGGTGGTGGTGGGTTGTTGTTGTTGTTCCCCTGATTCTGATTCTGGACTAGCAACTGCATCAATGTGTTCTGCAGCTGGATCAACTGGGTGAGCTCCGGTGGAAAGGTAAATCCGGGGTCACGTCTCGGAGGCATCTGAGGGTTTAGGAAAGATGAGATTTAAGAATAGAGGGGGTCTAAAGAGAAAACACTACCCATATGCACATGAGGCAAAAGCAAACAATTCACTTCATTCAATCAAACAAGGGCATACAATCGATCTAACTATCGCAAAAGTGCTCGGACTACTGTATTTACATGGTGGACTACTGCTACTGATGAGGTGGTCTACTATAAATATTCTTCGGTTGCAGACTCCATGATATATGCTCCGGCTTCATCAACATAGTCATCATCGCTATCATCAGGGTCTGAGTCGGTGTCGTCGATGATGATGTAGTCTTCCGGGCGAATCTCCTTGGGTTCTTCGTCTTCATCTACATGTGTAGGGCCTCCCATAAATATCTCGATCTTCATTGTTAGGTCGGCATTCTTATCCACTAATACTTCAATTTCTTCTTCATAATCTTCACGTGTAGCCTTGAGTTCTTCCTCCAGTTCTTTGATTCTTGTCTTAGCCTTCTTCAGGTCTATCATGTCGGCGCACATCTGGTTCTCCTGTCGTCGAATGTGCTGGTTTAATTCCTGGATAAAAGCTGCAATTGATCTATCCTTTCTGGTGCTGATCATCTCCCAGTGCTCATCTCGGCACCCACAAATATGGTAGATAGTATCCTTGAGATCAATGCGGTAGACTTCTCCAATGCGTCTCATGGCGATGTGAGTTGCCATGCTCTTCCTAGACTCCAAGTTGGTGCATCAAAAGAAAACTCTATGGGCTCAGTGACTGCCATGAACGTCCTTCCTGGAACTTGAACTTGAATCATCCAGCGCTCTTCTTTAGGTAAAGTGGCGTTGTAGGTTCCGGTGAAGCTTGGTACTCCTATGTTCAGGTATCTAGTGACTTCCTTCAGGTGAAGTCCAAAGGGTGTATCTTCATCCGGTTGCGTGAACTTGTTCCTTGCATCCGCCATCCTAAAGAGTAGAAAAGATGAGAGGTCAGAAGAGAAGAGAGTGAATAGTGATCTATGTCTTTAGCTTAGTGGTCGTGTCCTACAGTCAGCGTGTGCTCTGATACCATCTTTGTAGCGACCAGACCTCAAACAGTCTGATCTCTGTGCTCAGGTGTCTTCCCTAGATCAGTAATGCTGACACCACACAGTACGTGAAGGATTTATAACAGAGTAGCAATCACACACTTATTACATCGAGTGTCTCAATAGAGAACTTATTACAATAAATATGGCTTAAGGCCATCTAATAATGATAACAGCGGAAGGCTTGGAAGATAAGTGAGTCCATCAACTTCAACGGCATCACTGAGTATAGAACCATGACCGAAAAACTCCTTAATCGTTGTCTGAAAAATCTGCAACATTAACGTTGCATCCAAAAACGGGTCAGCACATGGAATATGCTGGCAAGGTAACCCATAGAGAGTAATGGAATGAAACAACTATACTATATGCATATTTGGCTGGTAGAAAGCTGTATGGTTACAGTTTTGCATAAAGCTAATTTTTCCCTACTGCAAAGGAATAAATTTTATTTAACTATCATGGTAGTTGTTAAACATTGAGAATGGTTGGCAACATTCTCAATCACAATTAAGCATCATTAAACAAAACCCAACAAAATTAAATTTTAGAGTAACATGTTGAGATTCACATGATAATCCAAGTACTAGATACTCAAGATGTCCATAACCGGGGACACGGCTAACCATGATTAGTTTATACACTCTGCAGAGGTTTGCGCACTTTTCCCCACAAGACTCGATCGCCTTCATTTAGTTTCTCGCACTACATGGTGTTTGAGAAATGGATGACCGAGACATAGTCTTTCAGAAGCGCTAGCACCTTATGATGGATAGACCTTTACACCTACTTTCCCCTACATCTGCTAGTCTACCCTATAAGAGTTTGCACGACTTAGTCAACTATGCTAGAGCCCATAATATCTTGTGGCTGCACACGGAAGTTCCTAGTATCAATAGTCTCATGATCCCTTTGAGCCTGGGTGGCGGTCCAAAAGAAAACAGGCAAGTCCTGGAATACCCAGGTGCCTCAATCCACCCAGATGTGTGTTTAAGTTGCCACCTTAGATAAACTATTAATAAACAATCTCACATCTGTCATGGATATCACTCACCCAATCCACGTCTACTAGCATAGCATGGCATAATAGGCAAACATAGAAGTAACTCCCAAAGGTTTGATAATACAACAGGTAATAGGTACTACCTCAACTAATTCCCATCCCACAATTTAATTAGATCCTAATCATGCAATGTTTGACGATTGATCTAATGCAATAAAACTGGGTAATAGGAGGTATGATCGAAGTGTTACTTGCCTTGCTGATGATCTGCGAAACCTAGAGATTCGAAGTAACAGGCGGCGCACTCCGGGTATTCTATCGCAGACAAACAAACAGCATACAATAAGTATTCATCTAATGCACACGTAAAACTCAAATAAGAGATCTAACCAGAAAGTTCAACTTAAGAACTCCGGTTTGCAAAAAGAATCAAATCAAACGAAGCAACGAAAGTCAAACGGCAAAAGAAACAGGCTTCGTTTACTATTCTGGATCTAGGGCAATTTTTACAGTGGCAAAAACTTGTTTAAGTTCGTTAAATGGATAGAGGGTTTCGAGATGAAACTCCAGGCGCTTGAATTTCCTAATTCCGATAAACAAGCGAAAAGTTATACTAAAACGAAAATTGGATGAGAAATCACGATCAGAAAAATCGCGGATTTAATCCGAGAAAAGAAAAACGACGAACATTCGCTAGAACGAACGAACGAACGAACGCTCGCTATTTAAATACATCGGAAAAACTGATCTATTTAAAAAAAACCGAAACAAAAAAACGAACAAAATTGTCGGAAAAACCGAATGGTTTTTCGGAAAAAAAAACCGGCGTCTAAAAAAAACTACCCGGCAAACTCCTGCGACAGATTCGGCGGCGGCGGTCAGCGGCGGCGGCGGCGCGGGGCGGCGGCGGCGACGGCGAAGGCGGCGGCAAGGCTGGGGCTAGGGTTTGGGAGTTCCCGGGCTGGGCTCCCCGGCTTATAAAGCCTGGACGGGCTTAGTGTCCAGGTTAGACACGTCCCGTAGGTCGGTTGCATTTTTTTAAATATTCCGCGCAGAAAAACAAATAAAAGAAATACTAAACGGACTTCAAAAATCCCGAAATCAATTTTCCCGGGCTTCTAAAATCAAGCCGCACAAGGTGAACATTTATTGGGGGCCTAAATGCAATTTTGAAAAACACACATTTTTCCTAAATTCAAATAAAATATCGAAAAACTCCGAAATAAAATCTTATTTGATTTTATTATTAAATCCTCAATATTTCTTTATTTTGGGAAAGTCATTTTATTCCCTCTCTCATATTTTTGTAATAAAAATAATTGATGATAAAATAATTAAAATCAAATGATCCTATTCTCAAAATTTGAGAAAACTCAAATATGAAAATAACGAAATCCCCAACTCTCTCCGTGGATCCTTGAGTTGCGTAGAATTTCTAGGATCAAAGCCAAAAGCAAATAAATTATGATATGCAATGATGATCTAGTGTATAACATTCCAAATTGAAAATTTGGGATGTTACATATAATCATCATAAATTGGAGGCATGCTTTCATCATAATAAAATTTCTCATCAAAACTTGGGGTACTAAAAATATAATCTTTATCAAATATAGCATCACCAAGCTTCTAGCTTTGCATCTCATTAACATCAAGATATTCAAAGAGTTCATACCAACAACATTGCAATCATGAAGGCTCATCATTCAAAAAAAATTTGGCAAATATTTTATAGAATTCTACTTCTATCAATTGGGCACTATTTTCCTTTCTATCATTTTCACGAAAGACATTATAAAGATGAATAATATGATGCAACCTCAATTACATTTTTTAGTTTTCTTTTATAAACCAAACTAGTGATAAAATAAGAAACTAAAAGATTCGGTTGCAAGATCTATAGATATACCTTCAAGCACTCACCTCCCCGACAACTGCACTAGAAAAGAGCTTGATGTCTACTACACAACGTGATCTTGTAGACTCGTGTTGGGCCTCCAAGCGCAGAGTTTTGTAGGATAGTAGCAAATTTCCCTCAAGTGGATGACCTAAGGTTTATCAATCCATGGGAGGCGAAGGATGAAGATGTTCTCTCTCAAACAACCCTACAACCTAATAAGAAAAAGTCTCTTGTGTCCCCAACACACCAAATACGATGGTAAATTATATAGGTGCACTAGTTCGGCGAAGAGATGGTGATACAAGTGTAATATGGATAGTAGATATTGATTTTTGTAATAGTAACAATAAAAAATAGCAAGGTAGCAAGTAAGAAAATTGAGCACAAACGGTATTGCAATGCTTGAAAACAAGGCCTAGGGTCCATACTTTCAATAGTGCAGTGTCTCAACAATGCTAATATAATTGAATCATATAACCATCCCTCAATGTGCGATGAAGAATCACTCCAAAGTTCTTATCTAGTGGAGAACATAAGAAGAAATTGTTTGTAGGGTACGAAACCACCTCAAAGTTATCCTTTCCGATCGATCTATCTAAGAGTTTGTACTAAAATAACACCAAGTTATCCCTTCTGATCAATCTATCCAAGAGTTCGTACTAAAATAAAACCATATGATACACATCAACCAACTCTGATGTCACCTAGATACTCCAATGTCACCATGAGTATCTGTGAGTTGATTATAAGATATGCATCAAATAATTTCAGATTCATAATACTCAATTGAACACAAAGAACCTCAAAGAGTGCCCCAAGATTTATACCGGAGAAACAAGGATGAAAAAATGCACAAACCTATGCATAGATTACCCCAATGTCACCTCAGGAATCCACGAGTTGAGTGCCAAAACATATATCAAGTGAATCAATATGATACCCCATTGTCACCATGGGTATTCATAGAAAGGCATACATCAAGTGCTCTCAAATCCATGAAAGTATTCATTATAATAACAACGAAATCTCAAAGGGAAAACTCAATTCGTCGCAAAAATATAGAGAGGGGAAAACACCATATGGTCTAACTATACTAAAAAAGCTCGCGATACATCAAGATCATGCCAACTCAAGAACACGAGAGAGAGAGAGAGAGAGAGAGATTAAACACCTAGCTACTGGTACAAACCCTCAGCCCCGAGGGTGGACTACTCCCTCCTTGTCATGGTGGCCGCCGGGATGATGAAGATGGCCATCGGTGATGATTCCCCCCTCCGTTAGGGTGCCGGAAAAACGTCTAGATTGGTTTTTCATGGCTACATAGGCTTGGGGCAGTGGAACTTCTGATATAGGGTTATTTCTAGGGGTTTCTGTATTTATAGGATTTTTTGGCGTTGGTTTCACGCGAAGATGGGCTTCGAGGGGCTCACAAGACACCACCACACAGGCAAGGCAACTGGCGCGCCTGGTGGGTTGTGCTCACCTCCTTCACCTTCTTGTCCTCCCACGAAGCTTCTAGTGCCTCTTTTTTTCCAAAAAATCGTTAAAAAGTTTCAGCTCATTTGGAGAACTTCCATTTCTGCACAAAAAAAAAACAACACCGCATTAGTTCTGCTGAAAACAACGTCAACCTGGGTTAGTTCCATGCAAATCATACCAAAACCATATAAAATTGTTGTAAACATGGCATGAATACTTCATAAATTATAGATATGTTGGCTACGTATCAGACCCCTAGTTGGCTATGGAGTATTGACGACAAACGTGGTTGAAGGACTAATGTGTTTGTGAGATTCATAGGAGAACATAGGCAGAAGTCCCTATTGATTCGGTTTACCCATCAAATATGACCCCTAAAAATGTATGAAGACATTAAAGACAATGGTGGTTCATGAAGACATTCACGTCGACGTAAATGACGTGCGAAGAAATTCACTTGAAGACAATGGAGTGCGAAGACATAGTTTCTTTCATAATTTCACTCTTCTTTCTTGAGTCATAGGAACCACCGAACTGTCAAGTGGGGTCCCATTGAACAAAGTCAGAAAACTGACGTGATGCTCAACCCAAATCCTATGTCTTCGAGTGAAGATAATGAGAGAAAATCTTATCCTCAATTGGCTAAGTCAGCCTTACTTGTACTCCAAGTCAAGCTACCACGTGTGTTTGAAATCCGACCGTTGGACACGTGTCGATTCCCCAATGACCAAGGGTCATTTCAAACAAATCATGTCGGGTTCCCTCCTGGCTATAAATATCCCACCCCCTACACCATAAATTGGTGGCTGTGTAGAGTTAGTGCATGACTTTTGTTGATTGAGAGCAAGCCACCTCCGAAGCCTTTGAGAGAGAATCGTTGCAAGGACAAATCCAAAACACCCAAAGCCCAAAGAGTGTTTGGCATCACTGAAGTCTTTCTATTCGCGTGATTTGAAGACTTATTACACTTAAAGACTGTGATCTTCTAGTCGGTTAGGCGTCGCGTTCTGAGGATCCAAGAGTCATTGTGGATCGCCGGTGAACAAAGTCTGTGACGGTTTGGAAGTCTACCTTGAGGACTTACTTGAGTTATTGGGTGAGGAATAAGTGACCTTAGCTCAAGGGGAATAACATGGAGATGCGATCTTTTGAGTTCAATCTCAGCCTCCCTAACCAGAGGTACAGTTGTCACGGCAACCAGAACTGGTCTACCAAATCCTTGTCTTCATCAAGCAACTAGTTCTATCACTTCACCCCTTTACATACAGTTTAGCTTCGTGAACTCATTGATTGACTACTCTGTTTGACTTCATTGTGTGAAGGCATACTCTCTAGTTACTTATTTGGCTTCATCCCTTCTTCCTATTTCGATTTGTGCAACCTAGCTACTATTTGTCTTCGTGCTTAATTTGGTATGTTCCTTTGACTATGGCATGGCTAGTGTAGTGTATCTTCCTCTGCATACTGTGTAGGTGCCATTTGGTTGTCTTTCTTCAAAGACATTGCCTGTCTTGAAAACTTTCATAAAAATCGCCTATTCGCCCCCTTCTAGTCGATAACTATCACTTTCAATTGGTATCGGAGCAACGTGCTCCCTTGTTCTGTGTGATTCAGTTTAACCACCTGGAGTTTTAGCTATGTCGACTGCAGGGATAATCAAGGTCTCGGATGCGCGCCCCGTCTTCGATGGCACTGATTACCCCCACTAGAAGAATAAGATGCGCATGCATCTTCAAGCCATTGACAATGACCTCTGGTATGTCATCAAGATTGTCGTTCCCAAAGTCGCTGAAGGTGTCACCGCTGCTGATATCAAGAGGTTCGTACAACTAGACTCGACTGCCAAGAACATCATCTGTAGTCATCTGACCAAAGGGCAGTATGGCTGTGTGGGTGCACTAGAATCTGCGAAGCTTGTCTAGGACTGGCTGTCCAAGGTGAATGAAGGCGTCTCTACTCAGAGAGACTCAAGAATCAATGTACTTTGCAATCTCTTCAACCAATTCAAGAGGAATGATAATGAGAATGTGCATCTCACTTTCGACCGTCTTACTGATATCACAAATGAGCTCCATACACTTGGTGCCACTGAGATCACGAAGCATGAAGTCATGAAGAAGCTATTGAGACCACTTGATAGCTCATTTGACACCCTATCACTGATTATCCAAGAGCGTCCTGACTTCAAAGATCTTGATCCATCTAACATACTTGAGAGGCTCGACACACATCAGTTCCAGCTATCTGAGAAGAGTTATATCTATGGTCCCAATTACGGTCGATCTCATGCTTTCAATGCAAAGGTTGTTTCCTCATCTGATAATTCCGAATGCAGTTCTGATGATCCTGAATACCTAGGCAAAGAGCTAGCAATGCTTGTGAGAAAATTCCAAAAGTTCTCCAAGAAGAATCACTTTCGGAAAATCTTCAAAGTCTAGCTCCAAGAATGTTGAGGCTTCCACCCGTGATTACAAGAAGAGAACATGTCACAAATGCAAGAAACCAGGCCATTACATATCTGAATGTCCTCAATGGGAAAAGGAATCAAAGAAAAATAAGAAGAGCAAGGAATATGACTCTGACAAAAAGAAGAAGAATAAATCCTCAAAGTCTTCTTAAAAGTCTTAATCCTACAAGAAGAGCACATCTGGCAAGGCTCGTGCTTTCATTGGCAAGGAAATGAATTCTAAGGAATTGCTTCTAAAGAGGCGGAGGTGGAGTTGGAGGAGTCGGATGCTGGTGTTGCAAGTTTGGCTCTAGCTTCGACATTCGTCGCCAAGTCCATCTTCAACACTGAAGATAATGGTCACATTGCCGACACTAAAGCCAATGATGACGACGACTCTGCTCCCACCTTCTGCTTCATGGTAAGAGGTGCTAAGGTAAACTCACGTGATGCTTACTTTCAGACCTCTAGTGAAGATGACTCTAAATGTTAATCCAAACCTAGCTATAAAACTCTTGCTAAAATTGCAACTGGGCAACAAACTACTATAGAAAAGATTCAAAATTTGCTAGAAAAAAGTGATGACTTGTTGGACGAGGAAATGAATTGGACTAAGTCCTTTATTAAAGACATAAAAAAACTTCGGGTTAAGTACGAGGAACTTGAAAGTCATCATGAAACTCTCTCAGCTAATCATGAGAAGATTTCCTATGATTATCTTCAAAGGAAGCAAGATCTAGAGAAACTGAGAGCGTCTCATGAAAATCTTCAAAAGAAAAACAATTCACTACTCGCTCAACGGATCAGTTATGCTCAGGAATAATTTGTGCCACCTTGCTTAAAATGTCTTGAGTGTGATAATGCTATCTGTACTTCTGAATGTTCAACTGCTTCTAAAGTTGCAATATCTTCAATTGCTAATGTGGTAACTAACTCCTCTTCTAAGGATACCACTACTATTGCTGATGAGAATGCCAGGTTGAAGACATTGCTTGAAACAGGCATGTAGAAAATCCTCAAAGGGCATCAGACTCTATGTGATGTCCTCAGGAAATAGATTCTGAACCGGAACCCTAGGAAAGATGGTGTTGGGTTCGAGAGGAAAATGAATGCTGATGGTTCTTACTAGAAGCCTAAGTAGTACCCCAAAAGCACATGGGTTGCTGCAAAGGGCCCTTTAGTGGATCCATCCACCTTATCTGGTTTCACTTGTGCTAACCATGTTATCATTAATGAGTCATTTGACTCCAACTATAAACTGTTCAAGAATCAAAACGGTGAAGTGTTTGCCAGGTTTATTGGAACTAACTGCAAGAATGGGTCACCTATGAAGAAGATCTGGGTTCCTAAAAGTCGTTTTGAGAAGCTTCCCGTGAATGTCCTCATGACACCATGAGGGAAGAAGACAAACCCCAGACCAAAGGGTTCATATGTCCCAAAGGCTTCATATGTCCCAAAGGCTTCATACAGACAAAGGACCTCATATGGTTGTATGATCCATGGGCCTTCTATGGGCCAAATAATCATTTCGCCAAACATGGGCCGTATTATTCATGGACCATAACGGGCCGTTAATAGGCCGTATTTGATGATGCTATGAAAACAGCCCAACAGGTTAATGGGCCACAAACGGGCCGACTGTAACCATGGGCTGAATTTGGCCCACAAACAGAACAAGCCAGTAACAAACCGTAACTAACCGAATTCTAGAAATGAGCCCAAGAATAAATGGGCCCTTAGAAGGCCGAAAGTTAACACGGGCAGGAAACGGCTGACAGAATAATGGGCCGTTAATGGTGTCGGTGCAACAAACCCTGTGTCTGTTGCCTAGACTATGCACAGGCACGGGAACAAGATTGAAGCACCAGCCAAAGTCAGAGTGCAAGAAACCAAGAGATTCGAGGGACCAACATGCAGATCAGAGAGACCAAGATCAAGCCAGAGAAGCAAGGTATCGTCAAGAGAGAAGGCTCCCTTGCCGGGAAGGCGAGCCCGGCAAGGGGCGAGGCCACCACCAGAAACAGACAACCAAAGCACCTCGGCAGGGCCTGCCGGGGCTCACGGAGGCGTAACCACCTCACCAACCACTCTACCACGACCGACGTCGTCGATCAGTGTGGTGTCAAGCCGCAAAGTGATTAAGTGGCAGCCGTTTGCCACATGGCAGCCGTTTCCTACAGGAGAAACCCACAGGTGACACCCGTCTTGCGATGTGTCAAGCGAGCAGGCGCGTAGCTGGCAAGATAGCACGACAAGCCTTGCCGGGCAACCAACGATGTGACATCGAGCGGTGCATTTAATGTGCCCTGTCAGCCCGCAGACTTAGGTATGATAGCATTGTTCGTTGTCTTATCAGTGCATAATGACAACTTTGGTAACCCCTTGATCTATAAAAGAAGGCCCATGGGAACCGTAGAAAGGGTTAGAAGGTTGGATAACTCACACCCCCATACGCACGTAGTCGCTGCTTCCTGAGGCAACCCTCGTCGGGCAAGTGTACTACGCACCACCACCATCTTTCCACCATCAATCCACCAAAGCAGGAGCAGGGTTTTACGCCTCACGGCGGCCCGAACCTGGGTAAAATTGCTTGTGTGATCTCTGTCGTGCTGCCCCATGCTCGTATGCTCTTTGTGCAACGCGTTGCCCCCTGCCAAACCAGCAAAGGACCTCCTGGTCCCATAGGTGGCCGTGGTTTCCCGTGACATCTTTGGCATGCCAGGTAGGGGGCTCGCTTGCACGAACCTGAGGGCATGCGCAGCGCGTCGACTTCATTACAGTCTTCATATTCGACAACGCCATTGACCATGGCGCCCAAGAAGAAGCCTGGTCCTTCGGCTCACCCATCCACCTCGAGGGCTCCGCCGCCCGTGGCCTCCAACATTGCGGGAGGTGCGGAGGTGCGCGAGGACATGGACACTGCTGGGGAAGTGGTCGGAGCAGGTGGCGTCGTCACCACTTCTCGAGCGGCTGACGCAGGAGCGGGAGGCACCGGAGGAGAGCAGCATCAGCAACACCCCAACAGCCACGATCCCCAAGGTACAGGCGAGGGGGTCACTTCATCTGCGCCCCTCTCTCCCACCGATGGGCACAGCCACAACAACAGTGCTCGAACCAGGGTGAACCGCCTCCCTCCGGCCGCCCCTACCACAGGTGCGGTCACAGCGCGTGCACCTCCCTCGGGATGGGCCGACGGAGCCGCTAGCCCTCGAGCATCTTCGCTGCACCACATTCAGGTGGTCGCCCCCACAGCAACAGCGGGGGCGTAGTACTACCGCCGCTGGCACCGTCAGGAGGCGAGCGACGGTACAATCGACTTCGTCATCATCCTTGCGAAGTACAGCTTCGGAGGCCATGGCGCGAGCTCAACAGTTGCTAAGGTTTCCGCTAGCGGCCGAGCAGATGGATGAGTGACGTGCCACCATCCAAAGCCTGCTCGGTTTCACCGAAGCTAGGGGCTCACAACGAGCTGGTCCGCCGCGAACTACCCAAGCGATAGCAACAACTCGTGTTGTAGATTGCACGGAAGGGGCAATCCCTGTCGTGCAGTCCCCGTCGCGGCAGCCAGCACGAGCGCAACAGATTGAAGACTCTGACGACGTCTCGATGGACTCTTCTGACCCTTGAGCACGTCCAGGACAACATCGAGCCCCGGAGGAGAGGCATAGAGGAGACACACGCGTCCTCGAGCAACGCCGCGACGACCTCCGCTGGACCAACGGGTGCTACGGCCTCAACATCGACGAGCCTGCACTCGGTGTTGGCGGGTCCCTAGCTTTCGAGGTTGGCTGCCATGCCTTTATAGAGAGCCTCAGAAAGTCCGTTGGCTGTCCGTTCGCACGTTCAAACCAGAGATACCTGAGAAGTAAGATGGGAGGCTGAACCCGACAGAGTTCCTGAGCATCTACACCATCGCTGTTTGGGCTGCCAGGGGAAGAGATCAGAAGGTGTTTGCCAACTACTTACCTTTGGCCCCCAAGTCCAATGTGAGGTCTTGGCCGATGCACCTACCGAGGAACTCCATTTCGTCATGGGCTGACATGTGCCATGAGTTGATAGGCGCTTTCGCTGGCGGTCATCAAGAACCCAGTAGGCCCAACGATTTGTAACTTCTCTAGCAGAAGGAAGGAGAAACCCTCGTAAGTATTTACAGAGATTCAGCAAAGTTCTTAGAAATATCCCAAATATCCATCCGATAGCCATAATAGCTGCCTTCTAGTCAAATGTGCGCAACTGTCGTATTCGTTCCAAGATGAACGCCAGGTTGCCCAAGACTGTGAAGGAGCTTTACACTCTAGTGGACAAGTGTGCCCGGATGGAGGAGGGAAGGAAGTTGCCCAGAGAGGAAGATTACACAAAGGATGAGGATGAATCAACTAGTCAGAAGAAGAGCAAGAAGCGTAGTAAGAAACAGAGGTACAAGGCAATGATGACTGTTGTAGGTTCTGGTACGCCTAGTACCGACAAGAAGGCCAAAGTTGAGGCCCCTGACAAGGAAGCCGCCGCGTGCACTAACTGTCGAGAAGCCGCTACTGCCGAGAAAGCCGGGAAAGGTGATGGGCCGTATTACAAGATTCATCGGACCAAAGGCCACGACCTTCAATAGTGTTATTGGGTTGAGCAGCTGGTTAAGAAACAGAGAGCAGAGTATGAGAAGCATGATAAGGAGAAAGGTCAAAATATTGCTGCCGATAAGGGTCGAGGCGGTGAAGTAAATCACCTCGGCAAACCCTTTTGGAACCATGGAAAGCCCGCCAAAGGTCGAGAGAAGGAAACTTGCAATGATGAGTGATACGTCCATTTTGCATCATGCTTTTATATCGATATTTATTGCATTATGGGCTGTTATTTCACATTATGTCACAATACTTATGGCTATTCTGTCTTATTTTACAAGGTTTACATAAGGAGGGAGAATGCCGGCAGCTGGAATTCTGGGCTGGAAAAGGAGCAAATATTAGAGACCTATTCTGCATAGCTCCAAAAGTCCTGAAACTCCACAGAATACCTTATATTAAATAATGAAAAATCCTCGCCAAAGATGAAGACCAGGGGGCCCACACCCTTTCCACGAGGGTGGGGGGCGCCCCCCCCCCCGTAGGGCGCGCCCCTACCTCGCGGGCCCCCTGGTGCCTCTCCGATGACCATCTTCTGCTATATGAAGTCTTTCGTCGAGAAAAAAACCAGAGGCAACCTTTCGGGACGAAACACCGCCGCCACGAGGCGGAACCTTGGCGGATCCAATCTAGAGCTCGAGCAGAGCTGTTCTGCCGGGGAAACTTCTCTCCCGGAGGGGGAAATCATCGCCATCGTCATTACCAACTCTCCCCTCATCAAGAAAGGGCAATCTCCATCAACATTTTCATCAGCACCGTCTCATCTCGAAACCCTAGTTCATCTCTTGTATCCAATTCTTGTCTCCAAGTCCGGGATTGGTGCTAGTAGGTTGCTAGTAGGTTGCTAGTAGTGTTAATTACTCCTTGTAGTTGATGCTAGTTGGTTTAATTGGTGGATGATCATATGTTCAAATCCTTCATGCATATTATTACCCCTCTGATTATGAACATGAATATGCTTTGTGAGTAGTTACGTTTGTTCCTGAGGACAAGGGAGAAGTCTTGCTATTAGTAGTCATGTGAATTTGGTATTCGTTCGATATTTCGATGAGATGTATGTTGTCTAACCTCTAGTGGTGTTATGTGAACATCAACTACATAACACTTCACCATTATTTGGGCCTAGATGAAGGCATTGGGAAGTAATAAGTAGATGATGGGTTGCTAGAGTGATAGAAGCTTAAACCCTAGTTTATGCGTTGCTTTGTAAGGGGCTGATTTGGATCCATATGTTTCATGCTATGGTTAGGTTTACCTTAATACTTTTGTTGTAGTTGCGGATGCTTGCAATAGAGGTTAATCATAAGTGGGATGCTTGTTCAAGTAAGAACAGCACCCAAGCACTGGTCCACCCACATGTCAAATTATCAAAGTACCGAACGCGAATCATATGAACGTGATGAAAACTAGCTTAACGATATTCCCATGTGTCCTCGGGAGCGCTTTTCCTTATATAAGAGTTTGTCCAGGCTTGTCCTTTGCTACAAAAAGGATTGGGCCACCTTGCTGCACTTTATTTACTTTTATTACTTGTTGCTCGTTACAAATTATCTCATCACAAAACTATCTGTTACCACTTATTTCAGTACTTGCAGAGAATACCTTGCTGAAAACCGCTTATCATTTCCTTTTGCTCCTCGTTGGGTTCGACACTCTTACTTATCAAAAGGACTATGATAGATCCCCTATACTTGTGGGTCATCAAGACTCTTTTCTGGCGCTGTTGCCGGGGAGTGAAGCGCCTTTGGTAGGTGGAATTTGGTAAGTAAAAATTTATATAGTGTGCTGAAATTTACTATCACTTGTTACTATGGAAAGTAGTCCTCTGAGGGGCTTGTTCGGGGTATCTTCACCCCGACCAGTAGAGCAAAGAGTTGCTCCTCAACCTACTGAACCTATTGAAAATGAAATTCCTTATGAGTGTCCTTCAGGTATGATAGAAAAACTGCTAGCTAATCCTATTACAGGAGATGGAACAAAGCATCCTGATGAACACCTAATATATGTGGATGAAGTTTGTGGATTATTTAAGCTTGCAGGTATACCCGATGATGTTGCTAAGAAGAAGGTCTTCCCTTTATCTTTGAAGGAAGACGCATTGACATGGTATAGGCTATGTGATGATACGAGATCATGGAACTATAGAAGATTGAAATTGGAATTTCATCAAAAGTATTACCCTATGCATCTTGTTCATCGTGACCGCAATTATATATATAATTTTTGGCATCGCGAAGGAGAAAGCATCGCTCAAGCTTGGGGGAGGCTTAAATAAATGTTATATTTATGCCCCAATCATGAGCCCCCAAGAGAAACAGTTCTTCAAAAAATTTATGCTCGGCTTTCTGAAAATAATCGCACCATGCTCGATACTTCTTGTGATGGCTCTTTTATGATGAAGACTATTGGATTTAGATGGGATTTATTGGATAGAATTAAACGCAACTCTGAAGATTGGGATCTCGACAAAGGTAAGGAGTCGGGTATGACACCTAAGTTTGATTGTGTTAAATCTTTTATGGATACCGATATTTTCCGTAAGTTTAGCACTAAATATGGACTTGATTCTGAGATAGTAGCTTCTTTCTGTGAATCTTTTGCTACTTATGTTGATCTCCCTAAGGAGAAGTGGTTTAAGTATCATCCTCCCATAGAAGTAAAAGTAGCTGGACCAATTAAAGTTGAAGAAAAGACTGTCACTTATAATGATCCTATTGTTCCTACATGTTATGTTGAGAAACCACCTTTCCCTGTTAGGATAAAGGATCATGCTAAAGCTTCAACTATGGTTCGTAAAGGCAATATTAAAACATATACACGTCCTGAGCAAGTTAAAGTAGAACCTAATATTGCTATTGTTAAAGATCTCTCGTCTGATAATATTGATGGGCATGTTATTCAGTTCTGCGGTGAAACTGCTAGAATTGCTAAACCTTGTGCTAAAGATAAACATAGACCTGTGGTAGGCGTGCCTGTTATTTCTATTAAATTAGGAGAACATTGTTATCATGGCTTATGTGATATGGGTGCTAGTGCTAGTGTTATACCTTACGACTTATATAAAGAAATCAAGCATGAAATTGCACCTGCTGAGTTAGAAGATATTGATGTCACAATTAAACTTGCTAATAGAGATACTATTTCAGCAGTGGGAATTGTTAGAGATGTTGAAGTCTTGTGCGGGAAAACTAAATATCCTGCTGATTTTCTTGTTCTTAGTTCCCCACAAGATAGCTTTCGTCCCATTATATTTGGTAGACCCTTCTTGAACACTATTAATGCTAAGATAGACTGCAAAAAAAATGTTGTTACTATTGGCTTGGATGATATGACTCATGAATTCAATTTCTCTAAATTTAGTAAACAACACCGTGAAGAAGAATTGCCTAGTAAGGATGAAATTATTGGTCTTCCTTCTATTGCCATACCTCCTAGTGATCCTTTAGAGCAATATTTGCTAGACCATAAGAATGATATGTTTATGAATGAAAGAAGGGAAATAGATGAAGTATTCTTTAAATAGGAACCTATTCTGAAACACAATTTGCCTATTGAAATCCTAGGGGATCCCCCTCCATCTAAGGGTGATCCCGTGTTTGAGCTTAAACCATTGCCTGATAATCTTAAATATGCTTATCTTGATGAAAAGAATATATATCCTGTTATTATTAGTGCTAACCTTTCAGAGCATGAAGAAGAAAGGGAAAACTCTGAAGAAGCACCATGCTGCTATTGGATATACTCTTGATGATCTTAAGGGCATTAGTCCCACTCTATGTCAACATAAAATAAATTTGGAAGTAGATGCCAAACCAGTTCGTGATCCTCAACGACGTTTGAATCCTAAAATGATAAGAAAAGAAATACTAAAGCTTTTGGAGGCAGGTATAATTTATCCCGTTGCTGATAGTCAGTGGGTAAGTCTTGTTCATTGTGTCCCTAAGAAGGGAGGTATTACTGTTGTTCCCAATGATAAAGATGAATTGATTCCACAAAGAATTATTATAGGTTATAGGATGGTAATTGATTTCCGCAAATTAAATAAGGCTACTAGGAAAGATCATTACCCCTTACCTTTTATCGATCAAATGCTAGAAAGATTATGCAAACATACACATTACTGCTTTCTAGATGATTATTATGGTTTCTCTCAAATACCTTTGCCGGCTAAAGATCAATCAAAGACTACTTTTACATGCCCTTTTGGTACTTTTGCTTATAGACATATGCCTTTTGGTTTATGTAATTCACCTGCTACCTTTCAAAGATGCATGATGGCTATATTCTCTGACTTTTGTGAAAAGATTTGTGAGATTTTAATGGACGACTTTTCCGTCTATGGATCTTCTTTTGATGTTTGCTTGAGCAATCTTGATTGAGTTTTGCAGAGATGTGAAGAAACTAATCTTGTCTTGAATTGGGAATAGTGCCACTTTATGGTTAATGAAGGTATTGTCTTGGGGCATAAAGTTTCTGAAAGAGGTATTGAAGTTTATAAAGCCAAGGTTGATGCTATTGAAAAGATGCCATGTCCCAAGGACATCAAAGGTATAAGAAGTTTCCTTGGTCACGCCGGATTTTATAGGAGGTTCATTAAGGATTTCTCAAAAATTTCTCGGCCTATGACTAATTTATTACAAAAACATATACCATTTGTCTTTGATGATGATTGTGTAGAAGCATTTGAAATACTTAAGAAAGCATTAGTCTCTGCACCTATTGTTCAGCCACCTGATTGGAATTTACCCTTTGAAATTATGTGTGATGCTAGTGATTATGCTCTAGGTGCTGTTCTAGGGCAAAGAGTTGATAAGAAATTAAATGTTATCCATTATGCTAGTAAGACTCTAGACAATGCTCAAAGAAATTATGCTACTACTGAAAAAGAACTTTTAGCAGTTATATTTGCTTGTGATAAGTTCAGACCTTATATTGTTGATTCTAAGATAACTATCCACATTGATCATGCTGCTATAAAATATCTTATGGAGAAGAAAGATGCTAAACATAGACTTATTAGATGGGTTCTCTTGCTACAAGAATTTGATTTGCATATTGTTGATAGAAAAGGAGCTGAGAACCCCGTTGTAGACAACTTATCTAGGTTAGAGAATGTTCTTGATGACCCACTACCTATTGATGATAGCTTTCCTGATGAACAATTAAATGTCATAAGTACTTCTCGTAGTACCCCTTGGTATGCTGATTATGCTAATTACATAGTTGCTAAATTTATACCACCTAGCTTCACATGCCAACAAAAGAAAAAGTTCTTCTATGATTTGAGACATTACTTTTGGGATGACCCACATCTTTATAAAGAAGGAGTAGATGGTGTTATTAGACGTTGTGTACCTGAGCATGAACAGGAACAGATCCTACGCAAGTGCCACTCCGAAACTTATGGAGGACACCACGCGGGAGATAGAACTGCACATAAGTTATTGCAATCCAGTTTTTATTGGCATACTCTCTTCAAGGATGCCCGTAAGTTTGTCCTATCTTGTGATGAATGTCAAAGAATTGGTAATATTAGTAGATGTCAAGAAATGCCTATGAATTATTCACTTTTTATTGAACCGTTTGATGTTTGGGGCTTTGATTATATGGGACCTTTTCCTGCCTCTAATGGATATACACATATTTTAGTTGATGTTGATTATGTTACTAAGTGGGTAGAAGCTATTCCAACTAGTAGTGCTGATCATAACACTTCTATTAAAATGCTTAAAGAAGTTATTTTTCCGAGGTTTGGAGTCCCTAGATATGTAATGACTGATGGTGGTTCAGATTTTATTCATGGTGCTTTCCGTAAAATGCTTGCTAAATGTGACGTCAATCATAAAATTGCATCTCTGTATCACCCACAGTCTAGTGGTCAAGTATAATTGAGTAATAGAGAACTCAAATTAATTTTGCAAAAGACTGTCACTAGGTCTAGAAAGAATTGGTCCAAGAAACTTGAGGATGCATTATGGTCCTATAGAACTGCATATAAAAATCCTATAGGTATGTCTCCGTATAAAATGGTATATGGAAAAGCATGTCACTTACCTCTCGAACTAGAAGATAAGGCATATTGGGATATTAAAGAGCTCAACTATGATTTCAAACTTGCTGGTGAAAAGAGGTTATTTGATATTAGCTCACTTGATGAATGGAGAACCCAAGTTTATGAAAATGCTAAGTTGTTTAAAGAAAAGGTTAAAAGATGGCATGACAAAAGGATACAAAAGCGTGAGTTTAATGTAGGTGATTATGTACTATTATACAACTCTTGTTTAAGATTTTTTGCAGGAAAACTTCTCTCTAAATGGGAAGGCCCCTATGTTATCGAGAAGGTCTATCATTCTGGTGCCATAAAAATCAACAACTTTGAAGGCACAAACCCGAAGGTGGTAAACGGTCAAAAATCAAACATTATATCTTAGGTAATCCCATAAATGTTGAAACCAATATTATTGAAACCGTAACCCCGGAGGAATACATAAGGGGCACTTTCCAGAACGTTTCAGACTCCGAAAAGGAATAGGTATGTGGTACGGTAAGTAAACCGACTCCAAAATAATTTTTAAGGCAATATTTCTCCGTTTTGGAATATTTAGAAAAATAGAAAATTAAGTAGTAGTCCGGGAAGGACACGAGGGCCCCACGAGGGTGGAGGGTGCGCCCTACCCCCCCTGGGCGCGCCCCCCTACCTCGTGAGCACCTCATGTGCCTTCCGGACTTTGTTTTCTTGCACGATACGTATTTTAGTCGGTAAAAATTCACAATATATTCTCCCGAAGGTTTTGACTCCTGTATCACGCAAATATCCTCTATTTTTGTTTTGAGCTGTTGTTGCTATAGATTCGAGCAAGATGTCTTCTCAAGAGTCAGTCGGGGAGAGCCGGGTATCTAATCCGGCAACGGAACCAAGGGCAAACAGCGACCCTGACCACTTTGGGCCAACAACGGAGGAGGAGATGGAGGCTGACTTAATGATGGTAGATGCCATGGAGGATCAAGAAGTCACCTCTCGCTTCCGAGCTAGGTTCACGATGGGGGAACTACAGAGCTCAGCTATTCCAAACTCGGTTATCCCTTCCAATGTTAGATTTCTTTCTTATGAAAATATGAAAAGGAGTGTCACTTGTTCTCCCGCAGCTATGAAACACCCTTAGGTGCAAGGAGCTTTAGCCGTTACAGGAAAGCTTCGTAAGGAAACAATGGACCTGAATTAGCAAGTCAACAAGCTCGAAGAGGAGAATCGTATCCTGAGAGGAATCATCACCAAGAATATTACACCAACAACAAAGAAGGAGATATAATCACATGGGTATGGGCACTCCCCTTAGCAACCGCCAAGCTTGGGGGAGGTGCCCCGGTATCGTATCACAATCACAACTCCTATCTTTACCGTTTTCCTTAGTTCGATCCTATTAGTAGTATTTTGATCTAGTAGAATAAAGTTTATGGCATGATCTAGTTTTGAGTTTTGCCTTATGATCTCTCTATGTAATCGAGTCCGTGAGCTATATAATAAAGATTAGTGTTGAGTCAAGGGCTTGATTTTCTTGCTATAATCTTGGGTGAATAAAATAAAAGAGAAAAAAGAATAAGAAGAAACAAAAGTTCATATTGATCTTATTGATAGTAATGACTTCACATAGAAAGAGTGTGATGATTAAAAGTTGTTGCGAGTTGGCAGACATAGCTTTGGTCATCGTTGCAATTAATAGGAAGTAATAAGGAAAGAGAGGTTTCACATATAAATATACTATTATTGACATCTTTTATGATTGGGAGCACTCATCAAAATATGACATGCTAAAGAGTTGATGTTGGACAAGGAAGACAACGTAATGGGTTATGTTTTCTTATATCTGAGATAAAGTATGTTGTCATGGATCATCCAACATGTTGATCTTGCCTTTCCCCCTCATGCTAGCCAAATTCTCAACACCAAGTAGAGATACTACTTGTGCTTCCAAATACCCTTAAATCAGTTTTGCCATGAGAGTCCACCATATCTACCTATGGATTGAGTAAGATCCTTCAAGTAAGTTGTCATCGGTGCAAAGCAATAAAATTGCTCTAAATATCTATGATTAGTGTGGGAGAAATAAGTTTTATATGATCTTGTGATGTGGAAGTAATAAAAGCGACAGACTGCATAATAAAGGTTCATATCACAAGGGGCAATATAAAGTGACGTTCTTTCGCATTAAGATTTTGTACATCCAACCATAAAAGCGCATGGCAACATCTGCTTCCCTCTGCGAAGGGCCTATCTTTTATTATTATCTTCTACATTATGCAAGAGTCATGGTGATCTTCACCTTTCCCTTTTTACATTTTATCCTTTGGCAAGCACAGTGTGTTGGAAAGATCCTGATAGATATATCTAATTGGATGTAGGGGGGCATGAGTTATTATTGTTGACATTACCCTCGAGGTAAAAGGTAGTGGGGCGAAACTATAAGTCCCTATCTTTCTCTGTGTCCGATTAAAACTCCGTAACCACAAGTATTGCGTGAGTGTTAGCAATTACGAAGGACTAGATGATAGTTGAGTATGTGGACTTGCTTTTTAGCTCTGACATAGACTCTTTCTGATGTTATGATAAATTGCAATTGCTTCAATGACTGGGGTTATAGTTTGTTGGTTCTCAATAAGGTTTCTGATTCATACTTTTGCATTGTGAATAGATCATCACTTGAACATAAGTAATCATATGAAAATATCTATGTATGTTCCTGTTATGAGAATAATCATGATGCCCTCATGTCCGTATTTTATTTTTATCGACGCCTCTACCTCTAAACATGGGGACATATTCATTGTTATCGGTTTTCGCTTGAGGACAAGCGGGGTCTAAGCTTGGGGGAGTTGATACGTCCATTTTGCATCATGCTTTTATATCGATATTTATTGCATTATGGGCTGTTATTTCACATTATGTCACAATACTTATGGCTATTCTCTCTTATTTTACAAGGTTTACATAATAAGGGAGAATGTCGGCAGCTGGAATTCTGGGCTGGAAAAGGAGCAAATATTAGAGACCTATTCTGCATAACTCCAGAAGTCCTGAAACTCCACGGAATACCTTATAATAAATAATGAAAAATCCTCGCCAAAGATGAAGACCAGGGGGCCCACACCCTTTCCATGAGGGTGGGGGGCGCCCCCCCCCCCCCAGGGCGCGCCCCCTACCTCGTGGGCCCCCTGGTGGCTCTCCGATGACCATCTTCTGCTATATGAAGCCTTTCGTCGAGAAAAAAAACAGAGGCAACCTTTCGGGACGAAACTCCGCCGCCACGAGGCAGAACCTTGGCGGATCCAATCTAGAGCTCCGGCAGAGCTGTTCTGCTGGGGAAACTTTTCTCCCGGAGGGGGAAATCATCACCATCCTCATCACCAATGCTACTCTCATCGGGAGAGGGCAATCTCCATCAAAATCTTCATCAGCACCGTCATCTCAAAACCCTAGTTCATCTCTTGTATCCAATTCTTGTCTCCAAGTCCGAGATTGGTGATAGTAGGTTGCTAGTAGTGTTAATTACTCCTTGTAGTTGATGCTAGTTGGTTTAATTGGTGGAAGATCATATGTTCAGATCCTTTATGCATATTATTACCCCTCTGATTATGAACATGAATATGCTTTGTGAGTAGTTACGTTTGTTCCCGAGGACAAGGGAGAAGTCTTGCTATTAGTACTCATGTGAATTTGGTATTCGTTCGATATTTTGATGAGATGTATGTTGTCTAGCCTCTAGTGGTGTTATGTGAACGTCGACTACATAACACTTCACCATTATTTGGGCCTAGAGGAAGGCATTGGGAAGTAATAAGTAGATGATTGGTTGCTAGAGTGACAGAAGCTTAAACCCTAGTTTATGCGTTGCTTCATAAGGGGCTGATTTGGATCCATATGTTTCATGCTATGGTTAGGTTTACCTTAATACTTTTGTTGTAGTTGCGGATGCTTGCAATAGAGGTTAATCATAAGTGGGATGCTTGTTCGAGTAAGAATAGCACCCAAGCACCGGTCCACCCACATGTCAAATTATCAAATACCGAACGCGAATCATATGAACGTGATGAAAACTAGCTTGACGATATTCCCATGTGTCCTCGGGAGCGCTTTTCCTTATATAAGAGTTTGTCCAGGCTTGTCCTTTGCTACAAAAAGGATTGGGCCACCTTGATGCACTTTATTTACTTTTGTTACTTGTTGCTTGTTACAAATTATCTCATCACAAAACTATCTGTTACCACTTATTTCAGTACTTCCAGAGAATACCTTGCTGAAAACCGCTTATCATTTCCTTCTGCTCCTCGTTGGGTTCGACACTCTTACTTATCGAAAGGACTACGATAGATCCCCTATACTTGTGGGTCATCAATGAGAGTGATGGAGGGGATGAAGAGGAAACCAGTGAGCAGGACTTTCGGAAGGCCACAGACGGCCTGTGCATTGATGGAGGAGCATCTCTGCACGCTTCTTACCACCAGCTCAAAGCGGTGGGCACGAGAAGTCAATGCCATGGAGCCAGCGCCAGAGGCCTGGAAGCTGCTCAAATGGTCCCGTATGCCCATCGTCTTTGACGAGGAGGACCATCCTGGACGTACCACTTCTGTTGGGTGTTTGTCATTGTTGGTCTCTCCAACAATTCACAACCTTAGGGTCACAAAGATGCTGGTGGATGGCGGGGATGAGTTGAATCTGATACCCCAGCAGTTATCAGCAAGCTTCAGATAGGAGAAGAAGAGCTAGAGGTTACCGGCACATTTCAAGGAGTTAATCCCGGCAGGAGCCATCCTAAGGAAAAGATCACATTGCCGGTAACGTTTGGGGGAGAACTGAACAACTGGACTGAGAGGATTGTGTTTTATGTGGTTGATCTCCCCCTGCCATACAATGGGATTCTTGGACGCCCACCCGTGGCTAAATTCATGGCGGCATGCCACTATAACTACAACACCTTGAAGATGCTTGGGCCACTGGGAGTCATCAACATCCCATCATGATGCGTAGGATTCTATGATCATCCCCATGTACACTATGACTACTCCCCATGCCCCAAGAGGACATACGATGAGACCTCAACTATACGCCATTGGACGCAATGTGAACTCGCTCCTCTCTGAACCATCACTTTACACACATGAGAGATGTCTACTACCTAAAACATATGTGCTATGCATGACCAGGAACAAAGAGGAAGACGATGGAACGGCGAGGAGCATTGTACAAGACGACGAGGAGTCGGAGCAAGAGAAGGAGCTGCCTGCAAGTTGCAGCTCTCGGACGTCCGACGCATGGAGTTTCCACCTGCCAGAACACCCGCGGCTACTGAAGTCTACAGCGACCGGACGACCGCCAAACGCTGGGCGCCCGACACTCGTCAGCCACCGGATGACCGACGCCGACCAGATATCAGGTGCCACCTATCCCAAGCCAAAATGTTGGACGTCTGACAAGTACCAGACAACCGGACCCTTGCTAGCCACCGGACGTCCGGCACCTGTCGAACGACCGACGCATGTCTGTGCGCAGAGTAATGGGCCAAGGCCCATGTATCCCTCACATACACCTTCATGGCCCTAGACTATATATACTCCTCCACCTCCTCCTAGTTAGGGCAGTGTTGTGATAGCTCACATGTGAGATAGAGCCTCGCTCATCCATCTGGATCTATTCCATCGAGAGAGACCGTCACCTCTTCGGAGAGGATCCATCTTGGATTCAAGACCCCTAACGGGAAGACCTTCAAGACCTCCTCATGAAGAAGAACGTGCTACTTGTATCGCCCATTGTTGATCGTGGATCGTGTATCTCTTTGTGTTTCGAGGATCTAGCACATGTGTGATCGTTTCTTGTCTATTTGAGTGTTTCCTCTCGTTTCCCCTCGTGATTTCCCTCGCGTTTCCCCTCGTGTTCTTCATGTTCTTCGTAGGATCCGCTCCTTTCGTGAAAGATCCGACATCTAGGGTTCCATCCTACATCATCTTGGTATCATGAGCCATGTTGATCATGAATTTGGAGCCCCTACCCCCTCCGTTTTCTAGCCTTCTTTTGCTTAATTTCATCCTAAGTTTCAAAAATCCCCACAAAAAATAACCCCAAATTTTGTTGTGATTTGTTGGTTTGATGATTTTTGTTGATTTTAATCCATGGATTTGCTTGGTTTTGAATGGATCTGACATCTCCCCAAGTTTCCCCAATTTCCATCCACGAAATCTCCTCAATTTTGACCCCAAAATCCTCGAATCTCGGATCTCGAGTTGACCCGATCCACCGGACGACCGACGTTTACCGGACGTCCGGACCCTCCCGAAGCAGCATACGACCGACACCTTCCGAATGACTGGTGCCACCCAACAGAATAGAAATTAACAGATTTCTGAGACTTCCGGACGTCCGACCACCGGACGTCCGACACCTACCGTACGTCTGGTACCTATAGATATCAACTTCGGCTGATTTTTGTTTCGGCCATAACTAATTCATCCGAACTCCGATTTTGATGTTCTTTAGCTCGTTTTGAAGCTATTGACATCCCCCATCCCACAAAAATACTACCAACATCATTTGACATCATCAAATTTTTGGAACTTTGGCATCTTTTCCTAGGGCCTTCACCATATCATCCGCATAACCACCATAGCCTTCCGCAACCTAACCCATTTGTCGCGGGATTTCCATGGCCACCTATGGGACCAGGTGGCCCCTTGTTGGTTCGGCGGGGGACGACGCGTTGGACAAAGAGCAGACCAGCGTACGGCAGCGTGGCAAAGAGCACACAAGCGATTTACCCAGGTTTGGGCCGCCGCGAGGTGCAAGACCCTACTCCTGCTTCAGTGGATTGATGCTGGAATGAATGAGGTGGTGCATAGTACACTTTCCCGGCAAGGTTGGCCTCAGGGCCGCAGCAACTACACGCATATGGTGGCTTGGGGTTTTCAACTTTCCAACCATGTTTCCCCCCTCCCACGAGTGCCATGATCCTCCTTTTATAGATTAAGGGGTCACCACAGTGGCAAAGTGGTCATTATCCGCTGATATGATAGCGAACGGTGCTATCATACCTAACTTTGCGGGCTGACATGGTGCATTAAATGCGCCACTGAGTGTTACATCACAGGTCGCCCGGCAAAGCCTGCTGGGCTATCTTGCTAGCTCCGCACCTGCTCTCTTGACACGTCACAGGACGAGTGTCATCTATATGCTTCTTCTATAGGAAATGGCTGCCATGTAGCAAACGGCTTCCACTTAATCATCTTGCGGCTTGACACCGCACTGATCGACAATGTGAGTAGTGCTTGAGTAGTTAGTGGGGCGGTTCTACCCCCGTGAGCCCCAGCAGGCTCTGCCGGGGAGCCTTGGTAGCTTGCTTCTGGTGGTGGCCTCGCCCCTTGTCGGGCTCGCATGCCCGGAAAGGGAGGCCCTTCTCTTGCCAATATCTCATTCTTTAGGCTCGATCTTGGTCCTCTGAGATGCATGTTGGTTCTTCAAATCTCTTGGTTCTTCAGTCTCTGATTTGTCCATGGCTTGTCCGTGCATGAGTCAGGGGAAAATGTCCGCCCCTATATATTTTCCTCGACACCATTTTGCTCCATATAGCATTAGTGCTTGCTTGAGTAGTGATTAGAGTCTCCTAAGATGTTTCAGCTACTTAGGGACGGTTGCTTCTTTATCAACCACCATCACCACTTCCGCATAGGCTTGCCCACCATACACTTCTGCCACCCCAACTTAACCCAATTTTGTTTGAGCTTGCTTGAGTTGTGTCTTGAGTCTCCTAAGGCGTTTTGGCTACTTAGGGATGGTCACTTCAACATCGTCTCACATAAACCAATAACCCTCCATTTCTGCATTGCGTACTCCAAAACCCATCATTAAAATTCTGCAATCCCATTGAGCTTACGCAACACCACCACCGCATTCCGCTACCACCATTTGACATTTGAGATTTTGAGTTTGCGGTTTTTCCGTTTCCTAAGGTGTTTTGGCTAATTAGGGATGGGTCTACATCATCTTGGTATCTACATCAAGAACACCGCCACTCATCATCGCCATGAACGGTAACCTCTATATCACCTTGGTATCGTGGTATCCCTCCATTGTATATTCCCCTTGCCATTGCATTGATAACCCCTAGCCCATTTTGCGCCACTTGCCTATCGAGACTATCCATTAGAGTAATGTCGGAAATGTTACTTGTGCACATTAGTGATCATTGATCTACACCTTCCACTGCATACATACCATATCACCTTGGTATCGTATCATCTCTTGTATCTCAAGATTATTCCCGCATATGCACAATTGCTATCTTGGTTTGTGCATTTCGCAAAGTGGCCATACAAAAAAAAGAAGAACAAGCTTTTAAGCAAAAGAGAAAGAGCAAAGAAGCATGTATGCAAGTGCCATAGCATCATACCACATTGCATATAAGATTATCATATCCGATCATCTTGGATCATACTGAGAGAAACACCGGGAACCATACATACTTAGCATACTTGGGATAGAAGTTGTTGCATTTTTGTCTCCTATAGGTTGTGCACAAGTGTCGTATCCTCCTATTGAGCAATCGTGCTAGCATCTCTCTAGAGTTGTGCAACAAGAGCATTTTCCGTGGATTCCACATTTTGTGCTCATTCCTTGGTTGCACGACCCCATTTATCTTTCCGCGTGCCACATATTGCTATTGGTCTACTTGTTTCACTTGCGAATTTGTGGATCTCTTTCAACATTATTGACTCTTGCTAACATTTTGCATCAAATTTTTGTGCCACTATCCTCACCGAGATCCACCATAAGCCTTATTTGTGTAGGTGTGAGAATTGACAAGATCGATACCAATTGTGTTATTTCCTTGTTACATTATTGAGTGATCATTGTTCCCTGTTCTACATTGGTAAGGTACATTTGGTCTAGTTCTTCTCTTTCTCCCACTCACATTTTTCCGAGTCTTATGATGGATAGGAAAGGCATTTCATCTCCGGTCTTCCATGACAATGACGGCGCAAACAACTACATCACCAAAGCGTCCATCGTCGGCCTACAACAACAAATACAAGGCACACATTCTACCTTGCGAGCACGCATCGAAAACCTCTCCATCGACATTCATCACTTCGAAGCAAGGAAAAGGGACTACATCGACAACAAGCTTTCCGTCCAAAAGGAGGAGCAAGATGCAAGGATGGAGGAGATTCGGACTTTGTTGGCCAAACGTTTCGGACATCATCATCAAGGCAACGGCGAGCAAGTCAATAATATTCAGAGCGCCCAAGCGATGCAAGCGCAATTCGTCCATGTCCACATCCACATGGCGACCACCATCATGTTCGTGATCCACATCATCATGAAGGGCAAGTCACCTCCAAGCAACATGTGCACGACAACGATGAACAACATCTACTACAAGCTCAAGCATGACAACGACACCATCATTATGAAGATGCTCAACACGCACAAACCTACAAGTCCCAACAAGCTCGACATCAAGCTACAGCTACACCAGCCACTTTGGCATCTTCACCAAGTGCTATCAAGGCATCTTCGCCTTTGGACGTACGACATCTTCGCCTACTTCCCATGAGTTCGCCTACATCGACATCATCAAGTACAAGGCGACCACCTACAAGTGAGGGCGACACTTCCATCTTTGGAAGCCCCTCAAGAAAGAGTGCCAAGCATGGGAAATTCCCTTCGGTCATGGAGACGAGCTACGAGGTGCCACATCATATGGGCCTCGAACAACAAGACCGTGACAAGAAGGTCGAGAAAGGGCCATCCCCGTCGACCATGGTGACGAGCATGATCCTCTTCAACAACATGAAGACGACGCCCATATTGGACTCATACTCCGAGTTAAGCTATGCGAGCGCACATAAGACCTTCTCTTTGATCTCAGAGGATAGTGATGATTTGCCACGTCTTATGGCATTCATCTTTGGAGGCATGATGGATGAGGAGGTTGAGCATGGGACTATCCCTTCAACCATGACGGCGATAGGAGTTGAGCATGGAGACATTTGCACCAACATCTCTCCGACATCCACATATGATGAGACGCCCCAATTGCCATGTGAGGAGAGCCACCCCCACATGAGTGACTCCACCATATGTGAAATTGAGTGTATTTCCTATGAGAGGATGAGTGCGACCACCACTAGGCCCACACTTGAGAGCATGCCAAACATCCTATGTGAGGTTCAGATCCATTTGAGTGACTCCACCAACCATCCGAGTGAGAGCATCCAAGAGGGAGTGAGTGAGCCACAACACTTAGTCAGTGAGGTAGTTGACATGGCATGTGAGGCCACTATGATTTCTAACGACTTACCCCCTACTCCAAGTGTGTTTTCCTTTTTGGTGCTAGATCTCCAACAAGACGAAGCACCAATCCTCGACGAGTCCATACCTCCAAAGGGAAAACCAATTTCCATGGTGGACGATGATGCACCCCCACATGGTTCCATCAAGATGATCATGACCATGACTTGGTCTTCAACACCTCACCTACAACAAATGAGCGATGCTCCAAAGGTAACATAGGTGATGGTGCTTCTCTTGTCCCACTAGTGGAATATCTTGCAAATGATTACTTCATGATGATGATTACCTAATGGATTCATCGCATACTCTGTCATGTTTAGATATGCCACCCATTTATGATGAATATGATGATGAGCATGTTGAATTGTCTAGTTGTGATGTTATGCTCCATAGGATATCATGTGAAAATTCTATTGATCACATTATGTTTGATAATCCTTTTAACTTGTCATATGCTATGAGTGAGATCTCCCATATTACAACATTTCAATATCCACATAGTAACTATGCATGCCCCCATTAAAATAAATCCCATTTTCACTTATGGCATAGATGATGAGTTGATGGTCATTGGCTTTTGTTTTTCATGCGATGATATTGCTAAGCTTCCTTTATATGATTTGCGCAATTCATCTAATATCCCATGCCACGATCACATTGTTCTGAATATGTTTTGTTTTGGATGTTGTCAATATTCTCCATGTAATGTTTCCACCAATTCTCGTGAGGAGACCCCCATAGTTTCCTCAAACATATCAGGAGATTTTGATGCATTCCATACTTTGCATGATTCCCATAATTGCGTGCACCATATGCATTCCATGAATAACAATGCTCTACATATTTCTCATGATGCATTACACAATTTGAGTCTCCATTATGTCATACATAACAACGAACTTATCATGATGGATGCCATGTTTCTATATCGTGCATCTCATTTATTTGAGCATTGGATATTTTGTGCTAACCAACACACGCTCGTGCGCATCATAATGGATGATGTGTACATATACCATGCACACACAATTCTCCATTTGCCTTTGTTTTTTGTAGGTACTCATGTATACTAGTCAACTTCTTAAACCCAAGAGTTGACCAAACGAGCTCTCGAGAGCAATGATGATTTGGGATCCCATGGACTATCCTTACCACCATTCCCTTCGTGCAAGGACCACGCGCATCTCTTCTACTTGGCTCTCACATGGCTATGGGCTACATACCACTTGTTAATTTATGCCCATTGTACCATGCTCCCTTTGCATGTTATGCCTATTTCTATGTCTTTGCCATGCAATTGTGACCCTTGCTTGCACTTACATATGATTCACCATTATATTACTTCTATGTGTATTTGCATGCTTGGTGGAGATACTAGTAGCTATTGCCATGATTTCTTCATGTCCAATGCTATTGATGCTTGTTGTGTTGGGAGAGTCATGATGTTCCATTGCTATTTCCATATGACCTCTTGCAAATACAATGATGATACATTGCCCATATCTTGCTTTCATGCTTGTGCTATGTCATGTGAATTATTCATGCCCACTATTTGCACACATGACATGATTGCCATGATTACCTCTAGTACGTAGCATCTTTGCACAACTAGCTTGCACCACTTGATCGCTATGATTGCTTGCTTTGTCGCATCACCCATGTTCCATTCTTACTTTCTTTCTTGGGTTGAAGACACATATTTTCATGCCTCTCACATGATATATCGTGTTCATTGTTGCTTACCTCCAATAGTTGCATCTATGCTTATTGATCTTGGATACTTGGACGATTTACTTGTGATGCATGCTTGTTTGATTGAGCCTATTGTATTTGGTTGTTCTCGCATCATATGCCTCCATATTATGAAATGCTCCCATGTCCTTTCTTATGATGCGCATCATGCATACACTTGTTGGGTACCTGTAAGTGCATCTAGTGCCACCCCTAGTTGGTTTTGGAGTATTGACGACAAACCTAGTTGAGGGACTAATGTGTTTGTGAGAATTGCAGGATAACACAGGTAGAAGTCCCTCATTGATTCGGTTTCACTACCAGAGATGACCCCTAAAAATGTATGAAGACATTGAAGTCAAAGGTGGTATATGAAGATATTCACATTGAAGACTATGACAAGAGAAGACACTATATGAAGCCTATGGAGCTCGAAGACTTAGATCTTTTTTAGTTCTTTTTCTTTTGTGTTGAGTCATAGGAACCACCGTACTGTTAAGTGGGGTCCAAGAGAACCAGTCAGAATGACTGAAGTGATGCCTAAACGAAAAACCTATGTCTTCGAGTGAAGACTATGAGAGCGAATCTTGTCCAGAGTCAGACAAGTCAGCTTTGCTTGTAGCCCAAGTAAAGTTGCCGTGTGAGTTTGAAATCTGACCGTTGGAACACGTGTCAGTTCCTTAGTGACCCAGGGTCATTTCGGACAAATCAGGTCGGGTTGCCAAGTGGCTATAAATAGCCCACCCCCTACAACCATAAACGGCTGGCTGCTCAGATTGAAAATACGGCTTTTGTCGTTTGAGAGCATCCCACCTCGAAGCCTTTGAGAGAGAATTCCTTGCGAGGATAAAGCCCTAACCACCAGAGCCAGAGAGAATTGGGCATCACTTAAGTCTTCTTGTCTGTGTGATCTGAAGACTTATTACACTTGAGGACTGTGCATCCTCCAGCCGGTTAGGCATCGCGTTCTGAGCATCCAAGAGACATTGTGGATTGCCGGTGAACAAAGTCTGTGAAGGTTTGGGAGTCCACCTTGAAGACTTACCAGAGTGATTGGGCGAGGTCTATGTGACCTTAGCTCAAGGAGAATACGGTGAGGACTGGGTGTCCTGAGCTGCGTGTTCAGGACTGGGTGTCCGGGACTGTGTGTCCTAAGGTTTAAATACCTAGCCGCTCCAACCAGACGTACAGTTGTCACAGCAACTAGAACTGGTCCAACAAATCATTGTCTTCAACAAGTCACTGGTTTCATCTTCACTTCCCTTTACTTACTGTTACTCCTTGTGAAGTCATTGTATGTTTGCACTATCATTTGTCTTCACTGAGTGACTGCGTGTTCTATTTGGCTTCACAATATCTTCCTACCTGATCCTTACTACCTAGCTGCTATTAGTCTTTGTGCTTTCACTTCATTGAATACTTGACTATGGTTTGCCTAGTGTAGTCTACCTTCCGCTGCATGGTAATAGGTTTAATTTTATCGTTTGTCTTCAAAACTTCTATGTTCTGAAGACTTTCATAAAAATCGCCTATTCACCCCCCCTCTAGTCGATATAACGCACTTTCAATTGATATCAGAGCGAGGTGCCCCCTTGTTCTGTGCGATTCGGTTTAACCACCTGGAGTTTTAGCTATGTCGACCGTAGGGATAATTAAAGTCTCCGCTGTGTGCCCTGTCTTCGATGGAACTGAATATCCCTACTGGAAGAATAAGATGCACATGCATCTTGAAGCCATTGACGTCGACCTATGGTATGTCATCGAGAATGGCGTTCCCAAGGCTGGAGAAGGTGTCACTACTGCTGATGTCAAGAAATTTGTTCAACTGGAGTCTACTACCAAGAATATCATCTGTGGTCATCTGACCAAAGGATAGTATGGCCGTGTGAGTGCTTTGAAGACATCCAAGCTGGTCTAGGACTAGCTCTCCAAGGTCAATGAAGGCATCTCAACCCAGAGAGATCAGAGAATCAATGTCCTTCACAACCTCTTCAACCGCTTCAAGCGAAATGACAATGAGAATGTCCAGCACACATTTGACCGACTCACTGACATCACAAATGAGCTTCAAGCCCTTGGCGCCACTGAGATCACCAAACATGAAGTCGTCAAGACGCTGCTGAGATCACTTGATAGTTCGTTTGACATCCTGGCCCTGATGATTCAAGAATGCCCTGATTTCAAGACACTCGATCCATCTGACATACTTGAGAGGCTCAACACACATGAGTTTCAGCTTTCTGAGAAAAGAGATATCTATGGTCCAAACTATGGGCGAACTCGTGCCTTGAAGGCAAAAGCTGTCTCCTCATCTGAAGAAGAATCTGACAGCAGTTCTGATGATCCTGAAGACATTGGAAGGGAACTTGCTATGCTTGTCAAGAAGTTCCAAAAATTCACCAAGAAGAAAGGCTTCAGAAAGTCTTCCCGATCAAGTTCAAGGAATGATGAAGCTCCTGCTCATGACTACAAGAAGAAAACATGTCACAAGTGCAAGAAACTTGGCCACTTCATCTCTGAGTGTCCACAGTGGGACAATGAGAACAAAAAGAAGACGAAGAGCAAGGAATATGACTCTGACGACAAGAAGAAGAAGAAATACTCAAAGTCTTCTTCCAAGTCTTCCTCAAAGTCTTCATCACACAAGAAGAGCTCATCTGGCAAGGCACGTGCGTTTGTTGGCAAGGAAATGGATTCAGAGGAGGAGTCTGCTTCTGAGGAGGCGGAGGTGGAGTCTGAGGAGGAGTCTGACTCAGGCGTCGCAAGTCTGGCTACAACATACATTGCCAAGTCCATCTTCAACACTAAAGACAATGACTTCATCACCGACACCGATGCAAATGACAAGGACTACTCCGCTTCTACCTACTGCTTCATGGCACGCGGTGCCAAGGTAAACACACGCACTACTCACTATCAAACATCTAGTGACGATGACTCTGATTGTGATTCAAAACCCAACTACAAAACACTTGCTAAAATTGCAACTGAACAACAGAAAGCTATGGAACATATTCAAAAACTGTTAGACAGAAGCGATGATCTGTTAGGTGCTGAAATGACTCGATCTGAATCCTTAATTGAAGACATAAAAAATCTTCACGTTAAGTATCAGGAACTTGAAAGTCGTCATGAAACTCTCTCAACAACTCATGAAAAGCTTTCTTATGATTATCTTCAAAGGAAGCAAGATCTTGAGAAATTGAGAGCGGTTCATGAAGATCTTCAAAAGGAAAACGAGTCACTTCGCGCCAAACAGATCAGTCCCGCTCAGGAAGGATTTGAACCACCATGTCTTAAATGCATTGAGCGTGATAATGCTACTTCTGTTGCTGAATGTTCTACTGCTACTGTTGTTGCAATATCTTCAACTGTTGATGTGGTAACTAACCCCTCTCCTGAGGATACCACCGCTATTGCTGATGAGAATGCTAGGTTGAAGACATTGCTTGAAACAGGGATGTACAAAAGTCTTCAAGGGCATCAGACACTATTGATGTCCTCAAAAAGCAGATTCTGAACCGAAACCCTAGGAAAGAGGGTGTTGGGTTCGTAAGGAAAATGAATGCAGATGGATCTTACTGGAAACCTGAGCAGTACCCCAAAACTATGTGGGTTGCTGCAAAGGAACCTTCAGCAGATCCATCCAATCTATCTGGCTTCACTTGTGCTAACCCCATTATCATTGATGAATCCTTTGATGCAAACTATATACTGTTTAAGAATCAGAATGGTGAAGTGTTCGCCAGGTACATTGGGACTAACTGCAGGAATGGAGCGCCTATGAAGAAGATCTGGGTTCCGAAAAGGTGTCTGGAGAATCTTCCTGTAAATGTCATTATGACACCTCACTTGAAGAAGACAAACCTCAGACCAAAGGCTTCATATGGTCCAAAGGCTTCATACAGACAGAGGACTCACCTGAGTCGCACTAACGCAAATGTTTTGCAGGGAAACCATACTCAGGCATATGAATATGAGAGCAGTTCATCAAACCGCCATGTTCATAAGACCAAGAACTATTTTGCTTATTCTTATAAGTACTATTGTCCGCCTGCAAGACTGTTTGCTAGGGCTTCAAAGCCAAAATTCTCAGATGCAGCACTTAGACTTATTGCTTCTAAGCCACCCTTGAAGATGTGGGTTGCTAAGAAAGCTTGACTCTCTTTTGCAGGGAAAGGTCTCCAGCAGAAAACCAAAATCGTCTGACGCTATTGCTGGGGACCTTAAACATCTTGTAGGGCGCAAGATCAAATGCCCAAATGGTCTTACTATGTACTTCGTTCCTGAATCACTTGCTACTCTCCCTATTAGTCCTAACCTAGATCTAAGCTTTCATAACCTACTGGTTCGTCAAATGTTTTTGCTTCACAATGCTCTTGGTGAAGCCTATCCCCCTAACTGCACTGTAGGGTACGACACCAGCGTCTTCAGAATGGATTATTGACAGTGGGTGTACAAATCACATGACTGGCAAAAGAAGTCTTCTTATGGACTCAACCTTACGTCCATCCGACAAGAGCCACATCACATTTGCTGACACTGGTAAAAGTAAGGTATTGGGTCTAGGTAGAGTTGCAATCTCAAGGGATAAACACATGGATAAAGTCATGCTTGTTGAATCCCTTGGCTTCAACTTAATGTCTATCTCAATGCTTTGTGATTTGAACATGATCGTAATATTTGGAAAATATCATTGCCTTGTGCTAATGGAATCTGACAAGTCTCTATTGTTTGAAGGGTATCGAAAAGATGATTTGTACGTGGTAGATTTCTCAGCAGGACCACAGCTTGCAGTATGTCTTCTAGCAAAGGCATCAGAATGCTGGCTCTGGCATCGGAGGCTTGGGCATGCTGGCATGAGGAACCTCCACACCCTTGCGAAGAAGAAGCATGTCATAGGTATCGAAGGCGTCAAGTTCAAGAAAGACCACTTATGCGGTGCCTGTGAAGCAGGGAAGATGACGAGGGCCAAACATCCCTTGAAGACAATCATGACCACTACTCGACCCTTCGAACTGCTTCACATGGATCTTTTCGGTCCCACTCATTACTCAACTCTTACTACTACTGCTTGCCTCTATGGCTTCGTTATTGTTGATGATTATTCTAGATATACTTGGGTGCACATAATCCTTTACAAGACTGAAGTGAAGGATGTCTTCAGACGCTTCGCCAATCGAGCTATGAACAATTTTCACGCCAAGATAAAGCACATCAGAAGTGACAATGGCACTGAATTCAAGAACACTGGCCTTGATACATATCTTGACACCTTGGGTATCACACATGAATTCTCAGCTCCGTACACGCCACAGCAGAATGGCGTCGTCGAACGCAAGAACAGAACACTCATGGAGATGTCCAGAACGATGCTAGATGAATACAAGACCCCAAGAAAATTCTGGCCTGAAGCCATTGATACTGCATGCCATACAATCAATCGTGTTTATCTTCACAAGCTTCTGAACAAGACATCTTATGAGATCCTTACTGGCAAGAAGCCAAATGTCAGTTACTTCAGAGTATTTCGCGCAAGGTGCTGGATCAAGGACCCACATCACACCTCAAAGTTTGCACCAAAAGCACATGAGGGTTTTATGCTTGGATATGGAAAGGATTTGCACTCTTACAGAGTCTTCAATCTCTTTCATTACAAAGTGGTTGAAACAGTGGATGTGCGGTTCGATGAGACCAACGGTTCACAAAGAGAGCAACTGCCAAATGTGCTAGATGAAGTTCCATCCAGTGAATCAATCAAGCTAATGGGAACTGGAGAAATTATACCTTCTGAAGCTCATCCTGAAGAAGAACTTATCATCTCAGCACCTGATCAACATGAAGACAATGCTCAGCCTGAAGACATTCCCTCTAACAACGACAATGAACAGCAAGAGCAAAGCCTTCGCCCTGTACATCCTCGCGTTGCCAATGAAGTGCAGATTGAAAGAATAATTGATAGCATCAATGCACCTGGTCCACTCACTCGTTCAAGGGCAACTCAGCTAGCAAATTTCTGTGGGCACTTCGCATTCGTCTCAATAACAGAACCCAAGAAAGTTGAAGAAGCCTTCATGGAACCTGAATGGATTCAAGCTATGCAAGAAGAGCTTCAACAGTTTGAGCTGAATAATGTATGGGAAATGGTTAAGCATCCTGATCCACGCAAGCACAATATAATGGGCACGAAATGGATATACCGCAACAAGCGAGATGAGCATGGTCAAGTTGTCAGAAACAAAGCTCGTCTCGTTGCTCAAGGATATACTCAAGTGGAAGGCATTGACTTTGATGAAACATTTTCTCCTGTGGCTAGACTTGAAGCCATACGCATACTGCTATATCAAACGGATGTGAAGAGTGCCTTTCTCAATCGCAAGATTGAAGAAGAAGTGTATGTTGCACAACCGCCTGGCTTTGAAGATCCAAAACATCCTGACATGGTATACAAGCTCAACAAGGCACTGTATGGCCTCAAACAAGCCCCTCGGGCCTGGTATGACACACTCAAATACTTCCTGAAGAGCAAAGGCTTCATGCCTGGTTCCCTAGATCCCACTCTCTTCATGAAGACATATGATGGTGAACTATTTGTATGCCAAATATATGTGGATGACATTATCTACGCCAGCACCAATCAAAATTACAGTGAAGAGTTTGGATATATGATGCAAGAGCAATATCAGATGTCCATGATGGGGGAGCTAAAGTTCTTCCTCGGTCTTCAAATACGACAACAACGCAATGGCATCTTCATATCTCAAGAGAAGTATCTCAAAGATTACCTGAAGAAGTTCGGTATGCAAGACTACAAAGGCTTCACAACACCAATGCCAGCCAAACATCATCTGGGTCCTGACGACAATGGTAAAGAGTTCGATCAAAAGGTATACCGCTCCATGATTGGTTCTTTACTTTATCTATGTGCATCTAGGCCAGATATTATTCTTAGTGTTTGCATGTGTGCTCGATTACAAGCGGCACTAAGGAGTCGCATCACTTAGCTGTGAAGAGAATTCTTCGATATTTGGCTCACACCCCAACTCTAGGATTATGGTGACAAAGTCGATCACAAGTCTACATCAGGCACATGTAACTTTCTGGGACGATCACTTGTATATTGGTCTTCAAAGAAGCAGAACTGTGTATCTCTCTCCACTGCTGAATCTGAATACATTGCTGCTGGATCTTGCCGCGCTCAGCTTCTGTGGATGAAGCAAACACTCAAGGACTATGGCATTCATCTGAAGCAAGTGCCACTTTACTGCGACAACGAAAGAGCCATCAAGATTGCCAACAACCCAGTTCAGCACTCGAAGACAAAGCACATTGAAATTCATCATCACTTTCTCAGAGATCATGTTGTGAAGGAAGACATTGATATCATACACGTCAACACTGAAGAGCAATTGGCAGATATCTTCACCAAGCCCTTGGATGAGAAAAGGTTTTGCAAGTTACGATGTGAGCTAAATATCCTGGAATCCTCAAATGTCCTGTGATCAGGCACACATCCTAACCCTTATGCATATTGATAACTTAGATGTGCAACACACAAAGTAAAGTATATCTTCAATCAATGAAGACATACATTCTATGTGTGAACACATTAATGTGGAATTTGACTTCGGAGCGCCACGATAATTGTGCGCCGTGTCTGGGTCTAATACTTCCTATCCGGTGGGTAACACCACCACCAAACGTTCTATTTTGAAGTGTTTCACTCATGGCGTTACCTTGCAATGTCTTCACATTTGGTTTGGTTTCGATCTCAACATATTTTCATGATTATCTTCACTATGTTGATTATATATATATATATATATATATATATGTATATACTAGTGTTCTGTCCTCTACAACATTCACTTATAGCTATGTCTTCGTGTTGAATCTTTTGAACTAAGTGAATGTGATCGGACCCTAAGCTCTCTATGCTTTCTATCTCAAACTCTATCTCTCCAAGTCATACGCATTCTATTGAAACTGACGACTGTCTTCTCTGCGCCCTGCTCAGCAGAAGATACAGAGATAACCATTAAGTCCGTTTTCAATGCTCATTCCTCCACATGAAATCCGAAGAAGTAGGAACGACCACCCGACAATCCAGGCGTGCGTGGGACGTGGAACAAACCCCAAAATTCCGCATAATGGCCACGTGTTCCTCAGATGCGAATCGCTAGGGGCACCTATGTAATAGCACAGTGCCGCCCCTGTACCTATAAATACACACTCACAGCGGTCATTATCTCTTCTTCCACCCTCATACGAACCCTAGAGCCACCGCTAGCCCTCGACGACGCCGACGACGAAGCACTTCGCTGCCGCAACCTCTCCGACGCCGTCTTCAAGCCGACCGCGGACATCGTCCTCTCCGCCGTCGCCGTAGGTGTCCTCCGTCGCCAAGTTAGGGCACGGAAGATCAAACTGCTCGGCCTCATCTTACACTCCGTCTAGCAGTTCTTAGTGTGGTAAATAAAACTTCCTCTTTTTACAGCACCATTGATCCTATGGATTTGTCACTTTCTACCACAAGCAGTTTCTATTCACACATGCTAGATCTCTCTCATACTGCATCTCATAACATGCCTAGTATATTCACTTGTGCTTCACAAAGTAGTTAGATTCCTCACTTGTACCGATCTCTGGATTTGTACAAATCTAGAACCAACTTCTTATCTATGAGTGAATGTCGTTGCACGATGAGGTCAATGTCTTCTAAACTGATTTATCTTCAAAATCTTCTGAGAATGCATATGACCTCTTCCCCTTCCCTCGCACCTTAATGCTGTCACAGGTACATGTCCGTGGGAGAATCCTTTGGTTCTCATAGTCTGCATTCATTTGCAGAATTCTTACAGTATCACATAAATTCGCCCGAAGCCAGTTCCTGTTGGTCCAGCAAACGAAAACCTTTGAAGCCTTTGAACATCTTGAAGCCTTTCAAGTTAAAGTATATGGCTTTAGAGAAAGCAGCAAGGAAGGGTGGCAGAAAGCGTCGTGGTGAAACATCCAGAGATCTGCCAGATGAACTCTCAGAAATGTACAAGACAGATCCTGAAGAGGATTACAGTCAGCGCAAGACCCGAATCCAATGGATTCGAAGATATTGGGCAGAACAATGGTTCAAATACAGATTTGTGACCCAGGAGTATGCTGAGAAAAACGCCATCAAGAGACCGTGGGGAGACATCCTATTCAAGAATCTTCTACCCAGGTCCAGAGATGAAGCCATTGCTCAAGGCTTCTATCCATGCATGGTCCGTGGACCACAGCCTGCTGATGCACACTCGTCGTCACTGCTATGGTGTCGTGACGACAATCTGTTCAAGCGCAACTTCCAGTTTGCTCAGAACTCAACGAAGCAGAACAAGAAGACTTTTGGGTTAGACTTCAACCCTGGTCCCTCAGCACCAAGGGCAGATGGCACACGAGATGCTGAACCCAATGTCATCGGTCCTTTCGCCAACCTTGAAGGCCTCATCACCTACATCTTAGTTCAAGGGACTGAAGTGAATGAGCCTGTAGCTGACACTGAATCAGAAGAAGCTCCTGCAGCTCTGAAGACAAAGAAGCTGAAGAAGCCTAAAGCTTCAAAACCTGCCCCTTCACCAAAAGTCTCAAGGGCGAAGCCACTAGCAACTGCACCTCCTAAAGACAGTGTGCAGTCTGAAGACTTATCACGCGTCTCCAAGCCCCAGAAGGCCAAGATGCCTCTGCCTCACACTGGCCAAGAGCTAACATCTGCTGCCATTCTGCGCAATGACGACATTGATCTGTCAAGTGATGAAGATCTTGCAGATGACGCTCTTGAGCAACTCATCAAGAGCAAAGAAGAAGCAGAAATCTTCAATGATCTGCCTCTCTTTGATGTCACCATCATCCACAACTTCATTGATGAGTGGTTTGACACGCCAAACATCAGCTTTGAAGATCTGCAACTACCCATTGGCCTCAGTGTCGCCTTCCAAGGCGCCATTGCTTCAGAACTTGCTATTGCCCAGCGCGTTGTTGAACTGAAGCAGAAGATTGACTATGAAAAGGCTCAGTTCAAGAAGCATATGGCCAAGCTCAGCGTGCAAGAAGTGAAGAACTTCAAGACAATGATGCACGAGCACAAGGAAGCCTTTGTGAAGAAGCGTGCAGAAGCTCAGGGTTCGCGTGAGCGCATGAAGACTCTGGCTGACAGATGTGTGCAAGCCTATAATGAGGCTGAGAAGCGCAAGGCACTTGGGCGTCCTGGCATCGACCCCAAGATGGCCGCAAAGAAGAAGAAGAAGCCTGCTACGGCTGAACCTGATGCACCAAGGCAAGAAGCAGTTCCGTTTGTCTTCCCAACTAGACTGACTGGCTCAAAGCCAAAAAGCCGGTCAACAGCTTCAGAGCTCAAGAAGACAAGGTCTGCTGAGGCTGAGGCCAGGAAGAGGAAACACTCTGAAGCCTCTCCTACTGCCCCCTCCAAGAAGAAGAGGAAGACCAAGAAAGCTCGGGCTGCTTCCACAGAGCCCTTGATAGTTGAACCCATTTCTATGGTATATCCTAAAGCTGAACGACAACTGACAATTCATGAGCCTGCTTCCACAGAGGCTCATGAAGCTGAAGACATTCCAGCAGCTGATCCCATCGCTGCTGAAGACATTGGTCATCATGACAATGTAGTAGATGGTGCAGTCCTTCCTCAGTTTGAAAATAGCGAACTCATCAGCATTGGTCGTCCACTGCCAAATGTGTTAGACGAAGTTCCATCCAGTGAATCAATCAAGCTAATGGGAACTAGAGAAATTATACCTTCTGAAGCTCATCCTGAAGAAGAACTTATCATCTCAGCACCTGATCAACATGAAGACAATGCTCAGCCTGAAGACATTCCCTCTAACAACGACAATGAACAGCAAGAGCAAAGCCTTCGCCCTGTACATCCTCGCATTGCCAATGAAGTGCAGATTGAAAGAATAATCGATAGCATCAATGCACCTGGTCCACTCACTCGTTCAAGGGCAACTCAGCTAGCAAATTTCTGTGGGCACTTCGCATTCGTCTCAATAACAGAACCCAAGAAAGTTGAAGAAGCCTTCATGAAACCTGAATGGATTCAAGCTATGCAAGAAGAGCTTCAACAGTTTGAGCTAAATAATGTATGGGAACTGGTTAAGCGTCCTGTTCCACGGAAGCACAATATAATAGGCACCAAATGGATATACCGCAACAAGCGAGATGAGCATGGTCAAGTTGTCAGAAACAAAGCTCGTCTCGTTGCTCAAGGATATACTCAAGTGGAAGGCATTGACTTCGATGAAACATTTGCTCCTGTGGCTAGACTTGAAGCCATACGCATACTGCTGGCGTATGCAAATCATCATAACATACTTCTATATCAAATGGATGTGAAGAGTGCCTTTCTCAATGGCAAGATTGAAGAAGAAGTGTATGTTGCACAACCACCTGGCTTTGAAGATCCAAAACATCCTGACATGGTATACAAGCTCAACAAGGCACTGTCTGGCCTCAAACAAGCCCCTCGGGCCTGGTATGACACACTCAAATACTTCCTGAAGAGCAAAGGCTTCATACCTGGTTCCCTAGATCCCACTCTCTTCATGAAGACATATGATGGTGAACTGTTTGTATGCCAAATATATGTGGATGACATTATCTTCGGCTGCACCAACTAAAAGTACAGTGAAGAGTTTGGATATATGATGCAAGAGCAATATCAGATGTCCATGATGGGGGAGCTGAAGTTCTTCCTCCGTCTTCAAATACGACAACAACGCAATGGCATCTTCATATCTCAAGAGAAGTATCTCAAAGATTTCCTGAAGAAGTTCGGTATGCAAGACTGCAAAGGCTTCACAACACCAATGCTAGCCAAACATCATCTGGGTCCTGACGACAATGGTAAAGAGTTCGATCAAAAGGTATACCGCTCCATGATTGGTTCTTTACTTTATCTATGTGCATCTAGGCCAGATATTATGCTTAGTGTTTGCATGTGTGCTCGATTACAAGCGGCACTAAGGAGTCGCATCACTTAGTTGTGAAGCGAATTCTTCGATATTTGGCTCACACCCCAACTCTAGGATTATGGTATCCAAAGGGCTCAGAGTTTGATCTGGTTGGATTTTCGGATGCTGATTATGCTGGTGACAAAGTCGATCACAAGTCTACATCAGGCACATGTCACTTTCTGGGACGATCACTTGTATGTTGGTCTTCAAAGAAGCAGAACTATGTATCTCTCTCCACTTCTGAATCTGAATACATTGCTGCTGGATCTTGCTGCGCTCAGCTTCTGTGGATGAAGCAAACACTCAAGGACTATGGCATTCATCCGAAGCAAGTGCCACTTTACTGCGACAATGAAAGAGCCATCAAGATTGCCAACAACCCAGTTCAGCACTCGAAGACAAAGCACATTGAAATTCGTCATCACCTTCTCAGAGATCATGTTGTGAAGGAAGACATTGATATCCTACACGTCAACACTGAAGAGCAATTGGCAGATACCTTCACCAAGCCCTTGGATGAGAAAAGGTTTTGCAAGTTACGGTGTGAGCCTAATATCCTGGAATCCTCAAATGTCCTGTGATCAGGCACACATCCTAACCCTTATGCATATTGATGACTTAGATGTGCAACACACGAAGTAAAGTATATCTTCAATCAATGAAGACATACATTCTATGTGTGAATACATTAATGTGGAATTTGACTTCAGAGCGCCACGATAATTGTGCGTCGTGTCTGGGTCTAATACTTCCTATACGGTGGGTAACGCCACCACCAAACGTTCTATTTTGAAGTGTTTCACTCATGGCGTTACCTTGCAATGTCTTCACATTTGGTTAGGCTTAGATCTCAACATATTTTCATGATTAGCTTCACTATGTTGATTATATATATATATATATATATATATATATATATATATATATATATATATATATATATATATACTAGTGTTCTGTACTCTACAGCATTCACTTATAGCTATGTCTTCGTGTTGAATCTTTTGAACTAAGTGAATGTGATCGGACCCTAACCTCTCTATGCTTTCTATCTCAAACTCTATCTCTCCAAGTCATATGCATTCTATTGAAACTGTCGACTGTCTTCTCTGCGCCCTTCTCAGCAGAAGATACAGAGATAACCATTAAGTCCGTTTTCAATGCTCATTCCTCCACATGAAATCCGGAGAAGTAGGTACGACCACCCGACAATCCAGGCGTGCGTGGGACGTGGAACAAACCCCAAAATTCTGCATAATGGCCACGTGTCCCTCAGATGCGAATCGCCAGGGGCACCTGTGTAATAGCACAGTGCCGCCCCTATACCTATAAATACACACTCACAGTGGTCATTATCTCTTCTTCCACCCTCGCACGAACCCTAGAGCCACCGCTAGCCCTCGACGACGCCGACAACGAAGCACTTCGCTGCCGCAACCTCTCTGACGCCGTCTTCACGCTGACCGCGGACATCGTCCTCTCCGCCGTCGCCGTAGGTGTCCTCCGTCGCCATGTTAGGGCACGGAAGATCGAACTACTCGGACTCATCTTACACTCCGTCTAGCAGTTCTTAGTGTGGTAAATAAAACTTCCTCTTTTTACAGCACCATTGATCCTATGGATTTGTCACTTTCTACCACAAGCAGTTTCTGTTCACACAAGCTAGATCTCTCTCATACTGCATCTCATAACATGCCTAGTATATTCACTTGTGCTTCACAAAGTAGTTAGATTCCTCACTTGTACTAATCTGTGGATTCGTACAAATCTGGAACCAACTTCTTATCTATGGGTGAATGTCTTCGCACGATGAGGTCAATGTCTTCTAAACTGATTTATCTTCAAAATCTTCTGAGAATGCAAATGACCTCTTCCCCTTCCCTCGCACCTTAATGCTGTCACAGGTACATGTCCGTGGGAGAATCATTTGGTTCTCATAGTCTGCATTCATTTGCAGAATTCTTACAGCATCACATAAATTCGCCCGAAGCCAGTTCCTGTTGGTCCAGCAAACAAAAACCTTTGAAGCCTTTGAACATCTTGGAGCCTTTCAAGTTAAAGTATATGGCTTCAGAGAAAGCAGCAAGGAAGGGTGGCAGAAAGCGTCGTGGTGAAACATCCAGAGATCTGCCAGATGAACTCTCAGAAATGTACAAGACAGATCCTGAAGAGGATTACAGTCAGTGCAAGACCCGAATCCAATGGATTCGAAGATATTGGGCAGAACAATGGTTCAAATACATATTTGTGACCCAGGAGTATGCTGAGAAAAATGCCATCGAGAGACCGTGGGGAGATATCCTATTCAAGAATCTTCTACCCAGGTCCGGGGATGAAGCCATTGCTCAAGGCTTCTATCCATGCATGGTCCGTGGACCACAGCCTGCTGATGCACACTCGTCGTCACTGCTATGGTGTCGTGACGACAATCTGTTCAAGCGCAACTTCCAGTTTGCTCAGAACTCAACGAAGCAGAACAAGAAGACTTTTGGGTTAGACTTCAACCCTGGTCCCTCAGCACCAAGGGAAGATGGCACACGAGATGCTGAACCCAATGGCATCGGTCCTTTCGCCTACCTTGAAGGCCTCATCACCTACATCTTAGTTCAAGGGACTGCAGTGAATGAGCCTGCAGCTGACACTGAATCAGAAGAAACTCCTGCAGCTCTGAAGACAAAGAAGCTGAAGAAGCCTAAAGCTTCAAAACCTGCCCCTTCACCAAAAGTCTCAAGGGCGAAGCCACTGGCAACTGCACCTCCTGAAGACAGTGTGCAGTCTGAAGACTTATCACGCGTCTCCAAGCCCCAGAAGGCCAAGATGCCTCTGCCTCACACTGGCCAAGAGCTAACAGCTGCTGCCATTCTGCGCAATGACGACATTGATCTGTCAAGTGATGAAGATCTTGTAGATGACGCTCTTGAGCAACTCATCAAGAGCAAAGAAGAAGCAGAAATCTTCAATGATCTGCCTCTCTTTGATGTCACCATCATCCACAACTTCATTGACGAGTGGTTTGACACGCCAAACATCAGCTTTGAAGATCTGCAACTACCCATTGGCCTCAGTGTCGCAATCCAAGGCGCCATTGCTTCAGAACTTGCTATTGCCCAGCGCATTGTTGAACTGAAGGAGAAGCTTGACTATGAAAAGGCCCAGTTCAAGAAGCATATGGCCAAGCTCAGCGTGCAAGAAGTGAAGAACTTCAAGACAATGATGCACGAGCTCAAGGAAGCCTTTGTGATGAAGCGTGCAGAAGCTCAGGGTTCGCGTGAGCGCATGAAGACTCTGGCTGACAGATGTGTGCAAGCCTATAATGAGGCTGAGAAGCGCAAGGCACTTGGGCGTCCTGGCATCGACCCCAAGATGTCCGCAAAGAAGAAGAAGAAGCCTGCTACGGCTGAACCTGATGCACCAAGGCAAGAAGCAGTTCCGATTGTCTTCCCAACTAGACTGACTGGCTCGAAGCCAAAAAGCCGGTCAACAGCTTCAGAGCTCAAGAAGACAAGGTCTGCTGAGGCTGAGGCCAGGAAGAGGAAACACTCTGAAGCCTCTCCTACTGCCCCCTCCAAGAAGAAGAGGAAGACCAAGAAAGCTCGGGCTGCTTCCACAGAGCCCTTGATAGTTGAACCCATTTCTATGGTCTATCCTAAAGTTGAACGAAAACTGACAATTCATGAGCCTGCTTCCACAGAGGCTCATGATACTGAAGATATTCCAGCAACTGATCCCATCACTGCTGAAGATATTGGTCATCATGACAATGTAGTAGATGGTGCAGTCCTTCCTCAATTTGAAAACAGCGAACTCATCAGCATTGGTCGTCCACTGCCAAATGTGTTAGATGAAGTTCCATCCAGTGAATCAATCAAGCTAATGGGAACTAGAGAAATTATACCTTCTGAATCTCATCCTGAAGAAGAACTTATCATCTCAGCACCTGATCAACATGAAGACAATGCTCAGCCTGAAGACATTCCCTCTAACAACGACATTGAACAGCAAGAGCAAAGCCTTCGCCCTGTACATCCTCGCGTTGCCAATGAAGTGCAGATTGAAAGAATAATTGATAGCATCAATGCACCTGGTCCACTCACTCGTTCAAGGGAAACTCAGCTAGCAAATTTCTGTGGGCACTTCGCATTCGTCTCAATAACAGAACCCAAGAAAGTTGAAGAAGCCTTCATGGAACCTGAATGGATTCAAGCTATGCAAGAAGAGCTTCAACAGTTTGAGCTGAATAATGTATGGGAACTGGTTAAGCGTCCTGATCCACGGAAGCACAATATAATAGGCACCAAATGGATATACCGCAACAAGCGAGATGAGCATGGTCAAGTTGTCAGAAACAAAGCTCGTCTCGTTGCTCAAGGATATACTCAAGTGGAAGGCATTGACTTCGATGAAACATTTGCTCCTGTGGCTAGACTTGAAGCCATACGCATACTGCTGGCCTATGCAAATCATCATAACATACTTCTATATCAAATGGATGTGAAGAGTGCCTTTCTCAATGGCAAGATTGAAGAAGAAGTGTATGTTGCACAACCGCCTGGCTTTGAAGATCCAAAACATCCTGACATGGTATAGAAGCTCAACAAGGCACTGTATGGCCTCAAACAAGCCCCTCGGGCCTGGTATGACACACTCAAATACTTCCTGAAGAGCAAAGGCTTCATACCTGGTTCCCTAGATCCACTCTCTTCACGAAGACATATGATGGTGAACTGTTTGTATGCCAAATATATGTGGATGACATTATCTTCGGCTGCACCAATCAAAAGTACAGTGCAGAGTTTGGATATATGATGCAAGAGCAATATCAGATGTCCATGATGGGGGAGCTGAAGTTCTTCCTGAGTCTTCAAATACGACAACAACGCAATGGCATCTTCATATCTCAAGAGAAGTATCTCAAAGATTGCCTGAAGAAGTTCGGTATGCAAGACTGCAAAGGCTTCACAACACCAATGCCAGCAAAACATCATCTAGGTCCTGACGACAATGGTAAAGAGTTCGATCAAAAGGTATACCGCTCCATGATTGGTTCTTTACTTTATCTATGTGCATCTAGGCCAGATATTATGCTTAGTGTTTGCATGTGTGCTCGATTACAAGCGGCACTAAGGAGTCGCATCACTTAGTTGTGAAGCGAATTCTTCGATATTTGGCTCACACCCCAACTCTAGGATTATGGTATCCAAAGGGCTCAGAGTTTGATCTGGTTGGATTTTCGGATGCTGATTATGCTGGTGACAAAGTCGATCACAAGTCTACATCAGGCACATGTCACTTTCTGGGACGATCACTTGTATGTTGGTCTTCAAAGAAGCAGAACTATGTATCTCTCTCCACTGCTGAATCTGAATACATTGCTGCTCGATCTTGCTGCACTCAGCTTCTGTGGATGAAGCAAACACTCAAGGACTATGGCATTCATCTGAAGCAAGTGCCACTTTACTACGACAATGAAAGAGCCATCAAGATTGCCAACAACCCAGTTCAGCACTCGAAGACAAAGCACATTGAAATTCGTCATCACTTTCTCAGAGATCATGTTGTGAAGGAAGACATTGATATCATACAGGTCAACACTGAAGAGCAATTGGCAGATATCTTCACCAAGCCCTTGGATGAGAAAAGGTTTTGCAAGTTACGGTGTGAGCTAAATATCCTGGAATCCTCAAATGTCCTATGATCAGGCACACATCCTAACCCTTATGCATATTGATGACTTAGATGTGCAACACACGAAGTAAAGTATATCTTCAATCAATGAAGACATACATTCTATGTGTGAATACATTAATGTGGAATTTGACTTTGGAGCGCCACGATAATTGTGCGCCGTGTCTGGGTCTAATACTTCCTATACGGTGGGTAACGCCACCACCAAATGTTCTATTTTGAAGTGTTTCACTCATGGCGTTACCTTGCAATGTCTTCACATTTTGTTTGGCTTCGATCTCAACATATTTTCATGATTATCTTCACTATGTTGATTATATATATATATATATATATATATGTATATACTAGTGTTCTGTCCTCTACAGCATTCACTTATAGCTATGTCTTCGTGTTGAATCTTTTGAACTAAGTGAATGTGATCGGACCCTAACCTCTCTATGCTTTCTATCTCAAACTCTATCTCTCCAAGTCATATGCATTCTATTGAAACTGTCGACTGTCTTCTCTGCGCCCTTCTCAGCAGAAGATACAGAGATAACCATTAAGTCCGTTTTCAATGCTCATTCCTCCACATGAAATCCGGAGAAGTAGGAACGACCACCCGACAATCCAGGCATGCGTGGGACGTGGAACAAACCCCAAAATTCCGCATAATGGCCACGTGTTCCTCAGATGCGAATCGCCAGGGGCACCTGTGTAATAGCACAGTGCCGCCCCTATACCTATAAATACACACTCACAACGGTCATTATCTCTTCTTCCACCCTCGCACGAACCCTAGAGCCACCGCTAGCCCTCGACGACGCCGACGACGAAGCACTTCGCTGCCGCAACCTCTCCGACGCCGTCTTCACGCCGACCGCGGACATCGTCCTCTCCGCCGTTGCCGTAGGTGTCCTCCGTCGCCAAGTTAGGGCACGGAAGATCGAACTGCTCGGCCTCATCTTACACTCCGTCTAGCAGTTCTTAGTGTGGTAAATAAAACTTCCTCTTTTTACAGCACCATTGATCCTATGGATTTGTCACTTTCTACCACAAGCAGTTTCTGTTCACACAAGCTAGATCTCTCTCATACTGCATCTCATAACATGCCTAGTATATTCACTTGTGCTTCACAAAGTAGTTAGATTCCTCACTTGTACTGATCTGTGGATTCGTACAAATCTGGAACCAACTTCTTATCTATGAGTGAATGTCTTCGCACGATGAGGTCAATGTCTTCTAAACTGATTTATCTTCAAAATCTTTTGAGAATGCATATGACCTCTTCCCCTTCCCTCGCACCTTAATGCTGTCACAGGTACATGTCCGTGGGAGAATCCTTTGTTCTCATAGTCTGCATTCATTTGCAGAATTCTTACAGCATCACATAAATTCGCCCGAAGCCAGTTCCTGTTGGTCCAGCAAATGAAAACCTTTGAAGCCTTTGAACGTCTTGAAGCCTTTCAAGTTAAAGTATATGGCTTCAGAGAAAGCAGCAAGGAAGGGTGGCAGAAAGCATCATGGTGAAACATCCAGAGATCTGCCAGATGAACTCTCAGAAATGTACAAGACAGATCCTGAAGAGGATTACAGTCAGCGCAAGACCCGAATCCAATGGATTCGAAGATATTGGGCAGAACAATGGTTCAAATACAGATTTGTGACCCAGGAGTATGCTGAGAAAAATGCCATCAAGAGACCGTGGGGAGACATCCTATTCAAGAATCTTCTACCCAGGTCCAGAGATGAAGCCATTGCTCAAGGCTTCTATCCATGCATGGTCCGTGGACCACAGCCTGCTGATGCACACTCGTCGTCACTGCTATGGTGTCGTGACGACAATCTGTTCAAGCGCAACTTCCAGTTTGCTCAGAACTCAACGAAGCAGAACAAGAAGACTTTTGGGTTAGACTTCAACCCTGGTCCCTCAGCACCAAGGGCAGATGGCACACGAGATGCTGAACCCAATGTCATCGGTCCTTTCGCCAACCTTGAAGGCCTCATCACCTACATCTTAGTTCAAGGGACTGCAGTGAATGAGCCCGCAGCTGACACTGAATCAGAAGAAGCTCCTGCAGCTCTGAAGACAAAGAAGCTGAAGAAGCCTAAAGCTTCAAAACCTGCCCCTTCACCAAAAGTCTCAAGGGCGAAGCCACTGGCAACTGCACCTCCTGAAGACAGTGTGCAGTCTGAAGACTTATCAGGCGTCTCCAAGCCCCAGAAGGCCAAGATGCCTCTGCCTCACACTGGCCAAGAGCTAACAGCTACTGCCATTCTGCACAATGACGACATTGATCTGTCAAGTGATGAAGATCTTGCAGATGACGCTCTTGAGCAACTCATCAAGAGCAAAGAAGAAGCAGAAATCTTCAATGATCTGCCTCTCTTTGATGTCACCATCATCCACAACTTCATTGACGAGTGGTTTGACACGCCAAACATCAGCTTTGAAGATCTGCAACTACCCATTGGCCTCAGTGTCGCCTTCCAAGGCGCCATTGCTTCAGAACTTGCTATTGCCCAGCGCATTGTTGAACTGAAGCAGAAGATTGACTATGAAAAGGCTCAGTTCAAGAAGCATATGGCCAAGCTCAGCGTGCAAGAAGTGAAGAACTTCAAGACAATGATGCACGAGCTCAAGGAAGCCTTTGTGAAGAAGCATGCAGAAGCTCAGGGTTCGCGTGAGCGCATGAAGACTCTGGCTGACAGATGTGTGCAAGCCTATAATGAGGCTGAGAAGCGCAAGGCACTTGGGCGTCCTGGCATCGACCCCAAGATGGCCGCAAAGAAGAAGAAGAAGCCTGCTACGGCTGAACCTGATGCACCAAGGCAAGAAGCAGTTCCGATTGTCTTCCCAACTAGACTGACTGGCTCAAAGCCAAAAAGCCGATCAACAGCTTCAGAGCTCAAGAAGACAAGGTCTGCTGAGGCTGAGGCCAGGAAGAGGAAACACTCTGAAGCCTCTCCTACTGCCCCCTCCAAGAAGAAGAGGAAGACCAAGAAAGCTCGGGCTGCTTCCACAGAGCCCTTGATAGTTGAACCCATTTCTATGGTCTATCCTAAAGCTGAACGACAACTGACAATTCATGAGCCTGCTTCCACAGAGGCTCATGAAGCTAAAGACATTCCAGCAGATGATCCCATCGCTGCTGAAGACATTGGTCATCATGACAATGTAGTAGATGGTGCAGTCCTTCCTCAGTTTGAAAACAGCGAACTCATCAGCATTGGTCGTCCACTGACGCCAATTGCACAGGATGCTTCATGGGAGGATCGCCCACAAGAGGAACAAGACTATGAGGCCCAGCCCACTCCAACTCCGCAGGCGTCGTCTGCGTTCCGCAGGATTCGCAAAGGTCCAAGGCCTCAAGTCTCTGCTGAAGACATTCCGGCTGCATCAGCCGCAGAAGAAGGAGTCCCACAAGATCCCACTCCCCTGTCCCACCAAGAAGCTGTTCTCCAGGAGAATGTTCTTGTAACCGACCCTCCAGCTAGTCAAGTGGAGGATGAAAATCATGAGGCTGCCACAATCGCCAATGAAGCTAATGTGGAGCCCTCCCCAACAAAGGCATCAGAAGACAGCGAAGCCACTGATCCCGCCACTTATGTTCCTGAGTCTGCTGCCGGTCCTCAATTCGACTATCATGTTGAGCACAGGCCTCAGGTCCAGAAGCCAATCCCAAGACTGCCAAGGTTTCCAGGTCCTGCATCAGCACCTGGCTCCTTCAACATCAATGGCTTCAGGGCAGACACCACGTTCTTCAATAGCTCCAGGAACCCCTACTCAAGGGAAAGGATATCATCTGATCGGTTCTGGAGCTATCCTCAGCGAAGCTATTACTCTTGCATTCTCTACAACCAAGGTCACATCTTCCCACACAAGCGCCTTGACGTCCAAGCTATAGCTGGTCTGCCCTGTCTGGAAGAAGCTTTAGATTGCTTCAAGGAAGTTGGACTGCTGCCGTTCATTACCGACGAAGAGCATTGGAATGAAGAGCTGCTACTTCAATTCTATGCCACACTTCACATCAGAGGGTACAGCAGAGATCCGAAGACTTGGGTCCTGGAGTGGATGACTGGCAACATTCATCACGAAGCCAATGCATTTGACATCATTGAGCTCACTGGCTTGCCCACTCCTGGCGATCTCTTCGAGCAAGGCTGTCAGCTGCATACTGAAGCTATTGAGAGCATCTTTCAGCGGCCAGAACCTGATATGAGTCAGATGCTCAGCATGATGAAGCCATTGCCCCAAGATGCTTCTTATCCCACAGAGTTCTTCGTTGAAGACCTTGAGTATCTGCCAAGAACCATCTATCACATCATCAGGCGAACTCTCTGGCCTATCAAAGGGCACTCTCCAAATGCCAAGCTTCAGGGTGCAATGAGGACTTTGGTCTTCTATATACTTCATGGCAAATGCTTCAATGCACAGGACTTTTTCATACGCCAACTTGTTGCATCAGGCATTGATCTGTTTGGTTTGAAGTTCTACGCCCCTTGGGTCATGCGGCTGATCAAGCTACACTCCACCATCTCGTATCAGCCCTTAGCCCGCAACCATCGGATCTTCTTGCCTGACATGGACATGTCTACTGAAGCCATATATTCTGAGCCTGCCAAGCAACCTCTAAGTCTTCAGAATGCAGAACATCAGAGTTTTACTCAGAACGTTGAAGGCATTGAAGCAGTTTCTCGGGTGTATCCTTTGGCTGGCACTACACGTGCACCACACCCTGCTTCCACTGAAGCCACTGATAGTGCCACTGCTCCAAGACCCAAGAAGCGCACTCATGTTCTCAACGACCGAGAGCTTCTTGTGGCTCTACATCAGAAACAGGATAGGCATCATGACTAGCTGAAGCGTCAGATGAAAAGCCTCTTGGTGGAAGTTAATCGCGTTCGCAATCTTGCCACCAAGAATGCTTTCGTTGCCCATGAAACCTGTCTCCGCACATGGAAAGGGCTCACAATGATGTGTTCTGAAGCTGATCTTCAAGAGGATGGCTTCACTGAGAGATTCAAGTTTGACTCCACACCTCCTCGAAGGGCTGTGCTGCTAGGAACTCCATCCCTTGAAGACTCTGAGTTCTCTTCCTCTGCTGCCACAGTGACTGCCAGAATTATTGAGGAAGAAGATGATGCTACTTCACCTCCACCTCCTTCAGCACCTCCAAGCTCTTCTGCACCGCCAAACAACACCAACAACCCTGCTACTTCACCTACTCCTCATGGGAACGAGTAGAGGCTCTATGTCTTCAAACTTTTTTGGTCATTACTGACAAAAGGGGGAGAAGCATATGAGATTGATAGTCTTCAAGCAGGTCCATATGGCGGGTGCTTTATATTTTGCTTCGTGCTTACAGCTCCCATTTTTGCTACATTTGGTTCTTATGAGTTGTAACACTTAAACTAGATGGTCGTCTGCTACTTATTTGCCACCTTGTTTTGCGAAGATAAATTCCGCATGTGCGACGATAAATTCCGCACTTAGCTCATTCTGCAGACGTCCATTTTCCATTATGCATGTCATTATCTTCATATACTTTCACATGCATAGTGGATTGTCATCATAAGTTGAAGTGGATCTCCACAAGTACAACCTGCCATGTGCATTTGCATTCCAAAAGCAAATTAACTTATATGCACATCTTCAGGGGGAGCCCTTGCAACTTATGAAGACAATTCCTTATCCTTTACAATTTCACAGATTATATTCCCCGTTGAAACTTCAACTAGTTTGTCATCAATCACCAAAAAGGGGGAGATTGTAAGTGCATCTAGTGCCAACCCTAGTTGGTTTTGGAGTATTGACGACAAACCTAGTTGAGGGACTAATGTGTTTGTGAGAATTGCAGGATAACACAGGTAGAAGTCCCTCATTGATTCGGTTTCACTACCAGAGATGACCCCTAAAAATGTATGAAGACATTGAAGTCAAAGGTGGTATATGAAGATATTCACATTGAAGACTATGACAAGAGAAGACACTATATGAAGCCTATGGAGCTCGAAGACTTAGATCTTTTGTAGTTCTTTTTCTTTTGTGTTGAGTCATAGGAACCACCGTACTGTTAAGTGGGGTCCAAGAGAACCAGTCAGAATGACTGAAGTGATGCCTAAACCAAAAACCTATGTCTTCGAGTGAAGACTATGAGAGCGAATCTTGTCCAGAGTCAGACAAGTCAGCTTTGCTTGTAGCCCAAGTAAAGTTGCCGTGTGAGTTTGAAATCTGACCGTTGGAACACGTGTCAGTTCCTTAGTGACCCAGGTGTTGGAAATATGCCCTAGAGGCAATAATAAAAGCATTATTATTATATTTACTTGTTCATGATAATTGTCTTTATTCATGCTATAATTGTGTTACCCGGAAATCGTAATACATGTGTGAATAATAGACACCAACATGTCCCTAGTAAGCCTCTAGTTGACTAGCTCGTTGATCAACAGATAGTCATGGTTTCCTGACTATGGACATGGGATGTCATTGATAACAAGATCACATCATTAGGAGAATGATGTGATGGACAAGACCCAATCCTAAACATAGCATAAGATCATATAGTTCGTTTGCTAGAGTTTTTCCAATGTCAATATCCTCTCCTTAGACCATGAGATCGTGTAACTCCCAGATACCGTAGGAGTGCTTTGGGTGTACCAAACGTCACAATGTAACTGGGTGACTATAAAGGTATACTACGGGTATCTCCGAAAGTGTCAGTTGGGTTGACACGGATCAAGACTAGGATTTGTCACTCCATATGACGGAGAGGTATCACTGGGCCCACTCGGTAATGCATCATCATAATGAGCTCAAAGTGATCAAGTGTCTGGTCACGGGATCATGCATTACGGTACGAGTAAAGTGACTTGCCGGTAACGAGAGTGAACGAGGTATTGGGATACCGACGATCGAATCTCGGGGTGAAACGACACCGTATGAATTATGGTTTGGGAAGAAACCTAAGCTGTCGTTTCTAAAAGTTTGGGGATGTGATGCTTATGTCAAGAAACTTCAACCTGAAAAGTTCGAACCCAAGTCGGAAAAATGCGTCTTCATAGGATACCCTAAAGAAACTATTGGGTATACCTTCTACCTCAGATCCGAAGGCAAGATCTTTGTTGCCAAGAATGGATCCTTTCTAGAGAAAGAGTTTCTCTCGAAAGAAGTAAGTGGGAGGAAAGTAGAACTTGATGAAGTATTACCTCTTGAACCGGAAAATGGCGCAACTCAAAAAAATGTTCCTGAGGTACCTGCACCGACTAGAGAGGAAGTTAATGATGATGATCATGAAACTTCAGATCAAGTTGCTACTGAACTTTGTAGGTCCACAAGGACACGTTCCGCACCAGAGTGGTACGGCAACCCTGTCTTGGAAATCATGTTGTTAGACAACAGTGAACCTTCGAACTATGAAGAAGCGATGGCGGGCCCGGATTCCGACAAATGGCTAGAAGCCATGAAATCCGAGATAGGATCCATGTATGAAAACGAAGTATGGACTTTGACTGACTTGCCTGTTGAGCGGCGAGCCATAGAAAATAAATGGATCTTTAAGAAGAAGACAGACGCGGATGGTAATGTGACCATCTATAAAGCTCGGCTTGTCGCTAAGGGTTATCGACAAGTTCAAGGGGTTGACTACGATGAGACTTTCTCACCGGTAGCGAAGCTAAAGTCCGTCCGAATCATGTTAGCAATTGCCGCATTCTACGATTATGAGATATGGCAAATGGACGTCAAAACGGCATTCCTTAATGGTTTCCTTAAGGAAGAATTGTATATGATGCAGCCGGAAGGTTTTGTCGATCCTAAGAATGCTGACAAGGTGTGCAAGCTCCAACGCTCGATTTATGGGCTGGTGCAAGCATCTCGGAGTTGGAACATTCACTTTGATGAGATGATCAAAGCGTTTGGGTTTGCGCAGACTTATGGAGAAGCCTGTGTTTACAAGAAAGTGAGTGGGAGCTCTGTAGCATTTCTCATATTATATGTAGATGACATACTTTTGATGGGAAATGATATAGAACTCTTGGACAGCATTAAGGCCTACTTGAATAAGAGTTTTTCAATGAAGGACCTTGGAGAAGCTGCATATATATTAGGCATCAAGATCTATAGAGATAGATCAAGACGCCTCATAGGTCTGTCACAAAGCACATACCTTGATAAGACATTGAAGAAATTCAATATGGATCAGTCTAAGAAGGGGTTCTTGCCTGTGTTACAAGGTGTGAAATTGAGCTCAGCTCAATGTCCGACCACGGCAGAAGATATAGAAGAGATGAGTGTCATCCCCTATGCCTCAGCCATAGGTTCTATTATGTATGCCATGTTGTGTACCAGACCTGATGTAAACCTTGCCGTAAGTTTGGTAGGAAGGTACCAAAGTAATCCCGGCAAGGAACACTGGATAGCGCTCAAGAATATCCTGAAGTACCTGAAAAGGACTAAGGAAATGTTTCTCGTTTATGGAGGTGACGAAGAGCTCGTCGTAAAAGGTTACGTCGACGCTAGCTTCGACACAGATTTGGATGACTCTAAGTCACAAACCGGATACGTGTATATTTTGAATGGTGGGGCAGTAAGCTGGTGCAGTTGCAAGCAGAGCGTCGTGGCGGGATCTACATGTGAAGCGGAGTACATGGCAGCCTCGGAGGCAGCGCATGAAGCAATTTGGGTGAAGGAGTTCATCACCGACCTAGGAGTCATACCCAATGCGTCGGGGCCAATCAAACTCTTCTGTGACAACACTGGAGCTATTGCACTTGCCAAGGAGCCTAGGTTTCACAAGAAGACCTGGCACATCAAGCGTCGCTTCAACTCCATTCGTGAAAATGTTCAAGATGGAGACATAGATATTTGTAAAGTACATACGGACCTGAATGTAGCAGATCCGTTGACTAAACCTCTCCCTAGAGCAAAACATGATCAACACCAGAATTCCATGGGTGTTCGATTCATCACAATGTAACTAGATTATTGACTCTAGTGCAAGTGGGAGACTGTTGGAAATATGCCCTACAGGCAATAATAAAAGCATTATTATTATATTTACTTGTTCATGATAATTGTCTTTATTCATGCTATAATTGTGTTATCCGAAAATTGTAATACATGTGTGAATAATAGACACCAACATGACCCTAGTAAGCCTCTAGTTGACTAGCTCGTTGATCAATAGATAGTCATGGTTTCCTGACTATGGACATTGGATGTCATTGATAACGAAATCACATCATTAGGAGAATGATGTGATGGACAAGACCCAATCCTAAACATAGCATAAGATCGTATAGTTCGTTTGCTAGAGTTTTTCTAATGTCAAGTATCCTTTCCTTAGACCATGAGATCGTGTAACTACCAGATATCGTAGGAGTGCTTTTGGTGTACCAAACGTCACAACGTAACTGGGTGACTATAAAGGTATACTACGGGTATCTCCGAAAGTGTCTGTTGGGTTGACACGGATCAAGACTGGGATTTGTCACTCCGTATGACGGAGAGGTATCACTGGGCCCACTCGGTAATGCATCATCATAATGAGATCAAAGTGATCAAGTGTCTGGTCACGGGATCATGAATTACGGTATGAGTAAAGTGACTTGCCGGTAACGAGATTGAACGAGGTGTTGGGATACCGACGATCGAATCTCGGGCAAGTAACATACCGATTGATGAAGGGAATTGTATGCGGGATTGATTGAATCCTCGACATCGTGGTTCATCCGATGAGATCATTGAGGAGCATGTGGGAGCCAACATGGGTATCCGGATCCCGCTGTTGGTTATTGGCCGGAGAGTCGTCTCGGTCATGTCTACGTGTCTCCCGAACCCGTAGGGTCTACACACTTAAGGTTCGGTGATGCTAGGGTTATAGAGATATTAGTATGCGGTAACCCGAAAGTTGTTCGGAGTCCCGGATGAGATCCTGGACGTCACGAGGAGTTCCGAAATGGTCCGGAGGTAAAGATTTATATATGGGAAGTCTTGTTTTGGTCGCCGGAAAAGTTTCGCGCATTATCGGTATTGTACCGGGAATGCCGAAAGGGGTCCGGGGGTCCACCAAGGGGGTCCACCTGCCCCGGGGGGCCACATGGGCTGTAGGGGTGTGCGCCTTGGCCTATATGGGCCAAGGTCACCAGCCCCAAGAGGCCCATGCGCCAAGAGATAAGGGAAAGGAAGAGTCCTAAAGGGGGAAGGCACCTCCTAGGTGCCTTGGGGAGGATGGACTCCTCCCTGGCCGCACCCTTCCTTGGAGGAAGGGCCAAGGCTGCGCCCCCCCCTCTCCCTTGGCCCTATATATAGTGGGGGGGAAGGGAGGGCAGCCACACCTAAGCCCTGGCGCCTTCCTCTCCCTCCCGTGACACATCTCCCTCCTCCCGCGGCGCTTGGCGAAGCCCTGTTGAAATCCCGCTACTTCCACCACCACGCCATCGTGCTACTGGATCTCCATTAACCTCTCCTCCCCCCTTGCTGGATCAAGAAGGAGGAGACGTCGCTGCTCCGTACGTGTGTTGAACGCGGAGGTGCCGTCCGTTCGGCGCTAGGACCATCGGTGATTTGGATCACGACGAGTACGACTCCATCAACCCCGTTCTCTTGAACGCTTCCGCGTGCGATCTACAAAGGTATGTAGATGCAATCCGGCCACTCGTTGCTAGATGAACTCCTAGATGGATCTTGGTGAAACCATAGGAAAATTTTTGTTTTCTGCAACGTTCCCCAACACCAGGGTCATTTCGAACAAATCAGGTTGGGTTGCGAAGTGGCTATAAATAGCCCACCCCCTTCAACCATAAACGGCTGGCTGCTTAGATTGAAAGTACGGCTTTTGTCGTTCGAGAGCATCCCACCTCGAAGCCTTTGAGACAGAATTCCTTGCGAGGATAAAGCCCTAACCACCAGAGCCAGAGAGAATTGGGCATCACTTAAGTCTTCTTGTCTGTGTGATCTGAAGACTTATTACACTTGAGGACTGTGCATCCTCCAGCCGGTTAGGCGTCGCGTTCTAAGCATCCAAGAGACATTGTGGATTGCCGGTGAACGAAGTCTGTGAAGGTTTGGGAGTCCACCTTGAAGACTTACCAGAGTGATTGGGCGAGGTCTATGTGACCTTAGCTCAAGGAAAATACGGTGAGGACTGGGTGTCCTGAGCTGCGTGTTCAGGACTGGGTGTCCGGGACTGTGTGTCCTAAGGTTTAAATACCTAGCCGCTCCAACCAGACGTACAGTTGTCACAACAACTGGAACTGGTCCAACAAATCATTGTCTTCAATGAGTCACTGGTTTCATCTTCACTTCCCTTTACTTACTGTTACTCCTCGTGAAGTCATTATATGTTTGCACTATCATTTGTCTTCACTGAGTGACTGCGTGTTCTGTTTGGCTTCACAATATCTTCCTACCTGATCCTTACTACCTAGCTGCTATTAGTCTTTGTGCTTTCACTTCATTGAATACTTAACTATGGTTTGCCTTGTGTAGTCTACCTTCCGCTGCATGGTAATAGGTTTAATTTTATCGTTTGTCTTCAAAACTTCTATGTTCTGAAGACTTTCATAAAAATCACCTATTCACCCCCCTCTAGTCGATATAACGCACTTTCAGTACCTTACCACACGAATGATAGGTTTTGCATCTCCGCTAACCTCATTTGTTTTTCCGAGTGTTTGTCATGTTCTTTCATTTTGAAGGTTTCACAAGGCAATACTGTCATGAGACAACTTGGTTATGTGAAGGCATACACGATGTGCAACACCAAAATTTGCGAGAAATTCCTAAAGGTGAACTCCTTCCTTTTGAGCCATCCTCAAATACGCATATTGGATGGGTCATTCTTTCATTGTTGTTTCCTTCTTCTTGTCTACATGATGCATCTCGCGAACGGAGGTGCGACATTGAAGATGGTCTCCATGGACCTTCACATTGAGGAGTGCTCGGACTTATTGGATGCACCTTCGAACCTCCACTCATGCCACGCCATCGAGCATTGGTACACCAATACCTCCATAATTGTTGATCGTGCTCGGACATGTCATGCTCGATGGACATATCATACTCACCACAAGTTTGCACCCTATGCATGGATTGACTCACATTATGATTGCCTTGGTGCATCTTGTATTCCCATGCCATCCATGATATATGAGCTTGTGCACTTCCTTAGCAAATTTGTTGTGATCTTCCTTGATGGCATATTCATACATCATGATCATCTTTCCCACCATCAATTGCATGACAACATAATCACATTGAGCACCAATTACCATGTTCATGCTTTTGATACACAGTCCCAGAATGAAATCATTTTGCACAGTGGTCGCATTAATCACAATCCCAACACCTTCGTGCATACTACAAATGCTTCTGCTCCCATGAATGCTTTGCATATCATTCTATATCATCTTGATAAGTGTTGGATTACGTGTTCCGGCAAACCCTTGAGGTTTGAAAACTGGGGTGCGCACGAAGATCTCTCCCTAGCTCGCTCTCGCAATGATCTCAGGGCCTAGCTTGCTGAACCCATGGAACAAGAGATATGAGAGTTTATACTGGTTCAGGCCACTGTTGTGGTGTAATACCCTACTCCAGTGTGGTGTGGTGGATTGCCTCGTGGGCTCAGGATGACTAGTACAGTGGATGAACAGCCTCCTAAGAATAGGTGTTCTTGAGCTCGATGAGCTGATGTGTTTGAGGATGGTCCGAATGATCCGTCCCCTGCTATGGTGGTGGCTAGCCCTATTTATAGAGGCTCTGGTCCTCTTCCCAAATGTTAGGCGGGAAGGGATCCCACAACGGCCAGTTTTGAAGGTAGACAACTAGTACAAGTTATCTTGACAAAAGGTGGTCTTCACCTGCCAAAGGCTCTGGTGGTGACGCCGCTGTGGACTCCGCGGTGACCTCCATCCTGCCGTCCTGCTGGTCTTGGTCTTGTTGCATTGATATGTGTCGACGTCCTGGGAACGGGGGTACCCAGACCTGCCTGCCTGCGGCCCAGGGCATGGCTCCATCCATGGCCTGGTACAGCCCATCTTCATCAACCAAGGCTCAAGAACCTCGCGAGGGGCCAAGCCTCGCGAGGCGGACAACACAAGACCTACTTAGGGGTAGCCTCACTAGGCTGGCTTGCAAGGAGCGGAGAGATCAACGCAAGGGGCACCTCGTGAGGTTCCCTTGACGTGAGCCATGACGACCAAGGCCAGGCGGGCGCAGAGTGCCAGTTTCCTCTTTGGTGCTAAAGGCAGGCACAGGCGAGGAGTCCCGAGGCGTCAGGCAAAGGTTTCCATATCGGTGTAACGAGACGAAGACTAGCAGGACAGCAAGACGGAGGTCACCACGGAGTCCACGACGGCGTCACCACCAGAACCTTTGGCAGGCGAAGACCACTGTCGGTGTCAAAACCGGCGGATCTCGGGTAGGGGGTCCTGAATTGTGCGTCTAAGGCGGATGGTAACAGGAGGCAGGGAACACGATGTTTTACCCAGGTTCGGGCCCTCTTGATGGAGGTAAAACCCTACGTCCTGCTTGATATATTCTTGATGATATGAGTATTACAAGAGTTGATCTACCACGAGATCGGAGAGGCTAAACCCTAGAAGCTAGCCTATGGTATGGTTGTATGTATATCTCTATCGACTAGCCTGGCCTCGGTTTATATAATGCACCAAAGGACTAGGATAATAAGAGTCCTAGCCGAATACGCCGGTGGGGAGGAGTCCTTGTCTTGATCGCCAAGTCTTGTGGAATCTTCCTTGTATGCGGCAGCTGTCTGAACTGGCCTATGAGTATGCGGCCATGGGGGTCCTCAGCCCAATCCAACTGATCGGGAGACGACGTGATGAGTACCCCCTAGTCCAGGACACCGTCAGTACCCCCCTGAACCGGTCTTCAAGTTAGGAACGCTCCTCGATTCTTCCAAACTATTCTTCATCTTCGGTCGTCGGTCTTGAAAACTGGTTCAACAAATCTTCTCATCTTCGATCTTGAGGATCACCGAAGTGCATCTGACGAGTTTACACGTCGGGTATCCGAGGAGTCCCTTTATGTTTCCGGCCTTTATCAATGCCTTGTTATTTTTATGCCACACCTCGGGTTTGAAGTTGTTCCCAGGTGGCAGTTTCCTCTTGCGTCGAAACCCCAATGCCGGACTGCATTCGAGGTATCTTTTGAAGCCGAGCACCAATGCCGGACTGTGTCAGGCCCCCGATTCCATGTCACATCGATCTAGCTGGTAACACCTCATATCACTTTGCGGCCTCACGCACGGTATTCCCACGGGTGTGGCCTTACCATGGCCCGGGACCGTTTGCGCCTTTTGGCTCACGTATATGATAGTGTCGCTAGCATCCATATGATAGAGAATCCGGGCCGACATGGCTAGTCGTGAACCCAAAGCGGCACTAACCCATGGAGACAGTCATACATGAATCAACTTTGAGCATGTCGGCCAGTAGCGTGTCAATCCGGGCTGTAGAACTGGGCTAACAGGACTCCGGTAAACCGGGCTGTAGCAGGCTAGGCAGGACTCCGGATGTCACCGCGTGACATTTCCCCGAAGGGACAGACATAGGAACGAAGTGAAACACATGCCGGCCGGTCAAGTGTCCTGAGCAGTAGTGCTGGGCTAGCAGGACTCCGGTGAACCAGGCTATAGCGGACTACTATGGCTCAGGGAAGCACTAGACTACATTTCCCCATAAGAGAGGCTGCCAAGGATAAACAACTAGATTGTCGGATCCCACACATACCAAGCATTTCAATCATACAAAAAATATGCTCGATATGTGTAAACACAACATCGCATCACAACAAGACTCTACGACTCAAGTATTTATTCAATAGGCTCCGAGGAGCGAGATATTACAAACATGGGTCTCATGACCCATCATTCAGAGCATACAAATCAAAACACAAGCGGAAGCTTAACATGTCTGGGTACAGACATCTACAATTGAAAAAGGCTGAGAAGCCTGATTATCTACCCGATCCTGCCAAGGGCACATGATCGTAGCTGAGGTATCAAGCTAAACGTCAAAGTCCACACGGAACTACTAGCGAGACCGAAATCTCTCTGCAAACATAAAATAGGAAAACGTTAGTACAAATGTACCCAGCAAGACTTACATCAGAACTATCTACATAGGCATCGGTATCAATAAAGGGGGTGGTGGAGTTTAACTGCAGCAAGCCAGCTTTGACTCAGTGGCTAACCTGAACTACGACAGCAAGCAACTCTTTTGAGGTGGCGCACACGAGTCCACATATTCTCCATTCAATACACCACTATGGATTCGCTCTCGTCTCCCTACGAGAAGGCCATCCATAGCACTCACGCTTATCTTGCGCATTTTAGAGTATCCACTTTCACTTGTCTATGAACTGTATAGGCAACCAAGTAGTCCTTTACCGCGGACGCGGCTATTCGAATAGATGATGTTAACCCTGCAGGGGTGTACTTCTTCACACACGCTCTCACCACTTACCGCCATTTACACGACATGTACTCAGCAACCTTCAAGTTGAAGCCAAACGAGGGTGCCGGCCACGGCCTACCTAAACACTCAAGTCTCTAGTCCACATTTATCGCCTATCCAGGTTCCATCCGCAGGGAGGTTTCCACATACGGCCCCGAACGATGTTTACAGGGTTCCGAGACACCAAACGGGCGCCCGGCATGCCCGGCCACGGTGTATCTACCGCATCATAGCCCACCCCTAGGGTCAGATCTACGCACGGCCGCCAACACATACCCTATAAATACCAGAAACTAGTGGCAACTCCTGGACAGAGAACTAGGGTGGTTAAGAAGCCGAGAGGGTCCATTGGTATCGAGCCCAATGCATGGTAGTAGCTGGTTCTTAAATCACATATACAGATCTCGGTGCTTAAGGACGGTTCCAATGAAACAACCCACCATGTACTCCTACATGGCCTCTCATCGATACCTTTACCAAATCATGTTCAACACACTTAGCTCACACACATTAGGACATGTTCATCACTGTTCCAATTCATCCCTGATGAATCATACCTGACACAACTCTAAGCATAGAAGGCATGACAAACAAGCATGAATGAGTAGGCACATCAGGGCTCAAACAACTCCTACTCATGCTAGTGGGTTTCATCTATTTACTGTGGCAATGACAGGTCATGCAAAGGATAAAGGGGTTCAGCTACCGCAGCAAGTAACAGATGAATCGTTGTTGTCCTAATGTAGTAAAAGAGAGCAGGAGCGAGAGAGTGGGATTGTATCGGGATGAACAAGGGGGTTTTGCTTGTATGACACTTCTGAAGATAGTATAGCTCTTCATCGGTGTCATCGAACTCATCGCCGAAAACCACGTCTATCGAGAGGGGACAACTTCCGGCAATAAAGAGGGAAACACAATCAATGCAATGCAACAATAATATTATGCATGCTCATGACATGGCAATATGATGTTGATTGAACTAATGCAACTAGCAACCATATTAAATGACGTTGGTTTGAACCCTAGGTTCAAATTCAAACCCCATATGTGCTTTCTTAAATGCCATTTAATTGAATTGTCCTAAACAGAGGATATAAGTTGCTCTAACATGCATGAAAATGTCATAAACATATTCTTTGGATTTTTCTGATCATTTTTCATATATAATTTGTTTCATTTGGAGCTACGGTTAATTTTCTATGATATTTAGAAGTTTTGAACAATTTTCTGGAATTTCCTGATTATTAATAAATCCATCAAATGTATTACTGCATCAGCATCAGGTCATGCTGACGTCAGAAGGTCAACAGGGCTGGTCCGGGTCAAACCTGACCAGTGGGGTCCACTGGTCAGTGACTCAATTAACTAACAGGGTTAAATAGGATTATCTAATCAAATTAATAGGCACTGGGCCCACTGTCAGTGTCAGAAGTGGGGTAATTAGTCCTAGACTAAACGAGTCAGGGGCGGGGCCCACACATCAGTGAGTCAGGGGTAAAGTCAAACCCCGATCGAGCGGGGTCAAACCCGCCGGACCTGGTCAACGGCTCGTCGCCGGCGACGACAGAGATGGTGGAGGGCTTCGGAAACGTTGTTCCGGTGACCAAAAGAGCGGCGGAGGAGCTCTATGCGTAGCTGGAGAGCTCGTGCATCTAACAGTGTAAGAAGCAGCAGCTGGGGTGGTCCAAAACGACGGCGACGTCGAGCTTTGCGGCGGCCGGAGTTCGGCCGTGCTCGAGTTCCTCGCTAGGGTGTTCGGGAGGAGGATCTGGGGGTGGCTACGAGCGCGCGAAGACACGCTGAGCACGGTGGTGTGCTCAGCTTCGAGCGACAGTGGCTCTAGCCACGACGGTGACGGGGCACGGCGGCGACAGGCTGCGGCCGAGGTGGGCAGGGGGGCTAGAGGAGGAATTCGACGGCAGGGAGAGAGGGGTTGGGAGCATGATCTCACAGCGATGCCGTAGAGAGGGTCAGCGAGCTCGGGGAGGTCCTGGTGGCGCCGAATCGACCGGAGACGGGCTCGGGTGCCCGAGGTTGAAGACGAAGGCGAAGACGACGTTCGGCGGCGTTTGGCGTCGCGTGAGTCGACAGAGAGGCGTAGGCGTCGGTGGCGGAGCTCCTGGGCATGTCGGAGAGGCGAGGAGGAGGCGGTGGCCACGGTGGCGCACGTCGGCGGCGGCGGGCGCGTTCGGGTGGTGCGAGGGGGAGAGAGCTAGAGGAGAGGGAGAGAGCAGAGAGTAACGGGGAGAGGCAGAGAGGGGTCCAGGGCGGCGACGAGGGAAGGATCGGGGCTCCCAGGTGGAAGCAGGAGGTGGCTGAAGCCGCTCGCACACGCGCCACGCCTCTCCTTTGCCTACTGGCTGAAGGAAGAAGACGGGCGTGCCCCTGTGGGCTGGGCCCACAGTGTTGGGCCTGGTGGGCTAAGCCAGGTGAGCACTCTCTCTCTCTGATTTTCCTATTTGTTTCCTCTTTTCTAATTTTTGCAGTATGTTTTTGATTTAGTTTTAACACCAAATCAATTTTAAACTTCATGAAAATAATTGTGTGAACCAAATGGACTTATCCAAAGCCACGCAACAATTTTTCAGAATTATTGAACATATATTTATTATATAATAAATATTAGATCCAATTCAAATATTTATTGGATTAATTCAAATGGCCAAAATAAATGTTTCTGAGCTCCTAAAAATATTGGTTTGAATTTTACCTCTTGCCAATATTTCTATAGAATACCAGGGACATTTTCTTGGACTCATTTGAGAAGATTTTAAAGTTGGTTATTTTTGAACTAATTTCTGAGGGTTTCAACAAACCTCAATTCAACTTTCAGAAATTTTAGACATGATGCATGAGTGCAGATGCAACTATTTACAGTCATGAATCTAGGGCTGTGACAACTCACCCCCACTAAACAAGAATCTCGTCCCGAGATTCAAGACGTGAGGTAAGAAGACAGAGGGGGCACAAGACCAACACGATCTTCACGATCCAGGTTGCACCTCAAAAGGTTGTTGATTCGTTGCATACGGCGATCTTGACATCCTCACTTTTGAGATCTTCATCCACACGATGACGACAGAAAGAAACTATACTAGGATTGATCTTCTCGAAGATCGAGCTATACAAGATCCACTCGCGGAATGAGATGTTGAAACATCTTGAGTTGAGACACAGAACACATCGAGAGGGATGGAAGAACAAACGACAGGGTTTGATTTGGTGGGCAACAATTCCATGCTTAGAAAGATGGTGGATGGTGTCAAGGTGGTGAGGAAATAATTGCCATGATTCCGTAACGGGGCACCTTGGAAAAAGTGACTCGTTGAACTATTCCCTTAAGTGGCAAAAAGAATTACTTTTGATCCATAGATCATTGGAACTCTTCATACCAACTTAAGGCAATTTACAATTGATTGTTTGAAAGAGCTCGAAGAAAGGGCATACTCGAACTAGGATGGATGATGTGGACTACCTTGTTGAAGACAACACAATGGATGATTTTGCTTATCACCGGAAATGGATGGAACCCATGGTAAGTCCACTTTTAAAGATGATCTTCGATAACAACTGCTGAGAAGGGCAGCCCATGGAAATTGGCACAATGGCGGTGCAAGCTAGGAACAAAATGCAACTGTTGGGAATATTCCAACCATCATATCTGCCTGAGATTCAGATCTGATTGGTGATAGGATACTTCAGACTCAGCATGTCTGAAAAGAAAGTTTGCAACACAATCGACGAGATGATGTTGCGAGATTCTCGGGAAATGAACTACGATAGTAAGCTCCAAAACATGAGCTGGTTTTGCTACACACATGTGAACACGCTGTCCAAGACAAGCATGACCACGTAGTAGTCTGATAATAAAACACTACCGAGTTCTGGTAGGGAACCATCATTGAGGATATCGAAGTCCTTCTATAAGCCTGGGTTAGCTCTTAGGAAGGAGCTTCTTCTCCTTGAACAATTCAATCAGTGGCTTGGTGTGCTAGGGAATACATATGGGATGAAGATGATCAGTCTATCAGACCATAGAATACTTCGCACATGCATGACTGACTTGGGATGATTCCAGAGGAAGCAAAAACAAGCTTTCTTGAATTAACGGCGACAACTTGCATCGATTGCACGTGAACTTAGAGGAAGTCACTACTTCCATCCAAACATATACTTCATGAATGGGGCATGAAGAAGATGCTTACACAAGTTTCCAACACTAGCTGGATGTTCAACACGAATCATGGAGGAGACAAAATGCCGCTCATGAGCTCAACAGCAACTCATCGGAATTTCCATATCACTGGACTTCCACCATTATGTGAACAATGTGATAGTATTGGTCAGACCAAAAGATGTAATGGTGTATGCTCGAGGAGTCAACCAAGAGTAAGACAACATTATGAATATCGTTGGTACTGATTTGTTTTGAGGATAGCCCACACTCAAATCAAAGTTTTGACAAGACAACAGATCCAACAACCGATCACGAGGAACAACCGATGAAGATATCATCTTTCTTCAACTAACACACAAACACAAGGATATCCCTTTGGAATGGACTAAGTGGATTAAGCTTTTATCTTCCAACTCTGCAAGTTGTTGTTTAGCTTGAGTGACTAGTTCAGGGTATCCAACACAGAGTCTTGGAGAATGGGTGGTTTGGAGGGAAACCAACATGATCACGAACTCAACATAGCGGTCAGGTGACAACCTGGTAATACTTTCGAGAAGATATTCGGAACATCACGAACCACCGATATGTTACTATGCTCGAGAACAATCTTGCTTTCGAGGCAAGATGATATGATCAAATAAGCAAGGATTGGCACAATCCTGACTCCTTGATCGAAGAGTGCACCAGGAAATAAGGACTAGGTAGCACGATCAGCCTTAGGGTGATGATTCAATAATCAGCACACTAAGAATGATATTAATGTCCATTAACTACCAAGCAAAGGGTTGCTAGGAGTATTGATTTCACACATCATGATTCACTTGTCGGTATTCCGGTTGCGACAGCACGACACCGAGGAATGGATAATGATGGCGAGAAGTACCACTACGTCAAGAATTCATAAGGGAAGGTGCAATTCTCATGACATTCCTGACATAAAGTGGATAATACTTCAGGTTAGAACAGACCAATAGCTTGATTGCATTTGATCTGCGAAATACAACTGCTTTGACCCAATCCTAGAAATGGATGAGGTACTGGAGTTTGTTTCTCCTAGTCATTCCGAAATAGAACGGCTCGACGGACCACAAGAATAATAGGTAGCGATGAACGAATTCTCACATACTCTTGACTATCAATTGATAGATGAAGGTCGGAATATAACTGAAGGGGGACAACTCAAAGGAACATATAACTTTCTGAGTTGTGGATGCATAGATTAGTATGTCGAATGAGTTCAACATATTTATTCCGGATAACCCATGCAGAAAGGTAGGGTTGGCAGAGTCACAACATAGAATGGAGAACTCATCAGGAGCACTCTCTTGTGACCTTTTGGTTCAAAAGAACTCCTGCTAAGAATGGTTCATGATAATTGGAAGAAGGATGTACCACGAACCTCGAGGACTATCGCAAAGGTTACTAATATCCTAAAGGAACTAGCAACACTATCAACATGAGGTAAGTAGGGTGAATCTTGGGTTTCAAAAACCCAGGAGTAGAATACCTACTACTAAGTAGCATCACGGGATGCTCTCAAGAATAATGGCTAGAATCATCACATCGGAAACATAAAACATGGCTGGATTACTAGGTGACTCCCTAAACACATAGGATCATAACAATAGCTCCAACGTATATGTCGAGGCAATAGAGTACCTCAACTCACCGATTAGTGTGATTAATCTGGCCCAAATGGACATCAGGAACATGGAGGAATGATTGCAAGTGCATCAGACTATCTAGAAACCTGGGATGACTCGGACAGCATAACGGCTGTAAATGCTCAAAAAGATTGGAGACATGCTACAAAAATGGTGGCATAGCCACTCAGAATCACAATATCAAGGTACAGAGACCCACTACGAACATACAGAAGATAGTAGGAACTGAACTGGGGCTTGAACTCAACAATCCTAGGCAACTACGGTTTAGTAACACGTCATCCTGATAGGTAGATGGGAAGTCCTAGTTTCTTAACCCGTGTAGAATGAGAAGAGAATGACTCAGATCAGAGGGCATAAGGTAAAGGAGTAAAAAGAGCCTTACATTCCCTTCCGCAATCAATTCCCCTACATAACTAAAGCATTTCTAGACACAATTTCGACCGGTTTGGCTTGGTAATCCTACAGGCAGTCAGGCTCTGATACCAAAGCTGTCAGGCCCCTGATTCCATGTCACATTGATCTAGATGGTAACACCTCATATCACTTTGCGGCCTCACGCACGGTATTCCCACGGGTGTCGCCTTACCATGGCCCAGGACCGTTTGCGCCTTTTGGCTCACGTATATGATAGTGTCGCTAGCATCCATATGACAGAGAACCCAGGCCGACATGGCTAGTCGTGAACCCAAAGCGGCACTAACCCATGGAGACAGGCATACATGAATCAACTTCGAGCATGTCGGTCAGCAGCGTGTGAATCCGGGCTGTAGCACTGGGCTAACAAGACTCCGGTAAACCGGGCTGTAGCAGGCTAGGCAGGACTCCAGATGTAACTGCGTGCCGTTTCCCGAAAGGGATAGACACAGGAACGAAGTGAAACACATGCCGGCCAGTCAAGTGTCCTGAGCAGTAGTGCTGGGCTAGCAGGACCCTGGTGAACCGGGCTGTAGCGGACTACTATGGCTCAGGGAAGCACTAGACTACATTTCCCCATAAGAGAGGCTGCCAAGGATAAACAACTAGATTGTCGGATCCCACACATACCAAGCATTTCAATCATACACACAATATGCTTGATATGTGTAAATAAAACATGGCATCACAACAAGACTCCATGACTCAAGTATTTATTCAATAGGCTCCGAGGAGCGAGATATTACAAACATGGGTCTCATGACCCATCATTCAGAGGATACAAAGCAAAACACAAGCAGAAGCTTAACATGTCTGGGTACAGACATCTACAAATGAAAAAGGCTGAGAAGCCTGACTATCTACCCGATCCTGCCGAGGGCACAAGATCGTAGCTGAGGTATCAAGCTAAACATCAAAGTCCACACGGAACTACTAGCGAGACTGACGTCTCTCTGCAAAACATAAAATAGGCAAACGTGAGTACAAATGTACCCAGCAAGACTTACATCAGAACTATCTACATAGGCATCGGTATCAATAAAGGGGGTGGTGGAGTTTAACTGCAGCAAGCCAGCTTTGACTCAGTGGCTAACCTGAACTACGACAGCAAGCAACTCTTTTGAGGTGGCGCACACGAGTCCACATATTCTCCATTGAATACACCATTATGGATTCGCTCTCGTCTCCCTACGAGAAGGCCATCCATAGCACTCACGCTTATCTTGCGCATTTTAGAGTATCCACTTTCACTTGTCTATGAACTGTATAGGCAACCAAGTAGTCCTTTACCGCGGACGCGGCTATTCGAATAGATGATGTTAACCCTGCAGGGGTGTACTTCTTCACACACGCTCTCACCACTTACCGCCGTTTACACGACATGTACTCGGCAACCTTCAAGCGGAAGCCCAACGAGGGTGTCGGCCACGGCCTACCTAAACACTCAAGTCTCTTGTCCAGGTTTATCGCCTATCCAGGTTCCATCCGCAGGGAGTCCGGCCGAGGTTTCCACATACGGCCTGAACGATGTGTATAGGGTTCCGAAACACCAAAAAGGCGCCCTGCATGCCCAGCCACGGTGTATCTACCGCATCATAGCTCACCCCTAGGGTCAGCGCTACGCACGACCGCCAACACATATCCTATAAACACCAGAAACTAGTTGCAACTCCTAGACAGAGAACTAGGGTGATTAAGAAGCCGAGAGGGTCCATTGGTTTGGGGCCTAATGCATGGTAGTAGCTGGTTCTTAAATCACATATACAGATCTTGGTGCTTAAGGACGGTTCCAATGAAACAACCCACCATGTACTCCTACATGGCCTCTCATCGATACCTTTACCAAATCGTGTTCAACACACTTAGCTCACACACATTAGGACATGTTCATCACTGTTCCAATTCATCCCCGGTGAATCAGACCTGACACAACTCTAAGCATAGCAGGCATGACAAACAAGCGTGAAAGAGTAGGCACATCAGGGCTCAAACAACTCCTACTCATGCTAGTGGGTTTCATCTATTTACTGTGGCAATGACAGGTCATGCAAAGGATAAAGGGGTTCAGCTACCGCAGCAAGTAACAGATGAATCGTTGTTGTCCTAATGCAGTAAAAGAGAGCAGGAGCGAGAGAGTGGGATTGTATCAGAATGAACAAGGGGGTTTTTCTTGCCTGGCACTTCTGAAGATAGTATGGCTCTTCATTGGTGTCATCGAACTCATCGCCGAAAACCACGTCTCTCGAGAGGGACAACTTCCGGCAATAAAGAAGGAAACACAATCAATGCAATGCAACAATATGATGCATGCTCATGATATGGCAATATGCTGTTGATTGAACTAATGCAACTAGCAACCATATTAAATGAAGTTGGTTTGAACCCTAGGTTCAAATTCAAACCCCATATGTGCTTTCTTAAATGCCATTTAATTTAAGTGTCCTAAACAGAGGATATAAGTTTCTCTAACATGCATGAAAATGCCACAAACAGATTCTTTGGATTTTTCTGATCATTTTTCATATATAATTTGTTTCATTTGGAGTTACGGTTAATTTTCTATGATTTTTAGAAGTTTTGAACATTTTTTGGAATTTCCTGATTATTAATAAATCTAGAAAATGTATTACTGCGTCAGCATTAGGTCATGCTGACGTCAGCAGGTCAACAGGGCTAGTCCGGGTCAAACCTGACCAGTGGGGTCCACTGGTCAGTGACTCAATTAACTAAGAGGGTTAAATAGGATTAACTAATCAATTTAATAGGCACTGGGCCCACTGTCAGTGTCAGAAGTGGGGTAATTAGTCCTAGACTAAACGAGTCAGGGGCAGGGCCCACACGTCAGTGAGTCAGGGGGAAAGTCAAACCCCGATCAAGCGGGGTCAAACCCGCCGGACCTGGTCAATGGCTCGTCGCCGGCGATGACAGAGACGGCGGAGGGCTTCGGAAACGTTGTTTCGGCGACCAAAAGAGCGGCGGAGGAGCTCTATGCGTAGCTGGAGAGCTCACGCATCTAACGGTGTAAGAAGCAGCAGCTGGGGTGGTCCGAAACAACGGCGACGTCGAGCTTTGCGGCGGCCGGAGTTCGGCTGTGCTCGAATTCCTCGCTAGGGTGTTCGGGAGGAGGATCTGGGGGTGGCTACGGGCGCGCGAAGACACGCTGAGCACGGTGGTGTGCTCAGCTTCGAGCTACAGTGGCTCTAGCCACGACAGTGACGGGGCACGGCGGCGACGGGCTGCGGCCGAGGTGGGCAGGGGGGCTAGAGGAGGAATTCAACGGCAGGGAGAGAGGGGTTGGGAGCAGGATCTCACAGCGATGCCGTAGAGAGGGTCAGCGAGCTCGGGGAGGTCCCGGCAGCGCCGAATCAACCGAAGACGGGCTCGGGTGCCCGAGGTTGAAGACGAAGGCGAAGATGACATTCGGCGGCGTTTGGCGTCGCGTGAGTCAACAGAGAGGCATAGGCGTCGGTGGCAGAGCTCCTGGGCATGTCGGAGAGGCGAGGGGGAGGCGGTGGCCACGGTGGCGCACGTCGGCGTCGGCGGGCGCATTCGGGTGGTGTGAGGGGGAGAGCTAGAGGAGAGGGAGAGAGCAGAGAGTAACGGGGAGAGGCAGAGAGGGGTCCAGGGCGGCGACGAGGGAAGGATCGGGGCTCCCAGGTGGAAGCAGGAGGTGGCTGAAGCCGCTCGCACGCGCGCCACGCCTCTCCTCTACCTACTGGCTGAAGGAAGAAGACGGGCGTGCCCTTGTGGGCTGGGCCCGTAGTGTTGGGCCTGGTGGGCTGAGCCAGGTGAGCACTCTCTCTCTCTCTCTATGTGTTTCCTATTTGTTTCCTCTTTTCTAATTTTTCCAGTTCGTTTTTTATTTAGTTTTAACGCCAAACCAATTTTAAACTTCATGAAAATAATTGTGTGAACCAAATGGACTTATCCAAAGCCACGCAACAATTTTTCAGAATTATTGAACATATATTTATTATATAATAAATATATATCCAATTCAAATATTTATTGGATTAATTCAAATGGACAAAATAAATGTTTCTAAGCTCCTAAAAATATTGGTTTGAATTTTACCTCTTGCCAATATTTTTATAGAATACCAGGGACATTTTCTTGGACTCATTTGAGAAGATTTTAAAGTTGGTTATTTTTGAACTGATTTCTGGGGGTTTCAACAAACCTCAATTCAACTTTCAGAAATTTTAGACATGATGCATGAGTGCAGATGCAACTATTTACAGTCATGAATCTAGGGCTGTGACAGACTGCTTCCGAGCTCCAACGCCGAAATGTATCCGAGCTCCAACGCCGGACTATGTCCAAGCTCCAACACCGGACTATATACAAGATGTCATAGATCATCTTGGTACAAAAAAGTTGAAGGAGTTTAGCCGAGCTTAATGCCGGAAATGCCCTCTATGGAGCTAGCCGCTGGCGCTCGAGCTTTATGCCGGGCTGCTTCCGAGGTGGTGCACCACCCGATAGCGGGCTGATATTTTGTGAATATTTTTTATTGGTGCAATTTATTCTCTGCCAAGATATATAACCGGTATATGTATATCCAGTAGCCCTCAAGGTGTGTGTCGGTTTAAAACCCGAGATGCACCTGAAGGAAAACATGAAACCGCTGTTCCCAGTAGCCCCTGAGACTCAGGCTGATGCGCGAAATCGGCCTGAGTATCAACTCCTAGCTCGGCAGCATACATAGGAATAAAAACGCAGTGTAATATATTAGAGATAATAGTGATCGGCGAACGGGCCATTTTGAGAGGGTCTTGAAAAGTTGCCGTAATTTATTTAGCTTGACGCCGGATAGGTCCAAATGGTACCTATTGTCATCCAAAGACACATTTGCCCATAGTTCGGTCAAGCCGAACACTTGGCATTTGGAATTTTCTGCATTGAAAAAGGCAATGTAGTAGCCCCCGAGACACTGGTCGGGTGGCAACACCAGATCAGGGGATCGATGTGCCCCTTTAATTTTTGTAAATAATGAGCGCAAAGCCCAGTAGCCCTCGAGCCTTAATGTGGGCACGGGTGGCCGAATTAAGGATCGATATCCAGAGTAAAATCACAGATTATGTGTAATGATTCTATGTATCCAAGTACTTTACATCGTTATTTTGACTCCATTGTGACCGTTTATCAGTTGAAAGTGGCCCATCGTCCGCTTCTACCCCTTGGTGGATACTACGCAGGGTGTTTCCGCACTAACAAAACAACCCTTAGTCGATGTCTCGGTGCCCGGAGGTGGTTGTGTTAGCAGAAACGAAGCAATCAGATATGCGGGCATTATAACTTTCCCTTAGTTATAGGAGCTTTAAACTGGGGAAGCTAGCTATGAGCCCCCGGTTACTCTTCGGTGACATCTGAGGTCAAGCCGTAAACAATTTGGCCAATGTTATGAATGGCCCGTCATTTAATATAGTCATCGGATCGCTGACCAGTTTACGCCTATTGTGACAGTCAATTTTCGGCTTTCTCCACTGAGGTGCTTGACGATGCGAGCTGGAAGCACAATCCCAGTGGTTCTCCCTTTGCACACCTAGCCTAACAAAGCGGAACGTAGGAGGCAAGCATAGGAGCCGGGCAACCCAACTATTGACCGAAGACACAATTCGAAACCGATGCATATATATATCAATATCCGAGAATGTTTTTGCCGGATCCCTAAAGGTGTCCGGCGTTGCACTACAAGACTAATGCTAGAAACGCACAAATAGTTTGAAAGTGCCATAAGCTTGGAAAACCAAAAAATGTCAGTAAAAACATGACGTCCGAACAAGATCAAGTGTTCGGTGCCAATCTGAAAATTGGCCTTAGAGAAAAAAGTGCTTCTGTCGTGCTTTAACATGACACATCCTATCTCAAGACTTCAAGTGGGTCAGCCTACGGCTTCAACCTCCTATCCTGAGGGCGGAGTACTTCTCATTAGGTTAGTTTAGCAAACTAAACACTAGCGGCTTTGAGAGAGAAATTAGGCTCCCCGGCTAGTGACCACACGCTCGTATCGAAAAAAGGAGTGATAAATAATAATAGTAATAAAAACTTTGCAACGACTAAGAAGAAGAACACTTATTATAAAACGTCTCATATAAATTTAAGAGCCCCCAAGTGACTTGGGTAAAAGAATTTTACGTATAATGATTGTATGTACCCAAGTACTAATATCATATCTTTGTTCACCCGAACTTTAAACGCGTCTTAACCGACCGTCGGCTTCTCCCCCTTCGGTCAAGGACCGAAAAGTGTTATGTATTCCACCTGTCGAGAATATCGACAGTGTTTTCGATAACCAGGCAACCGGGCCATAAGGCTGTAACAGACAAAGCGTGCTCAGGGAACTTATGCTATATTACAGATGAAGTGTAAGAAGCATCTTCGAAGGAAATAGTACCCCCACTGATACCTTTCTTCGGTGCTCATTATTACTATGAGACTTGTGCAATAGATTTTTTGTACTCATGAGTTCCGTTGTGTGCCGACCATGATTGAAAACAATAAGAGCGCTAGCTTTTGGCTTCACCCAGTCTGAGGTCAGAGCTCAGAAGACCCGGTCGTGACAATCGCAGAGGTGCTCCCTTTACTCCCTAGCCGAACAATCGTGAACGTAGGGGTAAGCACAGGATCCAGGCAACCCAGCTTGCAAATCGCTTAAGTCAATATGGTGCCTATTGTGGCGTAATACACAAACAAGGAACGAAGCTGTACAAGTATAATCATATGCAAGAGGAAAAGCTCCATCAAGGGAGCCCCCAAGTAAATGGGGTATTTGAATTTGTATGTCACAAACAAAGTTTTGACAAGGAGATTCTCTACAAGCAACTTTTTTTCAAAATAGTATAATGCTTGGTCGAACCGAACACAAGTTAAAAATTTAAAACTTTGAGCATGAAGGCAACTTAGCTGGTTAATGTGTTCGGTATTGATGACGCGGCCCGAGCTTGATGCGGGACAAGGCTCCATCCTCCAAGCCGGTCCCAAGGTGGCGGAGCGAAGAGCTCGGCACTCCGAAGTGGTGACACAACACGGTCATTGCAGGCCGGCAGAGTGATGCCGAAGTCCCCGGCATGGGGTAATGAGCCCCCTGTCCAGCCGAGTTGACGATACTGCCCAACCCGGATCATTTTTCTGTGCACAAAAAATAGTGCAAACCGGAGATAATAGCAATAATAATAATTAAATTAAAAGAAAATTTGTTGCATAATAAATAATTTATGTAAAGTGAGTAATAAAAGAGATATGGCCTGGCGCCGAAGTCAATGTCGATGCAGGGCGTCGGCCTGATGCAGTGAAGGCGTGACAAAGCCTGAATTTGCAGGGCGGTCCGGGCTTCGGATGCGGCGTTCGACGAACTATGTACGACAACTGACCAAACCGCCACGCGACCGTTTTTAATGTGGCCACTATTTGATAGACCTGTGTACAGATGATGGAACAAACCAGAGTAATAATTCCTTAAGAAAAAATAAACCCAACAAGCAAAAATTGTTAGGATTAATAGCACTTGGTTTATTTGTTGTAGCATTCTAAAGAAAAGCGACTCCCAAAACCAGGAATCGATCCGCACACCCATTGCCGGATGGGTGATAAAGCGATGGCCTGGCGATGCTAGCAAAAGTTGGCACACCGAGGAAAATCCCGTGTTCCGGCTAATGTGATGAAGCTGGTCGGCTGGTGACGCCGAAGTCTCTGAAGTAAGTTGATGAAGAGATGGTGAAGCCCTCGGTCTAGCCGAGGAGACAGAGCAGGTCTGCAGCTGCCGTGTCAGCCGAGGTGTTGAAGCAGTTCGGCGTGATGGACATCGGCTTAAAGAAGCGACAGTGCGGCCATGCCGACGCAGGTCGTAACTTGTGACGCGGAAAATGCCGGTTTGATAAAGTGACCATGCGGCGATGCCTGTGTTCCCGATCCATGTAATATGTGGGGCGGCGATGTTGGTGATGATTTATCCTTCGCGATGCTGAACTCTTGTTCGGCTTGCCGAGATGATGATCGAAGGAATTGCGCTCGGCTCAATAAAGCGGCGATGTGTCTAGCGCAGGTCGGCAGCCGTGGAGAAATATTACCGGACTAGTTTGACACCAGCATAATGATGAAGACGACCTCAGGGGAGGCTTAAAAATTTACGGGCACGTGTTTAAAAATAACGCACAATACCCTAGAAGAGAATTCCTCTAAAAAGGTTGTCCAATATCACGTTCATAAAGAAACATGAATTCGGGCCGGATCCGTATTCGCAAAGAAAACGGATCCGAAAATTGGTCCACTCATCGGAAGGTTCCCGGAGTTTGAACCATTGGATCGAGCTGAAATTTGGAGGGGTGGTAGATATGGGAATCCGTAGTAGATGAACGGTCGGATCTTCCAAAGGACCTCCGAGCTAGGCTCTGGAGACCACACCCTAAACTCGTCCAGATTCCTGTCTAGATTTGACAGGGCTCCGGTATATCGTAGATTGTCGGAGATTCCTCCATCGGAATTCGACAAAATTTTGCATGGTTGTTGTAGACTCAATTCCGCACAATTCCACCAAGGGGATCATCAAAGCGATGCTCTAAGAGGTGGTGGCAGTGGATACAAGTTTGATGTTTGGAAAAACAGCACGGTCGCCCAAGGGCAATGTTGACGTTGAGCCCCCGAGCTCCATGGATGATTCATCCATGATCTTGATAGAGATCGGAGTTGATGTTGATGAAGGCCCTCGTCCGAACATGACGATCGAAGATGGAGAACGATCCTCGGTCGAGCCAAGGTGACCAGTCGAGCCGGCGACGAAGATGCCGGCATCGCAGTTGACTTGCAGACGAGTCATCGGTCCTTTTGCCGATCACACAGCGGAACTCTCAATGAAAGCACCAATGTCGGTGTCAAAACCGGCGGATCTCGGGTAGGGGGTCCCGAACTATGCGTCTGAGGCGGATGGTAAGAGGAGGCAGGGAACACGATGTTTTACCCAGGTTCGGGCCCTCTTGATGGAGGTAAAACCCTACGTCATGCTTGATATATTCTTGATGATATGAGTATTACAAGAGTTGATCTACCACGAGATCGGAGAGGCTAAACCCTAGAAGCTAGCCTATTGTATGGTTGTATGTATATCTCTATCGACTAGCCTGGCCTCGGTTTATATAATGCACCAGAGGCCTAGGATAACAAGAGTCCTAGCCGAATATGCCGGTGGGGAGGAGTCCTTGTCTTGATCGCCAAGTCTTGTGGAATCTTCCTTGTATGCGGCAGCTGTCCGAACTGGCCTATGAGTATGCGGCCATGGGGGTCCTCGGCCCAATCCAACTGATCGGGAGACGACGTGATGAGTACCCCCTAGTCCAGCACACCGTCAACTACCTTTTGTCAGGATAACTTGTACTCGTTGTCCCCCTTCGAATTGGTCGCTGTGGGATCCCTTCCTGCCTAATATTTGGGGAGAGGACCCGGGCCTCTATAAATAGGGCTAGCCACCACCATAGCCAGGGGGCTCATCGAGAGAGAGAGAGAGAGAGAGAGAGAGAGGCTCATCTGGAGACAGATCACTCGGATCATCCCCGGCCATACAAGCTCGTCGAGCTCAAGAACACCTCTCCTCAGGAGGCTGTTCTTCCCTTGTATTTGTTCATTCCCAGCCTACAAGGCAATCTACCACACCACATTGGAGTAGGGTATTACACGGCAACAGTGGCCCGAACCAGTATAAACTCTTGTGTCCCTTGTTCCATGGGTTCGACGAGCTAGGCTTTGAGATCGTTGTGAGAGCGTGAGCTGGGGGAGAGATATTTGTGTGCACCCAAGTGTTGGAACTTCAAGGGTTTGCCAGAACCCGTAATCCAACATTTGGCGTGCCAAGTAGGGGTGCGCCGAGGTTCTCTTCCCCAATGAACGATATGCGGTCGCCCCACGTCTCCGATGTCTGACGATCCTAGAACCCAGGCTGTCCGCTGGGCAGCCCGGACAGCTCGAGTACCTCCATCCATTCCAGAAGACCTCAAATCCGCACTCCAGGCGGCCCACGCGCTGCCCAACGCCCGCGGACATGGGCAGCGCGGGTCGACGTCCGGCCGCGCCTTCGCCTTCCCCTGGTGGTGTAGGTGCGGGCGTTTCTCCTCACGGTCCCAATCAAGAGCCACCCCACAACCACCTGGAAGGCGCGCCGGGCTCAGCAGCATGGGGTACAGGGCGCCTCAGCAGAAGTTCCGGTGAGGCAGCTCAGGAAGCCTATGTACACCGCAGGTGGATCAGGAGTACACTTCAAAGGACGACCCCTACCCATTCCACGAGCTGGGACGGGAAGCAGAGATGCTGGATGCCGAGGCCTACTACGGGCCACCCAGGAGCCTCAGCAACCTGGCCGACGACAACCACCCCAGGGTACCACTGATATCTCAGGAGCAGGCTTATGGTAACCATGGATCGCAGATGGACCAAGCTGCAGCAGAGGACAGCAACCCCAGCGCTGCAGCCCCACCCCAGTCAGGGGCGACGCACAGGGGGCTGCACGAAAGGGGTCTGGAGCAAGGCCCTCCCGCATGTCGCGCGGGGCAAGGCGCCACCCGGAGGTAGGTCCTCTGCCGGGGAGGCGCCGGGGAGCCCTCCCCTCGGCAGAGGGCTCGTGGTCGCCGAGGGCGCCGCTGGCGTCCCCTTTGCCCCTTGGCCTCGTCCTGGTTTCCGGACGCCCCAACGATGGTCGAGCGTGGCACAAGGCAGGGCCATCGTCTGGCGATATGAAGCAAGGCTCACGCTGTTGGGTTCTACGGTAGGGTGCGTCGACTACAAATTAAATTTTTCCTACATGCAGAACAACCAAGAACATTCTACGGGAGATGGATCACAGTGTGTTACCACTAGACGTGCAGTGCCGTGCAGCAGAAGAAGAGTTGGGGCAGCGCATCTGCGTGGATCGTCTCATCCTCGTCCGATCTCCCTCGTACAGCCGGTAGTCAGTTCCCACGTACAGGTTCGCCGGAGTGGCGCAAGTGCACCGCCTCTAACAGTATCCGCGCGTGCAGGAGGAACATCATGCGGCGGACTGCTAGGTCCGATCACACAATCGGCGGCGAGTGGAGGTGTTTATTCACAACACATGCAAACCCTAGTGACAGCGCCAAAGCGATCAATCGCGTGGGTGTGCGGCACCTCCACTTTATATAGGCGTCCATCATGGGCTCAACACTTGGGCCTCGCACGGACCCTAAAGCCTATAAGTCTACTCGGCCACAATCTGAATACAACTCGAATCACATCCGACCAGTGTCCTCGGATCCGACCTCGTAGGTTCCTTCCCTTAACCGCGCGACCCCTTAGCTTCAAGCCGGCTTGGTCGCAGTTCGGATCACATCCGGACTACATGGCTGGTAGCGGCCTCTAGCAAGGCATGCCGACCACCAAGCTCATGATGAAGCTGGTTAGGCGAACCTGTAAATCACACTTCCATTCCTTTTGCCACACGATATATGTTGTTGGGCTCAAGGCGATTCTGTCATCCTTGTGCTAGCCCGACCTCATTCTCGTTCCAATGATATCGACCACAAGCCAGATTATCTCATAATCCTTGTCACATGGCCATGCTTATCCTGGTCGGATCACACGAGGGTCCCAGAGTATATCTCTCCTGATCGGAGGGGCAAATCCCATCTTGCTCGACCACGTCTCGTGGCATGGTTCTGGACAAACCCGGGACCTACCTTTATAACTACCCAGTTACAGAGTAGCATTTGGTCGGCCCAAAGCAAGTCTATCACCATCCCGAGTACATGCGTCAGCTCAGGTCTTAGGACACAGAACATATGTTGTACGCAAGACTCACAGATGACATATCGTTGTGTCTCATAGTTGGGTCTATCCGACTCGGACCTTATCTCGACTCGGATCTGACTATGTCGAATCCGACCAGATCCTTCCAAGTCCATATTATCCGGTTAGCATCCAATGCTCCATGGCTAGGGAGACCAAGCCATCGACCATGTCATATGCTAGTCTAGTTGGTTGCGCATCCACATAGCCCTTTCGACTAGGGACCTTTTAGGACAGTCATCATACAATGTATAGTCTCACAAACAAGTCACGTACTTGCTGATACACATCATTGATATTTTCCAAGGACTCTCTTTATTCCTAAACCCATAGGAAATATCATCATACATGATTGCCTCTAGGGCATATCTCCAACAGTCTCCCACTTGCACTAGAGTCAATCAAATAGACATCGAATGCCCATAGCTCTAACGTGCCCCTCATGCTTGGGTTGTGGAAGCGGCTTAGTCAACGGATCCGAAACATTTGCATCCGTGTGAATTTTGCATAACTCTGCATCACCACTCTTTACGATCTTTCATATCAGGTGATATTTCCGATCTATGTGTCCGACCTTGTGGTGATTCCTCGGCTCCTTGGCTTGTGCGATGGCACCAGAATTATCACAATAAAGCTCCAACAGTTTTACGGAGGCTAGGAAAATACCAAGATTATCTAGAAAGTTCCGGATCCAAACACCTTCCTTTGCAGCTTCACAACCCGCAATGTATTCGGCTTCTGTACTAGAATCGGCCGCCGTATCTTGCTTGGAACTCATCCAGCTCACTGCTCCTCCGTTCATGACGTACACGAATCCGTACTGTGATCGACAATCATCTCTGTCGGTTTGGAAACTAGCATCGGCATAACCCCTTATGACGAGCTCTTCCTCACCTCCATAAACTAGGAACATCTCTTTAGTCCTTTTCAGGTACTTCAAAATAGTCTTTACCACTGCCCAGTGACTCTCACCTGGGTTGGCCTAGTATCTACTTGTTAGGCTTATTGCAAAAGCAACATCGGGCCGCGTAAATATCATGGCATACATGATGGATCCGATTGCCAAGGCATACGGAAACCTACTCATCCCGCTTCGCTCATCCGATGTCGAAGGACTCTGAGTCTCGCTTAGCCTTATGCCATGTAAGAGTGGCAAGAACCCTTTCTTTGCCTTACTCACGTTGAACCACTTCAACACCTTATCTATGTACGTGCTCTGGCTTAAGCCGAGCAGCCTCCTTGATCTATCTCTATAGATCTTAATGCCGAAAATGTACATTGCCTCACCAAGGTCCTTCATCGAAAACTTGCCATTCAATGACTCCTTGACCGAGTTCAGCATCGAAATATCATTTCCGATTAGTAGTATATCATCCGCATACAAGATCAAAAACACTTTCGAGCTCCCACATAACTTCTTGTATAAACAAGAGTCCTCCTTGCTTTTGATGAAGCCGAAACCAATGATGACCTCATCAAAACGAATGTTCCAGCTCCGAGATGCTTGCCTCAACCCATAAATGGATCTCTTGAGCTTGCATACCTTACTAGTGCTAGTCGGATCGACAAAACCCTCGGGCTGTATCATATACACGTCCTCGGTTAAATTTCCGTGAAGGAAAGCCATCTTGACATCCATCTGCCATATCTCGTAATCGAAATATGCAACTATAGCTAGTACGATCCTCACCGACTTCAGCATCGCTACCGACGAGTAAGTCTCGTTGTAGTCAATTCCTTGAACTTATCCATAACCCTTAGCTACAAGCCGAGCTGTGGATCTGAACATTTCCATCCACATCGGTTTTCTTCGTAAAGACCCATTTGCAACCAATGGCTGTTACGCCAGGCGGCGGATAAACCAAGTCACAGACTTGATTCTCATCCATGGAATATAACTCGGATCTCATGGCCTCCAGCCATGCCTTGGAATCTGGGCTCACCATTGCTTCCGCATACGTGGTCGGCTCGTCGCTTTCTAGCAACAATACATCATGCACTTTGCGCAATCTTTCCGACCTCCGTGGTTCTGGTGCCGCTTCCACTACGAGTTCCCTGACCGACTCTGGTATGATCTCATCATCAGCCGAGCCGTCCCCGGGTGGTCCTCGAGTTTCTTCAAGTCGTACCATCCTCCCACTAGCCTTCCGATTGAGGAACTCTTTCTCAAGGAAAACCTCGTTCCGAGCAACAAACACTTTGTTCTCTTCCCAGTTGTAGAAGCTATATCCCAAGGTTTCCCTCGGATATCCCACGAATATGCATTTATCCGACTTGGGTGTAAGATTGTCTGACATAAGTTTCTTGACAAATGCTTCACAACCCCAAATCTTTAGAAAAGACAAACTGGGACTCTTCCCGGTACACATCTCATGCGGTGTCTTGTCTATGGATTTTGATGGTACCTTGTTAAGTGTGAAAGCTGCAGTTTCTAGAGCGTATCCCCAGAATGACAAGGGTAAATCTGACTTGCTCATCATATATCGAACCATGTCCAACAAGGTACGATTCCTCCGTTCCGATACACCATTTCTCTGTAGCGTACCTGGAGGTGTGAGCTGAGGTACTATACCTCTGCTTTTCAGATGATCATCAAACTCCAGGCTCATGTACTCACCTCCATGATCAGATCATAGAAGTTTTATAGTCTTGCTGAGCTGATTCTCAACCTCGTTTTGAAACTCTTTGAACTTTTCAAAAGTCTCCGACTTGTGCCTCATCAAATAGATATATCCATATCTACTCAAGTCATCGGTAAAAGTCACGAAGTACTGATAGCCACCTCTGGCAGTTGTGCTCATTGTTCCACACACATCACTGTGTATCAGTTCCAACAGCTGGGATGCCCTCTCACAACTCTTTGTGAAAGGAGATTTAGTCATCTTGCTGGGCAAGCATGATTCGCATGTCTCGAACGACCCAAAGTTGGTCAAAGTTAGGAGTCCATCATCATGGAGCTTCTTCATGCATTTCAGACTAATGTGTCCAAGCCGGCAATGCCAGAAGTGTGTCGGATTTATCTCATTAGGCTTATGCCTCTTGACATTCACGTATAGACCGGTTCCTATTCTAGATTCAATATAAATAACCCATCAACAATGGATGCATAGCCGTGGAACATACCATTCAAATAAATTGAACAACCATTGTCCTTTAAATTGAATTCATAACCCTGACTCATCAAGCATGAGGCAGAAATAATGTTCTGACTAAGTGCAGGAATGTAAGAACAATTATTCAATTCCAAAATAAATCCAAAAGGAAGCTGGAGCTGCATCATGCTGACCTCCAATGCAACAACTCTTGGTTTGTTGCCGACCCTGATGTCAATCTCCCCTTGTGCCACACGCCTAGTTCTTACCAGCCCCTGCATCGACTTGTAAATGTGAACAACCGATCCGGTATCAAATACCCAAGAGCTGCTAGGTATGCCATCAAGCTAAATGTTTATAACATATGCAACAAGTGTGCCTTTGCCTGAAGTAGCATTCCCGGCCTTCTTGCCATGCTCTGCAAGCCACTTGCTACAGTTCCTCTTCCAATGACTAGTTTCCTTGCAATGATAGCAAATGGTCTTTGAGTCTAGTCCAGATTTTGGCACAACGGCGGTGGTTACCATCTCCGTGCCCTTTGCCTTAGAATTTTTCTTGGACCAACTCTTCTTGAACTTAGCCGATTTCTGCACCATCAACACTTGATGCGTGCCTTTCTTAATTTCCTGCTCTGCCACTTTGAGCATCCCATGCAATTCAGTGAGCTTCTTATCCATGCCATGCATATGATAGTTCAAGATGAACATCCCATAGTTGGGCGGAAGAGAACCCAGAACTGCATTAGTAGCCAGCTCATCCAAGAGCGGGAAGCCCAACCAATCCAAAGCTTGCACATATCTGATCATCTTGATCACATGCGGGCTCAGTGGATCACCTTCCTTCAGCTTACAATCCATCAGGGATCGCCGGACGTTGAACCTTTCGGTCCTAGCCTGCACCTGAAACATGCTCTTGAGACTCTCGATCATATCGAAAGCCCCAACGTCTTCGAAATGCTGCTGCAAATCGGGCTCCATACAAGCCAGCATGAGGCAGCTAATCTCGTTTGATTCATCAACGAGTTTCTGGTAGGCATTCTTGGTTTTGGTACTAGCATTATCGGCAGGTTCCTCTGGAAGCGGATCCTCTAGAACATGTTCCTTTTTATCATGCTTGAGAACAATTCTCAAATTTCTATACCAGGTAGTAAAGTTTGTTCCATTCAGTTTATCCTTTTCCAGAATGGATTTCAATGCAAAGTTGGGTTGAGCAGGTGGTGCCATTGATCTACAACAGAAAACTATGCAATCACTAAGCAATGTGTTTATGTAGAGTAATTATAGCCTTAAACAGAAATACTCCCACTGAAGTCAGCATCCCTCCGCAAACTCTCAATGATTCAGGATCCAACTAGCACATGTGACTAGTGAGCTTTAGCATCACTGCTAGACAACATGCCAATCCGGTAAGCATCTCCTTACTAATCGTATCTCTATACGACTCCTGTCAGTCGGGTAGGTATCTCGTACCCCGGCTCCCGACCTCTTTTGCCACAAGGCCCAAAACCGTTTTGATAGCCTTGTCAAGTTAACCTAATGCAGTGCATGTCCGTGTCTGACATGAACCCTTCAGTTCAAGGACACCTAGCAGCACCCCAATTTTATGAGCCCACTACTAGACGTACTTGACGTGCGAAGGTGCAACATCGGGAATGTCAATTTACTTGATATTCATGAGGGATCTTTCTACCATCCTAACATGCATAGAAACAAAGAAGCATAACAATCACAAGTAAAACATATATTGTGAAATAGTATGGCTCCTTCATGGATGTTCTTCCAGGTCGGTGAGGGAGTTCTGGATTAAGGAGTCCTCGGACAGCCGGACTATATACTTTGGCTGGATTGTTGGACTATGAAGATATAAGATTGAAGGCTTCGTCCCGTGTCTGGGTGGGACTCTCCTTTGCGTGGAAGGCAAGCTTGGCGATTCGGATATGTAGATCTCCTTCTCTGTAACCAACTCTGTGTAACCCTAGCCCCCTTCGGTGTCTATATAAACCGGAGGGTTTAGTCTGTAGGACAACAACAATCAGAATCATAGGCTAGCTTCTAGGGTTTAGCCTCTATGATCTCGCGGTAGATCAACTCTTGTAATACTCATATCATCAAGATGAATCAAGCAGGAAGTAGGGTATTACCTCCATCGAGAGGGCCCAAACCTAGGTAAACATTGTGTCCCCCGCCTCCTATTACCATCAGCCTTCGACGCATAGTTCAGGACCCCCTACCCGAGATCCGTCGGTTTTGACACCGACATTGGTGCTTTCATTGAGAGTTCCACCGTGCCGTCACGATAAAGGCTTGATGGCTCCTTCGATCATTGGCAACGATTTGACCCAGGGTGAGGTTTTTCTCCCCGGACAGATCTTCGTATTCGGCGGCTTCGTACTGTGGGCCAACTCGCTTGGCCATCTAGAGCAGATCGATAGCTACGCCCCCGGCCATCAGGTCAGATTTGGAAGCTTGAACTACACTGTCGATATCCGCGGAGACTTGATCTTCGACGGATTTGAGCTCATGTCAAGCGCGCCGCACAGTCATGACGAGCATGACTTAGCTCTGCCATCGGACGGTGTTCGGGAGATCGCACCTGCGGTTACTCCGGCCCTCAATCCGGAGCAGATCGTGCCATCCGAGGACAGGTGGATGGACCCCGCCACGGAGTCCGCACACTCAGCAGCGATAGAGCCGAACACTGACTTCACCTCCTATGAGACCTGTGTTACCGGACCCTTGGATTCGTCCCCGGCCACAGGCTCCGAACCGCCTGCGTCCGTGCCTGTCCAATCTGATTGGGCACCAATCATGGAGTTTACCTCCGCGGATAGTTTTCAGCACTCACCCTTGGGCGATGTGCTTGATTCATTGAGGTCTCTCTCCTTGTCAGGAGACCCTTGGCCGAACTATGTCCTGCTTGAGTGGGAAGCGGACGATGAAGGAATCCGTTCCCCACCCACCACCCACTTAATAGCCACTATTGACGACTTAACCGACATGCTTGATTTCGACTCCGAAGACATCGACGGTATGGACGATGATGCAGGAGAGAAACAGGAACCACTGCCCACAGGGCGCTGGACAACCACTTCATCACACGATATATACATGGTGGATACACCCAAAGAAAAAAACGACGAGGAACGGGAGGATGCAGCGAAGGATAATCCCCTCGAGAAGCAACCAATGCAACGATGTAGGCACCGCTCCAAATCCCGCCTCAGCAAAAACATCAATAACAGTGCAAGAAAGAATAATACCCCGGTCGACTCCAAAGGAAACGATGACTACATGGACCCAGCGATGGAGCAGGATGAGCCAGCGGACGGCGAACATAGTATAGAGCCGCTGTCCGATCACAGCGACGCCGAGGGTAAATCTCATCGACCTGTCTCCGGAGAGGAGAACAGTCCGGACGACGATGCACACATCATTCCAGAAAGGCACTTGGAACAAGAGAACCTCCATAGAAGGCTTATCGCCACCGCGAGGAGCCTGAAGAAGCAGAAACAAAGGCTTAAAGCCGCGCAGAATACGCTCAACAGCAGATGGAACAAAGTGCTTGACACTTAAGAAAAATACAGCGACAGTCTCCACACAAAGAGCTATCCAAAGCGCAAGCTGTTGCCTGAATTTGACGACGAGGCTTTAGAGCCAATTTAACCGAAAAATAAAATGGCCGATCAGCCGGATCGACCACCCCGTGGCCGCGACAGGGCGGCTAACAACATCGCACACAAGTTAGCACACGATTTACGTAAAGACCTGCATAAAAAAGTCGGTATGGCCAGGTCCATCTACGGATCTAGAAAGCGCGCTCTGACACAGAATCAATGGCCGCCCAAATGACTATACTGACCGAATAACAGCTCGGAATCAAAACCAAATGCTACAACCGTCCGAAGAATGCCATGACACATCCAAATACAGGGGTGTCGCGCACCCCCTATGCTTCACCGATGAGGTGCTGGATCATGAATTTCTAGAGGGATTCAAACCTGTGAACATAGAGGCATACGACGGAACAACAGACCCTCAGGTATGGATTGAGGACTTTATCCTTCACATCCACATGGCTCGCGGAGATGATCTCCACGCCATCAAATACCTGCCCCTCAAGTTGAAAGGACCAGCTCGGCACTGGCTGAAAAGCCTCCCCAAAAACTCAATTGGAAGCTGGGAAGAGCTTGAGGATGCTTTTAGGGCCAATTTTCAAGGGACCTATGTCCGACCTCCGGACGCAGATGATTTAAGTCACATAATTCAACAGCCCGGAGAGTCAGCCCGAAAGCTTTGGAACAAATTTCTCATGAAGAAGAATCAAATCATCGATTGCCCGGATGCCGAAGCCTTAGCGGATTTCAAGCACAGTGTCCGGGACGAATGGCTCGCCAGACACCTCGGCCAGGAAAAACCGAGGACAATGATAGCCCTAACAAGCCTTCTGACCTGCTTTTGCGCGGGTGAAGACAGTTGGCTGGCCTGTAGTGGCACCAGCAACCCAGGCACATCCGAAGTCAGGGATGGAGACGGGAAACCGCGACACAATGAAAGAAAGCATCGAAACAATGAAGACAGCCCAGACAACACAGCGGTAAACGCCGGATTCAGGGGCTCTCGACCCGATCAACAGAAAAAGCCATTTAAAGGCAGCAGAGATGGACCGTCCAGCCTAAACAAGATTCTAGACAGATTATGTCAGATTCATGGCACCTCCGACAAACCTGCAAATCACACCAACAGAGAATTCTGGGTCTTCAAGCAGGCCAACAAGCTAAACGCCAAACACATGGGGAGGGAGACACCAAGCAAAGACGAGGATGAGCCTCGCCAGCCGAACACTGGGGGACAAAAAAATCCCACCAGAGGTCAAAACAGTGAACATGATTTACGCAACTCACATATCGAAGAGGAGGCGCTAGTGCGCACCCCGAGACGTATACGCCATGGAGCCCGTCACCCCAAGTTCAACCCTTGGTCGGCCTGCCTGATCACTTTTGATCGCAGGGATCACCCGACTAGTATCCGGCACGGAGGATCGGCTGCCTTGGTGCTAGACCCAATAATTAACGGATACCATCTCACCCGAGTCCTTATGGACGGCGGCAGTAGTCTTAATCTGATATATCAGGACATCATCCACAAAATGGGGATAGACCCGACAAGAATCAGCCAAAGCAATACTACCTTTAAAGGAGTAATACCAGGACCAGAGGCCCGCTGCATGGGCTCTCTAGTACTAGAGGTTGTATTCGGTTCGCTCGACAACTTCTGAAGCGAAGAATTAACCTTCGACATCGCTCCATTCCGAAACGGCCATCATGCACTACTCGGGAGAACGGCTTTCGCTTGTTTTAATGCAGTACCGCATTACGCTTATCTTAAGCTTAAGATGTCCAGTCCACGTGGCATCATCATAGTTAGCGGAAACACAGAGCATTCCTTGTGTAAGGAGGAATACGTGGCGGCTCTAGCAGCCAATCACTGAACGGCCTCTCAGACCAGAAGAAATGATCGGTCATCAAGACCGCGGACACGGTTAGACGAGTCAGACGCACCACTAGCTGTAACAACTCAGATAAACCTGAGATTGGGTTGATGGATACACCCCCATAGGTGGTGCTAGGGGCTTCCCGCATGTAAAAGGGCTACAGTTCGGCTTGACCCTATTTAGATTGCATTTTAATGGTTCATTAAGAATAACCATTTTTTTGCATGAAGACTTTCACCTGCGTTTTTATCTTTTACAGATGATCATCATGCTACACCTTCCAGAATACGGCACAACGGAGACACGGGCGCAGACGTGCAGCAGGGCCCCGCTCAAAGGCTTCTTTTTAGATTAAGACCCTGTGTAAACCTTTTTTACTGTCTCATGTTGCTTCACTCCCTCCGGATACTCAACACAACCGAAAGGGATGCTGGTGTTATTGACATTTTGTCACGTCAGACTAATGCAAGTACCTGGAAATTCAGGGCTCATAATTGAGGGTGTTACTCAGCCCAGTATATGTTGTAAAGTCTGAATACCTTAGGGAGTGTTCGGCGTTGCGAGTTTAGCCTTATATGCATCAGCTCCAAATCATGTCTTTGGTCAATAGTTGGGTTTGCCCGACTCCCGTGTTTTGCTACCTTATGTTCCACTCTATCGGCTAAGGTGGCACCGGGAGAACTACTGTGATTGTGCCCTCGTTCATCTAGATGAGCACCTAAGTAGAGAAAGCCGAAAACTGACTGTCATGATAAAGCGCGAGATTGGTCAACCACTCGATTACTCAGCGGAATCTTCGCGATTCCTCCGCATTAACGAAGGACCGGTTTCTCGGTCATGTATGTATGCGCATCATATTCGGATGAGCACGGAAGTACCAGGGGCTATATAGTAGCCCCACCGTCAAACTCGTATGGCTAAGTGAAAGTGTTAAAGCTATATAGTATGATTGCCTTGTTCGTCGCGCTATCACCTCCTTAATGGACCAAGACGTTGGGTCAAGTGTGAATACGTGATTTTCCGAACACCCCCGCATTATGTGTGTGGGGACTGAAGCCGACGACTACAAACTTTCAGGTTATATACATACATAAACGGTCGCACAGGAGGCATCATAATACTTTCAGGCAAAAGTATAAACACAGCCTTTATAATCCAAATAGCATTGTTTTTACAATTGGGATACATGTCACTCGAACATGATACTCTTCGAGCACTGAGCCTCTATTAAACGAGTGCCTTCTAGGACTTCTTCAAAATAGTGCTCAGCCTAGACCTAGCCTACGGCCGGATCCAAGGTTGCAATAGCGGTGGCCTCCATCTCTGCCCAGTATGTCTTAACACGGGCAAGAGCCATCCGCGCACCCTCTATGCACGCCGACCTCTTTACAGCGTCGATATGCGGCACAGCACCAAGGAATCGTTGCACTAAACCAAAATAACTGTTCGGCCTTGGTCCCTTCGGCCAAAGATGATCCACGACAGACCTCATGGCAAGTCCAGACAACCTATGGAGCTCAGCCCACTTGGCCATTTGTTCATTTAACAGCAGCGGGCGCGTTGGAGAACTGAACTGCGACCAGAACAATCTTTCCACTTCATGATCTTTCTGATCTTTGAAAAACTCAGTTGCATCAGCAACACTCATTGCCAAGCCCAAGTACGCGTCCGCAACACTCCATAATTGATCCTGAGGGGCATACTTCGGATCTCCGAACTTCGTCCGCAACAAAAAGGGCTTCCCAACCATGATATCTCTGGCTTGAGGGAGCTCCTCCTTCGCCGCTCTGATTTGAGAGCGGGTTTCCTTGGTTGCTTCCACGACTTTCTTCAGGTCAGCCGCTTTCGCTTGGCTTTCCTTTTCAAGAAGCTCATATCGGCCAGCGGCATCTTTTAGCTCAACAACCATCTTGGCTATTTTATCTTCGCTTTGGCGATGAGCAGCCTGCTCGGCTCTTAAGTCTTCGACCGCCTTTAGGGCAGCCGCATCACTTCTCCTGGCTTGTTCCTTGGCTCAGGCAAGTTCCGCCCGAAGGGTCTCCACGGCGGCAGATCCATCTGCAGTCATAGAATATCATAGATACTAGCATCATGCTCCTCTTAATATTTGTTGACCACCCGAAAATACATACCCTGTGCCTCATCAAGCCGCTTGTTCACAAGCGCAATGTCGGCATCTGCCGCGTCAAGTTACCGCCTCAGTCCGGCAAACTCAGCAGTCCAGCCAGCCACTGGACCCTCAGCCGCCTGCACATGAAATCAGCGTGATCATTACCTGGGACTATGATCCTCTGTTTGCCGCCTATGGACAGCAACCAGAGTCTCAGGGACTACTATCTGTATAGAGCACACTTAGCATGTGTGGTACCGTCAAAAAATTTACGTATTACTTTGCGTACCTAAAAGCCTCTTAGCAGGCTCGTAAAAGCTCATGCAACCCACTTTTGGCGAATGAAATCCTCTCAACCACCGTACACATTAAAGTACGATGCACCTCTGAGATAGCCGCTTGCTCCAAAAGACCCATCAGGGCGTCTGGTTGTGCATCGGACAATCCCAGACTCTTTTTGTTGCTCTCCTTAGGAGCCTAATACTCCAGACTTCGGGTGGCCAAAGGGTTACCTTCTGGCCTTGGCAGATCAGGAGAAATCCTCTATGATGACTCCTCGGGGTCATCCGCCCTAGGAGGCGGGGAGACAGGAGGAGGCATTTCGCTCTCCATCATCTCCAGAAGAAGAACCCCCGAAGACCAACTCTGTCGAGAAGGGTTACGAGCCGGACTGCAAGATATACATCCCAATTATTGTCCTCGGAGATAAAGCAGGATATATTTACCAAAAGTACTCTTGTTCACTTACAGCTCGGTGGAGGGCCTGACCCTTGCGGGCACTGTGCGGTAAGCACACCCTCTGGGGCATGGCCCCCTGGCGAAGGTTTTTTCCCTCGTTTGGAAACCTTCGTTTCCAAGTCTTTAGAGGTGGTCCTTTTACTTTCTTGGGGAGAGGGGATTCTAGATTCTTCTCCCCAATTATCCTCCTTCACAGAGACACTAATTCCCCTGGTTTGGATGAGTAATGCGTGAAGCCCGCTTTCGGCTTCTTTATGCCTCCCTTTATCTTCCCCTGATGGCACTTTATAAGGTGCATGCTCAAGCATCCTAGCTAGTACAGGATCCGGTGAGCCTTCGGGAAGGGGGGCCGAACACCTGATCATCTCCGCCTTTCTTATCCAGTCCTGGCCGAGAGCGATTTTTTCAGAATGATGTTGTGACAAATAAAAAGACAGCATGTTTGGCTGCAAAATTACTTACGTGGGTATCTAGACGGTTGCAGTTGAGACCCGCATCCTCAGTGGTGTTCGGACACTTTATTCGTGATCCAAAGAACAATCGATACATCTCTTTGAGCGCCACGCCAAAGAATTTCTGAATAGTTCGCGGTCCTTCCGGGTTGAACTCCCACATACGGAGAGATCGACATTGGCATGGCAGGACCCGATGAACTAGCATAACTTGCATTACCTTGATAAGACTGACATCCCTCTTGAGGAGATGTCGGATGCGACTTTGCAAAGTCAGCATGTCATTAACTGGCCCCCAGTCCAGCCCCTTGTTGACCCATGATGCCA